>NW_028258354.1:10274601-10581554 GCF_053883595.1 Heterocephalus glaber | reverse complement strand
TTTTTGTAGTAAAAATTGAGTTTATTTCTTAGGCTAATTACTTATTTTGTGTTAATATTGTAGCACTCTTAGATAGCAACTACCTGATTAAGAGTTTAAACTATTTTATTATCCACTTTTTCTAGCCATATAGAAAGATGTAGTTGAGGCAGGGGTCAACTACCACTTTCTTTTGTAAAGGGCAAGAGAGCAAATACTTTAAGCTTTGAAGCCATACATATTTCAGTTTGCCTGTAAAGCAACCTTTAAGAATGTTGTAGAGACACAGCTTACATGCCGTACAAAAACAAGATGGATTGGCCAATGGACCACAGTTTGCAACCTCTAAAATAAGACATTCTACCATCATAAAACAAACATTTTTTAATAACTGATAACAAAAAATTAAAAACTTAGTTTTTAATGTTTAAAGCAGGTTTATTACAACCATTACTTATTACTATTTTTCTATAGGCAACAGCTCATCAACATATTATTCACTGTTTAATATAAATCTTTCTAAATATAGAGCATGTTTTCCAAAAATCTTAAATATATTTTAGTACAATATGTGTGTACACATAACACACCCATGATGCATCCTTCAAAACATATTCAACAATAGGTCAAAAATATATATTTTAGGGCCAGGGGCTCAGTGGCACTGTGCCTGCCTTGCAAGCGCAAGGTCCTGAGTTCGATCCCCAGTACCAAAAGGAGGGAAAAAAAATGTATATTTTAAAACCCTTGTCAGATGCTTCAAACTAAGACTACAGTTTCAAAGTTAAAAATAATACTGTTCCACATAGAAGATTTTACTCATTAAATACACCACTAAAATTTCATTAAGGAGGGAATAAGACACCGGTGTATGGACAAATCAAGCAGGAATTAAAAATCTAATATGGATAGTTCTCATGAAATGATTACGTTACAAGGTAAAAATAGCGATGTGGCTTTCTATTTAGTGAACATTCTGGTTAATTGTGAAATGATATATGTCATACATCAGATACCACCTTTTGAAATATAACACACAGAAATAATGCTGAAGATAATTTTCACTACTGATGACTCACTGGGATCTTAATGATCTTTCACCTCCAGAAATAAGAGGGAAAATATGGTCTTTAGAATCAGGCAGGCCCAGGATCAAATCTTGGCTCAAATACATACTACCTATATGTTCAACATGAAGAAAAGAAAATATGTCATCTATACACACATACCTACTTTGACCACACTTTAGATAATTTGTAACCCTTAATAGTTAGTCCCTTCCCCATTGGTAACTGGAGCTAGCAGTTATGAGCCCAGTGTGGTCATGTAATAGGGAAACTAGTGTAGTGCCTGTTGGATGGTATAATCAATCATAGACTAGCTGGATGGTTATGGAATCCCTCTAAGCTTTGGTTTCTTCATAAAGTAGGTCTGACATCATCTACCTTGCTGGATCATTGTGAAAGTAAAGGTAATATATAGTAAGTACCAAAATAAATTATACTTAATAAATTGTAATTATTATGAAATTTCCCACTTCTCAGAATTCTTATTTTCCCACAGATACAATCTTATTAATAGTGATTGGCATTCAAAACTAGGCCATAAAAATCTGTCTGGTCTTATTACAAGTTGGCACTTTTGTAGCTATCACCTTTCCCATTATTTCTTCACAAATCTTATATGTATTCATATTGTGTCAAAAGTTAATCAAATTTTGAGAGCAACATAGGGTCTGAACATTATTACATTCATTACATTATTCTGTGGAAGTTATCCTACATCGCTACCATTTAACATAATAAGAATATTCATAAAAATATAGTCCTATGTATTTCCTAAATGTTCCACCAGAGGGACCTCAACTTTACAAATAAAAAGCTTTCAATATAAAAAATGAGAAAAAAAGGCTAAAGAAAAGATTAAAGGAGTTAGAAAAAGTGTTTAAATTACTTAAACTAATAATTCATTTTATACGAACTTCCTCTGAAGGGGGAAGTAGAAGAAACAAAATGATAATCAAATGTGAAGAATCAAATTCAAGAAAATAAAAACATCTAATTGAGGTTCATCTACTCCTTTTACATCATCATTTTTACATTTACTGTATTGTGCTTAAAATGCACTAGAAGCTGAGAAAAATTTAGCTCACACCTGTAGGAACCCTAAACATTCTTTGGTTCTTTTACTCCTGAATCCCAAAATTTAAACGTTACATGTGAAACTACACTGTAAATATATGGAAGTGTACAACAGAGCTTTCTCTATAAGCAGAAAGCTCACAATATGCACATTATTGTTGTTTGATACAAATTTTTAAGTGAGGTTCTTCCATATTTACACTACCTTATAGATAAAATTAAATGGCCAATTTGGTCTAGATTGTGCTTAAAATATGCTCTAAATTTGGAAGTATGAACAGATACTTCTCAGATGAAATACAAACAGCCAATAAATATATGAAATAACATTTAACATCACTGGCCATTTGAGAAATCCAAATTAAAACAACAGTGATAGTCTATCTCACTCTTGAAAGAATTGCAACCATAAAGAAATCAACCAATAACAAAGGCTGGAGAGGATACAGGGAGAAAGGAACACTTCTCTAAGTTTGGTGGGACAATAAACTGATATAACCACTAGGGAAATCAGTATGGAGATTCCTCAAAAAACTAAAAATAGAAATTCCATTTGGCCCAACTATTCCCCTTCTAGGCGTCTTTCCAAAATAGTTAAAGACACCATATCACAGTGATGTATGCATAACCATGTTTATAGTAGCACAATTCATAATAGCTAAATCTTGGAAGCAGCTTATATGTCCATCAACAGATGAATGCACAAAGAAAATGTTGTATTTATATATAATAGAGTAAACTCTGCCATAAAGAAGGATGAACTTCAGTCATTTGTAGGAAAATGATGGAACTTCAGACCATAATGTTAAGTGCTATAATCAGATAACAAAAGCTTAAATATCGCATGGTTTCTCATATATGAAAATATATATATATACATATACATATATATATATATATATATATATATATAGTATGAAATAAGAGACAGATAATAGGAAAGAGAGAGAGAAATAAGGTATTGTAATCCAATGTGGACAATGTATCTAAAAGGGTTCCCTGACTTAGTACAATTGACTTACATGTTTTATACGTTCTTTGGCCTATTAGTCCGGTTTTCAATATGTAACTTTGTAAAGTCTTATAAGATAAATGAATCTGATGCTGGGAAAAATAAAAGGAGAGTTGAAGGAAGAGGAAAAAAATAGAATTGAAATGTGTTATGTACTAATTTCCTGCAGTGAATGGAATCATTATATACTGCAAACATGTACTAATAAAGGTAAAAAAAAAATTTGGAGGTAACCTGAACATATATCAAAAGCATTAAAAAGATTTTAAAAGTTCACTGTCATTAAACAAGTTGTTACCTTTCTAACATTTCCTAAGGAAATGTGTAGACAATCTAATACTATATGTAAAGATTAGAATGATTTTATAATATTGAAAAGCCATAAACTGATATAGTCATAATATCCAGTTTCAGAAGTCCTCAAAAAAACCTGTTCCATGACAGAAGGAAATGCACATAATTTCAATAATATGAAATATTTATAATGTAAAATATTTGTGGCAATATTAATTTTTTAAAATATAGCAGAAATTCTAAATTAAAAATTAAAAACCTAATCTGAAACACAAAATCAATTCAGGAAAAGGAAATGAAAATATTTTTAAGATGGCAGTTCATTAACATCTTTTTTTTTACTAGATATAGTTTCCCACTTGGTTCATGAGTGGGTGCTTCCAATAAATTTTCTGTTACAAGACTTTAGTGGAACTAATCTCTTATATGAACTCTACTGCTACCTGACTTAGATCCCAATGTGTTCCAACTCTAGGTCTGTATTTTATTTACCTTGTCTTACTGCTAACCTACACCTGCAATCAAATGACTTGGCAAGAGAGAACAGACATTAATAAACCTTACACACTAATCCCAGCCTCTTTCTCAGGTCCAGCTGGACTATTAGTCAGGCACTATCCTGTTCCCACTTCCTATCCCATTTCTTTAGTCTTTCAAATATATCCTTAATAAGTCTTAAGGTCTGAAATGTAAATGAATCTTTCTCCAACAATATATGACCAACCATAATACATATCTGTACCATGACTCTCTAAGATATTTAAGTGGATAAAAAAGAGAAAGCAAGAAGTGAGATCATTTCCTACTACTAAAAGTAAAAACACTTTCCATTATTTCACATAAGATACGCAAAAAGCCCACCAGTAAGATATTCAAAAAGATCAGAAAAATGATGTTCATGCAACTGAGAATATACGCAGAGACAGAAAATGTTAAAAAGAACCAGAAATTGTAGAACACAATGACTAAATTGAAAAAAGAGGTTCAAGAGTAGTCTGAAGTAGAAAACTGAACCAGCAAACTCAAAGAACCATTTGAGTTTCTAACACAAGAGAAACTATTTGGTATTAACACATGTCCTATTTATTTCACTTAAAAGAGTATGGCCTCAATGTGCATCCATTTAGCTTTAAATGTCTCTATAGTTTAAATGTCTCTAGTTTCTCATTCTTTACAGCTTAGTACTCCATTTTATATATATTAAAAAAATCTTCTTTATCCAGTCACCAGTAAACTCAAAGTGTAAATAAGGATCAAAATGTAGAATAGACAGGGCCAGGGATTTAGCTCAGTGGTTCCGCCACCTGGCCCTCAAGCGGAAGGACCTGAGTTTGATCCCTGGTACCAAAAAAATATGTAGAACAGACAGTGTGAAATAGGAAGATAAGGCCCAAAGAGGGGAAGTAGGAGAGGTAAGGTAAGGAAAAGGAATAAATATGAGAAAAGGAAAAAATGGAAACAGGCTTTGTAAATGGGGAAGGGTAGAGGGGTTGAAGGGAGGGCAGGAGAATGGGGGAAAAAAACAAGAACCAAGATATATTACGTAAAGGTACAAATTCCCAATGATGAATGCCATCATATTGTATACCTAAAATGTACCAATAAACTTAATGAATTATAAATAAATAAATATCTGTTTAAAAAAAAGAACCATTTGATACTCTCCAGGCAGAAAAATAAAACAAGAATGAGGAAGAATGAGAAAAGACAAGGGACTCATAAAACACCACCTAATGGACCAATATACATATTATGAAAGTACCAAAAGAAAACAGAAATGGAGGGGGGAAATATATTTTAAAATATAGCCAAAAATTCCCTAAATTTACATAAGAGGTAGACACTAAGATTCAAGAAGCTCAACAGACCCAAATGAAGACAAATCTGAATAAGACCACATGAAGACATAATCAAATTTCAAAAGTCAAAGACAGAATTTTGAAAGCAACAAGATAAAAGCTGCCCAGCATGTACAAAGAAGCACACATAAGACTATCAGCAGATTTTTTTGCACAAACCTTAAAAAGCAAAAGAGTAAAAAGACATGTTCAAAATGCTGAAAGAAAAAAAAGAACTGCCAACCACAATACATCCAGAGAAAATATCCTTCAAAAATGAAGGAGAAAAACTTTCCCAGATAAACAAAAATTGAGGAAGTTCATCATCACCATCACCAAAACTGCCTTACAAGAAATGTTATAGCAGTCCTAAACTTAAATAAAATGCTGCTAGATGACAACATGAAAGCATATCTAAGTATAAAATTCATTGGTAAAGGTAAAAATATAAATTCTGTAACACTGCAATGGTGATACATAAGTAACTCTTAACTGTCACATACAACTTAAAATACAAAACTATAAAAAATAACTCATAAATATGTTAATAGATACACAATATAAAAAGATGCACGTTGTGACACCAATAATATAAAGGATGGGAGGAAGTGATATAAGAGTAGACATTTTTTATGTGACTGAAGTTAAGATATTATCAGATAAAAATGTGGTATATATAAGATATTTTATTTAAGTTCCTATAGTAGGCTACAAAAAAATGCCTACAGAACATAAATGAAAGAAATGAAAAAAGAATCAAAGCTTGTCACTAAAAACAAAACAAAACTATGAAACAAGAGGAAAAGAGACAAAAGGCCCCCAATGGAGGGAAAACAGAAATGGCAATAGTTTTTTCCTGTCAGTACTTTAAATACAAATGGATTAAATTTCCTAATTAACATACTGAATGGCTGAACTAAAAAAATGAAATCCAACTATATTCTATGTACAAAAAACTCTGTTTAGATCTAAGGGCACACATAGGCCACCACAAGTGATGGAACAGAAAAACATATTCCATGCAAATAGCAATAAACAATAGTGGTAACAATACTTATATTAGATAAAATAGACTTTTAAGTCCAAAAGTATTACACAAGGTAAGGAAGAACATTATATAATGATAAAAAGGCCAATTCACTTGTAAGATTAATGTCTATCTTGTGACACTGCATGTTAAGAGTGTTTAACTTATTTTCCATTTGTTTCAGGGCTTGCAGATAAGTTTGCCTAAATCTTGGAAGAGACTTTTGACTTGGACTTTTCAGCAATGCTGAAACTGTTAACTTTGACAATTCTTGGAGATGGACTACATGCCTTATGCATAATGAGATGTGCATGAGTATTTTGGGCTTGTATCTAGCTGTTCCCCTAAAGGCTCATGAAGCCACAGCTGGAGCTATTCAGAGGTGGCTGGACCTAGAGTGTGTGATGCTGAGATTAAGGATGTGATATTGAGACTGATTCCCAGTGCGATGCTAGGATTAAGGGTGCACCACTCTGGATGTGAGTGCTACCTCCCCTAAGGGCATGTAGCCTGGATAGAATATAAGGGACAGAGAGAGGGTTGCTGTTGTTGCTTGCTGCTTCTTTGTTACTTTGCTGCTTTGGTGCTTTCTGCCTACCATGAACTGTTTCTCCTCTGTAATGCCCCTCTTCCATGCCACCTTGCCTTGGAGCCGGCCAACTATGAAATGAAACCTCTACAAATTGTGAGGTACAATAAACCTTTTCTCCTTTAATTTTGGGTGTCAGGTATTTTTTTTCTCAGCAATGACAAATATAACTAAGACAGATATTTATACACAAAAATCAACTCAAATGGATAAGACTTGAATATAACACCTGAAAATATAAAACTAGAAGAAAATATAGAAGAAAAGCTTCATGACATTGGTGTGAAGAGTGAATTTTTAGATGTAACACTAAAAGCATAAGCAACAAAAGCTTAAGTAGACAAGTGGAACTGTATTAAAGTCTATGGGTGACAAAGGAAACAAGGAATTCTGTGCAAAAGAACCTATGGAATGAATGAGTAATGGCAAGCTATGTATCTAATATTAATATATAATACTAATAAAATACACGAGGAACCCCCAACAACATTCCAATGGAAATATATAATTCAATGTTTTTAAATGGGCAAAAGACTAGAACAGCTTTTCTCCAAATAAGGCATACAAATACCAACAGATGATACGTGCATATACAGATATATAAAATTTATAAAAATGGTACATGAAAAGATGATCAAAATCACTCATCAGCAGGGAAATGAAAATCAAAAACACAAAGAGATACCAACTCACACCTGTTAGTACCTTAAAAAACAGAAAAGAACAAGTGTTGTACAGTGTTGGTAGGAATGTAAATAGAGCCATTAGAGAAGAGTGTGTAGACACCTCAAAAAAAGAACTATCAAATGATTCAATTATTTGTGGGCATTTATCCAAAAGAATTGATAGCAGGAGCTTGAAGAGACATTTACATTCCTATGTTCACTGGTGTGTATTATTCACAATAAACAAGGAGAAATAACCTAAAAATCCATCAGTAGACGAAGAAAATATGTGTGTGTGTATGTGTGTTTGTGTGTTTACAGTCTACCAAAAAAAAGTTATATACACTTCAGGAAAAGAAAAATAGCATGATGTTCTTTCAACAAATGGGGGACCCTAGAGTATGTTGTATATCACAGAAAACCCACTACTGTACATTGCCAGCCCTCAGAGAAGAAACTAAAAATGCATGTGCAAAAATCTCAATGACCAAAGTTAACCAAGAAGCAGTCTGCTTTACTAATAAATGTCTGGAAGCTAATGGCCACCACTCTGAGCACCTCTTGTAATTGTAGGGGCCAAAAGTAACTTGCATTAATCTCATGATATCTCAATAAATTTAGCATTAAAATATTCATACAAGGTTTTTTTTCCTTGAAATGGATGTACTTTTGGTGGACTCTGTATATATCATGGAATATTTCTCAGTCTCAAAAAAGAAAATATTGAAATATCCTACCATATGAATAAGCCTTGATGATATTATGCTAAATGAAATAAGCTGGTCACAGAAGGACAAATAATGCATGATTCTGTGTATATGAGGTGCTAACAGTAAACTGACAGAAGCAGAAAGTAGACTGGTGGTTACCAGAGGATTGAAGGAGAGGGAAATGGAAGCTGTTCTGCAAAAGAATAGGGTTTCAGTTTATAAAAATGAAAAAATTCTAGAGATTTGACGTGCAACAGTGCACAGTTAACAATACTGCACTGTAAATTTAAAAATGTAATAAAGTTGATTATTTGAGTATTTTACAATCTTTAAGGGGGGCGTGGTGACTGCATGACATGACTTATTCACACTGAACCCATGCCAGCCAGCTCCTAAGAATCAACATTTCCATTTGCAAGTACTCAACGGTTTCTATGGAATTATCTTTATGAAACTGCAGTAACATAAAGCTTTCCAGAATGGTTTTCAAACTGCCCTTTCTCCTTTTTAGAAAACAGAATAACATCTGTCCATCTTCAATACTCTAGTACCTTTCTTTTCATCCAAAATTTCTCAGAGTATTTACAGCAGTTTAGAAGATTCACCTGCAAATTCTTTTACTACCCTGAGATGAAACAATCTAGGAAAAAGATTTAAAATAACTGGTTAAAGTAAGTGGTTAGAAGCAGTGGTGGCAAACCTATGGCTGCATGCCACAGTGGGCTATTTATATCATTGAAAGGTCTAAAAGGTTCACCATCACTGGATTAGAGGCCTAGTTTTTTTCTTTGCTTTCTTTAATTTTTTTGGTGGTACTGAGGAATGAACCTAAATGAGCTACATCCTCAGCCTTTTTAAAATTTTTTTATTTTGAGATAGGGTTTCACTACATCACTAAGGTGTCCAAGCTGGGCTCGAACCTGTAATCTTATCTCAGCTTTCCAGAGTGCTGGTATTATAGGCATGTACCATCATGCCCAGCTCCATACTTGTTTTCTTACACGCTAATCGCCTATCTCAAGTTCCCGCTTACCAATTTATTTTTCTTTTTTTGAGGTCAGGGACTAGTCTCAAACTCCTGAGGTCCAGTTGATTCTCCTGTCTCAGCCTCTAAAGTAGAACTACAGGTGTGGGCCATCATGCCCAGCTCACCAAGAGTTTTTACACCCTTTCCAAAATAATGTGTATTCTCTCAGACAGAATGTATAAAGCAAACTAAAACAAAAAATGTTGGGCAATTTCACTTTCTCTTATCTACTCATGTACTCACATTACACCAAACAATAAGTGGAGCTTTTAACAGTACAATTAATCAATGCATGATGCTTCTGATATAAGTAGCAATGATTTATATAAATTTTAAGAATATAGCTATTAAAATTCTAATTTCACTGCTTACTTTTAAATATGCAGCTGCCTCTTGAACAGAAAGTGTTCTTTGACTAGAACTGCCACATTCATGATCTCCTAGAAAGATTAGCATATTGTTTTCAATCAGTACAATGTTAAAAACAGAAGAAAAATGTAATTAATTCAAAATGTTTTACCAATTATACAATTATAAATTATAATCAGTAAAGAAAGATAATGACCAATATTGTTTGTATTTTCTACAGAAAATTGTAGTAATTAATGTAAATAAACAACTACCCTAATAGAAACCACAATCTTTAAATATCCTTTGATCTAGGTAAGAACATATTTTCTTCTTTTGTTCCCAACTAAATTCTAAGCCTGTGTAGAAACCATAGCTTGGTACATAGGAGGCTCTTTCCAGATATGTATTATTCCTAAAGGGGAAAAAAAATCCAACAAGTTCACTGGGCTAACTTATACATCTATTCTTAATGATAATTCAAAGATCAATTAAGTTTAAATTTAATCACTGTCCTAAAACAAGTGCATTTTCATAGTATAACTAAGACTATCTTTAACAAGAGGTATGCACACCTGAAAAATTGTAACACAGACCAACAGGAAAAGTAGGTACAAGTATCTACCTATGGTTTGATTTCTACAAAGGGATGTACTCCAAAAGTCTGAAAAACTACACTTTTCTTAAAACTAATTAAGAAGAGAATTCAAAGCTTTTTCTATAGACTATACATGGTTATCAATGATAAAGTATCCTTACATTTAACTTCAATTGTAAGTTTCCTGCCCTGTTTCTTTCAAGCAGTTTAAAAAATTTTTAAACACATTAGTACAATAGTTAAAGTAAAATCCTTGGCACATTTTTCTATAATAAAAGAACCATGTTCTTATTTACCAGTTTTATTTAAGTAGCTAGATTTTTTTTTTTTTTTTTTTTTTTGGTTCTGGAGATCGAATTAAGTAGCTAGATTTAAATGGTAATAGTTATGAGGAAGAACAAAGTACCCATGTGGTAAATAAGCCTTCAAATTTCATAATGCATCCTCAGAGATTTGAATACCATAGATCTACAGTAGAGGTCACCAAACTACAGCCCAAGGCCAAATCTGTCCTGCTGCTTGCTTTTATAAATGAAATTTAATTGGAATGCAATCAAGTTAATTCATTTATTTAGTATTTATGCTTACTATCATGCTGTTACAGCAGAATTGAGTAGCTGTGAGAGAGGCTGTCTAGCCTGCAAAGCCTAAAATATCTAGTATGAGGCCCTTCACAGAAAAAAAGTTTTCCAAGTCCTACTGTAGAGGAAGGAATCTGTATCTTTAAATGGAACCCAGATTATGCTATCTAGTGGGTCACAGACATAGAACAAAGTTACAGTGATAGCCATAGATGCTTGTGTTAGCAATATCAAGATTTTCTAGCCAGAGAATATTCTTAACCTAGTTCTGGGTATAAAAGCATACCAAATAAAAGTCATTATCTTGCAGTATATGGCTATGAAAATCAGTACGCCAAAGCAAAGAAGGCATTTGGTGATGTATATAAAATTATAAGCCTAAAGTTGAATTAAGGACCCAAACAAAAAAAGAAGTTGGGCAACTGTAAGGATGCCAAGTACTGACTTTCCACCACAGAAATTCCACATCTATCCACTAGGCTATTACCAATGATCTGTTTTCCTAAAAAGGGTTTGCTGCATCAAAAAGTTTGAAAAGCTACACTTTTATTTTCATATAACTGAGAAGGAAATCTAAAGACTACTTTCATATTATATGTAAAATTAGAATATCTTTAAAACTTTAAAAGTTAATAGATAATGCTTATACTGTAGCTTATACCTGCTAAAATGGATACTAATTCATGTCTAACAAATTATCCTAATTGCAGATGTGCTGATACCTGAGAGCTTTCAAAGACTTACTTGGAGCAGAATATAAGGAAAATTCAATAAATCAGGAGAGAATATTCTAAGATCATATATTTAATTTATCCAAGGGAAGACATTACACCACCAAAAAAATCTATATTTAGGCTAAGATTTCAGTTAATTCACTGCTTACTCAATTCAAGTCCTTTATAAATTTTCAAAATTTTGTTACTATTAAAGCAACAAGGAAATTAGTTTGACATAAAAATATATAACACAACATACATATGACCGGAAAAAGGCCTTCTATTCCTATATATTTTTTATCTATAATATTTAAAGAAACACTATAGATAGTAAAAACATGTAAATATATTCCACAAATATAATAAAGCAATGAGAAAGACTATTTCTACCGGCAACACACCACATATATACAAATTAATTTTTAGAAACTATGAATGTTAATTACCTGCAAGCTGTGCCAATCGATCATGAAGTTTATATAATGTGCTCAACATAAGATTCTTCTCACTTTCCTAAAATTAAAAGAGATTATTATGAAATATCCAATTCTAAGAAAAAGATGTTCCAATAATTCTTACTCAAAAATAAAAATAGGAAATGAATTTAAAATCACTGAAGCTACAGAATCTAAAACAAATTCTTAAACAATGGCCACTATATTTTAAGAAACTCAGTTTACACCTCTAAATTGGTATTTTAAATATTTACTTTGTTGAGGATGATTAGAAAGTTAGCACTATAAAAATAAATAAATAAAATTAAAAAATAAAAAGTTAGCACTAAGATTAGTGGTAACAAAAAAAGGTCTCATACACAATAAACTCTCATAACAGCAAGGAAGGCTTCCAGTCCCCCTCTATATAATGCATCCTTGTCTGTATTCTTTTTTTTTGTAACAGGGATGGAACATGGGACCTTGCACTTGCAAGGCAGGCAGCGGAACCACTGAGCTAAATCCCCGGCATTGTTTTTGTGGTACCAGGGATCGAACTCAGGACCTCATGCTTGTGAGCCAGGAGGTGGCACCTGTATTCTTCTTAAAAGACTGTTTTCACACTTTTTCTTCAAGGCTGGCCTTCCTGTTTTGTTTTAATCTGACTCAACCATACAAAACTAAGAGAATGAATATTAGCACTTGGTCCTTACCCTCTCCTAGGCTTCCAGGATGGCCCTGTTTAATCTTATGAACTGCTAAGAGTTCTACCTCTGCACTGGAGCAGCTGAAGAATACTATTTAAAAAAAAAAAAAAACATGAAAAAAACACAACTATGCTATTGTATTTTTTTAAAAAAATCTTATGAACCACAAAAGTGAAGCAAACATTCCATGAAATTAAAAAGTAGGAGTTAAGAACTGTTCTGCCAGCAAAGTAAGAGACTCAATGAGTAATATGATTTCTGTTCTCAAGGACAATATAAAATGAAGTGTTATAAGACAGTTGCAAAATACAATGTAAATACAAAAGAAGGAGGTAAGAGAAAACCCCTTTGTGGAACAGAAAATATTTGAGTTTCACAGGTAGACTAGAACTGACCAGCATTTTAGGCAGAAGGAACACCATGAGCAAAGGCATGAAAGCATGAAAGTATTTTTCATAATTCTTATATAACTGGTGCCTCACTTAGCAAACCACTGGAAAAGTAGTTGGCAATTTTCTGCCAGAAAGCCCTAGATAACAAGACAAAGACAAAGACTTCATTTAGAAAATTTGAGGAGGAAAGTAAACCAAATGTGTACACATCAAGAATATTCCTCTGACCAGAATGTGTAAGACAGCCTAGAAGCACAAATGATAGTGTGAAAAGAAAGCAGAGAAAGGACTATTGTAATGGTATTTATCTAAGCATCATGACAAATAGCCCAAAGCAATGATATTTCTAATTTGAAATTAATTGTAAATAAAATGGAACAGCACAGGCCATGAGGAAGTTTTAGAGAAGGTGTAACAGTTTTTACACTATCTGAAATAAATTCATGATTCATTGGGGGGGGCATCTTTATTATTTCCTTTCTTCTTGATATATCTAACAAAACAGGATTTCTGGATGCATATTATCACGGAACAAATTCAGGCAAGATATAAAAGGCTGGGAAAGTAACATTTATATCTCTAATGACATACTACCTCATTCGTTTTTATGGTATATGTTCAAGAAAAGACATTAAGTTTGCACAAAAGGTAGCATGCT
Source organism: Heterocephalus glaber (assembly GCF_053883595.1). NCBI lineage: Eukaryota > Metazoa > Chordata > Mammalia > Rodentia > Bathyergidae > Heterocephalus > Heterocephalus glaber. The sequence continues at coordinate 10,567,838 of NW_028258354.1, read as the reverse complement.
TTTGTCAATGCAGCTTTGATCACTGACATTAGAAAAACAGTCATTAAAGGTTTCAGTCTCTGGTTTTATGTCATTTGGTTGACAGACACAAGATATTTACTCCTTCAGCTGACAACCTGCCTACCAGCTCTTTTATCTTTCTTCCCACCTCAAAACTAGGTGAGAAAGATTTTGAATCAAGTCAATACTTATCTCCACATTACAGATTAAAATTCCAATCTGCAAGTATCAGGCACCAAAAAAAAGTATAGGCTGATACTCAAGATTCTAAAAGATATACATCTGTGATACAATAAACTACAAAATAATTTTCAATAGAAATCTTCAACATAATAGAATGAAGAGTTCCAATGACAATGTAGCTATGGATTTGATATAAAACCAGGATGAATCTGATTTAGCTATAAAATTAAAGCAGGTGAGTTTGCAGTATGCTTCTTAACTGGAAAAGAGACTAATTTCCTTTTTGTTTTGTATCTTGATCATGTCTTATTCCCTTTTCTAAAACAAAGCAAAATTTGAACATTTGGTATATGTCCTCTGTGATTATCTTTTTAATGAAGAGACCTGGGAATAAACTATCTTTTGATTCACAGATATTAACGCTAGACTAGACAAGAAGAAGAAATAAAATATAAGCAGACAGAATTGAATCTCATACTGGATTACACATATAGTGCTACATTCTCATACAAAGAATTTAAAAAGCTCAACTATAATTTCTTCAAAAACCTTTATTTCTGTTGAAAACTTATTCATATTGACTATCTAAATACAAGGGTCTCAAGTGCCACCCAAATGACCAACTAGATTACAATCTAAAGGTTTTTACAATGTACATTATTATCTATACACATATATTTTGAGAAACAAATAAAAAGGCTTTGGTTGAATTATCTTTTGTACCAGATACACTGCTAGCAGTAAATCTGAAAAGTATACAAATCAATTTTTAAAGTTACTTTCCTATTGGCTTATAGTTTTACTACACAGTTCTCCATTCTGTCTATCAGACTGTCTCCTAATGTTTGAGCTTGAAATACATCTTAACCACTGGCTTCTCTAATTGCCCTGCAAACCAAAGACCTATAAATAATACATACGACAAGTAGGCTTTCAAGTAACCTTTCATTAAACAAAAATAATTTCATAATTTAAACTAGCTACCTGCTAAATGTCTCTTTTAGTAAGGCCCGGATTATTGTTTATACATATTATTCCAAGAGAAAACATTTTATTCCTGGAGTGAAACAACCATAGGGTGACCCTACCAAATTTTCTCCTATCTTGTCACCTTTAAATATTTCCCTCTTCTCTCCCCAAGCAATTTTCACTTCCAGGACATCTTTAACTTTTTATATCAAGGGTTTTCTTTTAATGAAATGATAATGGATTTAAACATCTAGCACGATGCCTGGCACAGATAAAGCATTTAATCTAAATGAATTGTCACTACCTTCATTGTAATTATTATGACTATTCCGGGATGCAGAACTTTAGCCTCTCCCATGAGCAAAATTACAAAGAAGACAGTCTAATATTTTCAGAGTAGAGCATACTAAATTTGAATTTAATGCTATAGCTTTTTTTTTTCCATTAAGTTTATTGGTACATTTTAGGTATAAAATACAGTTACATTCATCATTGGGATCTTGTACCATTACATGAGTCTCTTGGTTCTTATTTTTTTCCCCATTCCCCTGCCCTCCCTTCACCCCCTCCAACCTACCCTATTTGCAAAGACTTTGTTTTCATTTTTTTCCTTTTCTCATATTTTTTTTCCCTTTTTTCCTTTCCCCTACCCCTCCCACTTCCCCTGCCCTTTTAGACCTTTTCTTCCTATTATGCAATGTCAATTATACATTCTTTTAAATTACAATATCAAGATCTAGGAGACATTACCACAGATTTTACAGAATTTAAAAAGATATAGAAAGCATATTACAAAAATCTTTTTTGAAATAAATTTGACAACTTCTAAGAAGTACCTTGGAAGACAATTAATGAAACTAACTCTGGAGGAAATATAAAATTTGAATAGCACCTATTAAAGAAAGTATATTCCTAGCTTGAAAACCTACCTATATGACAACAGCAGGCTCATATGCATTTTAACTGACAAATTATATCAAACAATTAAAGCAGAAAAAAGAAGGAACACTTCTCCCCTCATTTTAGGAAATCAACATTGTGCTAATCCTAAAACTGGATAGAGAAAATAGAAGAAAAAAGTATGAACAAAAATAGAAATTTGTTGAACAAAATAAACTATCAGAAGTCAGATCTGGCAGGATGTAGAAAGTGGTTTTTGTTATAGGGATGGCAGTGTTGGTTCAGCATTGGAAGATCCACCACCAAAAGTCATCGTTTTAAAAGAGGATCGTTATAAAAGAGGAAAGGAAAAAGCCATATGATCCTGTCACTAGTTGGAGAAAAAGTATTGGACTAAATTCTACAGCTGTTCATGGTAAAAGCTATCACGAGACTAGAAGTAGAACAGAAACTTCTCAACAGATTAAAGACATGTACTCCATACTTCCAGTGAGAACACCTTATATGAATGGAGAAGATACAATGATTTCTCCTTAAGGTGGGGAACAAGGGCAGATATGCTTACTCTTTATCTGTCCATTAAACTTTGAAACCTAGGCCCAACCAAACTAGTCTGGCAATAAAATGACACAACTAGGATAGGATTGGCAAGGTAGAAGAAATATCTTTATATGTAGATGAAATGATCATCTACAGAGAAAATACTAAGAAATCTCTAGGAGCCCCTAGAACTTGCAATTGAATTTATTAGCAGGATTAGAAAACACAAGGTATATATAAAAATTCAGGTCTGTGTATATGTGCTATAAATGAAGAATTGGATATTGAAATTTAAAAGTTGTGTAGTAGTACAAAGGACCTAGGAAAGTTAAAAAAAAAAAAAGACAAAAAACAGTGTTGGAAGACATTTCGTACCTAATTTTAAGAGTTCTTCAAAAGCTACAGTAATCAAGGCAGTGTTGGTGTGAGGAAAGACATATAGATCATTGGAATAAAACAGAGAATCTAGAAATAGAACCACACATATATGGTCCACTGAGTTTTGAAAGATTATTTAACATTAGCATTTTATAGAATATAAACTCAATTCAAGAGCCGAGGAAGAGACAGTGTTTTCAGGAAATGGCACTAGAACACCTGGTATCCATATATAAAAAATTAACCTCAACCCTTTATTTCCATACATGAAAATAACTTGAAGGGATCTATGAACCTAATATGAAAGCCTAAAAGTGTAAAACTTGAAGAAGAAATCATAAGGGAAAATGTTTATGAACTTAGGGTAGGCAAGAACTACCTAGGATACAAAAAACATGATGTATAAAAGAAAAAAATTGATAAATGAGATTCTATCAATATTTAGAACTTTAAATGACATCATTAAAATGAAAAGTAGTTCTTAAACAGACCCTATTTACAATGCATATAACCTATGACCAGAATATATAAAGAACTCTTACAGCTCATTAATAGACAACCCAACTAAAAAGTAGACATAAGATGATAAATAGCCAGTACAGCACAAGGAAATGTGTGCAACTCTAGAATCAGAAAAATACTCATCAGTACAATAACAAGATTGAATGATGCACTCATTAGGGAGATGAAGTTAAAAGTTTTAAAAGCCTTGTCATGACTTTTTCTTTTTGTTGGATTCTCCCCCTTTGCATTTAATTTGTCACACCCAATGGATTCATTCTGCTGGGTTTCCTGGGGTTGTGATCCTCATTGTCTTTTCCTAGGGTATTGTCTAAAATCTTTTGGAGTGCCAGTTTGGTATTCATGCAGTTCCTGAGGTGCTCTTTATCATGAAAGTATCTTATTTCTCCATCAATTTTGAAAGGTAGTTTTGCAGGGTACATCAATCTGGGTTGGAGGCTGTTTTCCTTTAGGGCTTGAACTACATCACTCCAAGCTCTTCTTGCCTTGAGGCTCTGCATTGAGAAGTCTGCTGTGATTCTGATGGGCTTTCCTTTGTATGTGATTTGTTTCTTTTCTCTCACTGCTTGTAGAGTTTTGTTCTTCTGTTGGATTTCTGGAATCCTAACTATTCTATGCCTATGTGTAGATTGTTTTTGAGAAAGGCTAGCTGGAGTCCTATGTGCCTCACTTATCTGTATGTCAAGTTCTTTTCCCCTCCTTGGGAAGTTTTCTGCCATCACTTCTGTGAACAGTTTTTTTCTGTCATCTGCACTCTCTCCTCTTTCTTCATTGACTCCAATCAATCTTGTTATTCTTCTTTGCATCATCTAGCAGCTGCTGGATTCATTTCTCATGGTCCCTTACAATTTTAAAGCAATTTTTCTTTTCCTCCTCAATAATTGCAATCTTATCTTCTATATGTGAAATTCTATCCTCACATTAGTTCATTCTGCTGGGCAGACTTTCGATGGAGTTTTTAATCTCCTGGAAATCTGTTTGCATCTGTTTTATGGATTCCATTTGTTTCCTATGTTGGGATTCCATCATGTTCCCAGATTCTCTATTTTTTTTATCTGTGTCCTCTCTAGATTTATTAATCATGCCTTGCACCATGAGCTCAATCTTTGCTGTTATCTGAGAAATTATTTCTGATTTCATTTTTCCCAGATCCTCTTTTGTTGCCAGTTCAGAGTCCAGGTGGTTGAGTATCTGATTGTTCCATCTCATTTCCCTTTGGGGTTGCTGTAGGTGATCCGGAAGTCTGTTTTTGAGGCTTGTTTACATGTCTTCTCATTTCCACGGGGAGGGGGGTCCTTCTGGCACCCGTGTGGCTCACCTTCTCTGCCCTAGGAGCGTGGGATGGTGGCAGGGGAGCTTCCTTCCGGGTGCTGGGACCAGCTCAGCTTCTCTGCCCTAGGAGCATCTACAATGCTATAGCTTTTTTAGACTCAATACTGCAACCAACAAAGTCAACTTTAGACAAATATCAGCACTATAGAATATTACTGAATGTAATTATTTCATAGTACCATTCTTAAAGTAATACTCTGGATCTGATGACACTTTATTATACATCCTTCAGTACAAGAAATAATGCTTTCTACACAGACCTATGTAACTGTTAGTTCCTATAATATAAAATTACTAATCATGAACTACTATATATATATATATATATATATATATATATATATATACACATGATTATTTTAACCTTCAAATGATGGTTTTAAGTGAAAAATACTTGCATGTAAGTAAAACTAAGGTTAAAGTAAATTAATACAGCAACCTTTGAAAAGGAAGGGAATCTTAAATAGTAGCCCCAATATGTGTCTTTTCTAAATCCTTTGCCTTCCTGATGGTTGAATAGGTGTGCTAATGCACAAAATACCCTAGTAGAGAAATAAGACAAAACCTGCTAATGCATCCAACAACTTAGGACAAAACCCATACTTCTAAGTGTAAGACCCAGACCCATGAATGATATGCCACTTAAATTTTGTTGTTTTTTTTTTTTTGTACTGGGGATCAAACTCGGATCCTTGCGCTTGCACAGCAGGCAGCAGATGCCACTTAAATTTTACTTGACAGTTGGCTTTACATTAGAGATTAAGAGTTCAGCTTTTCAGGGAAAATCTATGTCAGACATAATTATACATTACAGTTGAGAAATAGTCAGAATAAGGAAATGTATTATTTCAGACTAAAAGAACCATTCAATTATTTTTTGTTGATAATTATTTGAATACTTTTATCATATAAAACATGACATAAAATATCAATATTATGATCTTTTACTTACTTGTATTTTTCCAAATGTTGCATCAAATGGGTCTTTTACTATCAAGGGAAAGAAAAAAAGAAAACTATTAGTGTCACTTAAGAATTTAAATACTCCTAAACTAGTCCTCTGTAAAGTCAGAATGTAGTTTGCTAAAACTAAATGTAAATATGCAAACAAAATGTAAACAAACTAATGATAATAAAAATTGAGGAAGCAACTTTTCATACAATATACTGACCAATTCTCACTTATGATTTGTGGTTTTCTTCAGTACTATTCTATCAAATGTTCTGGTGTCAGGCACTAAATTCAAGTCCCAGATCCACTACTTATTTAGCATCATTTCCTTAAAAGTAACATCTACTTAGCCACTTTACGTTATAATTTCTTCTATAAAGAGACCTAACAATGATACCTACCTTATATAGTTGTTAAAATTAAATGAAGTAATCCATTATTCTTACTACTACAGTTAATGACAGTATCATGTTTCTGCCTTGTTTTGTTTTGAAACACAAACTAAAAGCAGTTAACTGCTTGACTACAAGATGCTTTAAACCTGAATAATTCATTTAGAAGTCTGGTTTCTGATGATTAAAAACACTTTACTAATCTTTGCTAATATCTGGAAAAGCAGCAAGAAAAAAAGATCAAAGTAGCTAAGAATTAAGTCTCATATTAGATAACTCTGAATTTCCAATAAAACACTGACTTATATAATAGGGAAAATTTTAATATTTCCTATACAATCTTTCTACCCCCACTCTCTCAAGAGAAACAAATTTAAGACTGAACAGTATAACACTTCTCATGATTATTCAGATCTTTCCCTCTATCATCTCTTTTAATATTATATGCAAAAATACTCAAAGCTCCAAGGTACTTAAAACATTTATATATTTTATACACATTATGTATTTGTATAATCCAGGTCACAACTAAAACTGGTCTTACAAAGTAGTTCACACTGACCAGGTTTCCTTTCTGAGATGCTTTTCTATTTTTATCTGAGAAAACAGGAAGTCCCATAGGAACGAGGAACTGCCTGATTCTAAGAAAGTTCATATGAGAGATCAGTTTAACAAGGTACAATACAAAGGCAAGGAAAGAAAAATGTATCCTGTTATCATCAAAAGAGATTCTGGTAATGGGTTTTTTTTAGACATTGTACAATGAGAAAACTCTAGGGAGTTTTGTAGTGCTAGGGAAAAAATTTTTCGAAAGATAGAAAATCAAAAGTTCTCAAAAGAGGGAATAATATAGCTTAACAATTAAATGTTAAAATTCAGAACACATGGACTGAAAAGATAATTTTTAATAACACTAATTTTAATGTAAAATCTGAACAATTTGAAGTAAAGCTGTGTTTTGCTCAATATATAAACCAAAATGCCATGTCACTCTATTTGTAATAAACAGGCCAAACAATACAAAAAACACTAGTTTTTTATTTTATTTGTTTCTAAGAAAACCAATTCTTAAAAATAACATACAGTTCTAAAGAACAAGCTTTAAAGTCAATAAAGAAAAGCTGTGGCAGTATTATTTTTTATATTTTACAAAAAAAATTTTTGGTTTTGGTACCAGGGATTGAACTTGGGACCTTGCGCTTGCGAGGCAGGTGGCAGAATCACTGAACTAAATCCGTGGCACAAAATTATTTTTTTGCCAGGACTATAAAATAGAAAACCAGTTCTTCGTGTATCTCTGTTAAAGCATAACTATAAATTTTGGATGCTCTACCACTAGACAGCTCTATTGTGAATTTCTCATAACAGGGACCATGTGTTATTTTATTCATGTTTGTACGACTGGAGCCAAGGTGCTTAAAAGTGCTGGTTCTGCTACCTAGGCTAAATCTACTCTACTTTATTTTGTGTTAACACTAAAGCAAAAGTGTTAAATTCTACAGGAAGCTGGAGAAAAGTGTGTTCTGAGCAACTGGGAAGGTAGAGGAATAAGAAAACACAAAAAGGTAAGGAGAACAGTAATTTTGTTGAAAAACAACTACTTTACGCTTTGTATCTAGATTTTGTCTAGTACCTAGTAGGCTATTTGAGAGCACAAAATATCCAAAAAGCCAAGAATATACTTTCTGCTATGGGCTTTTTGGTAGAAAAAATTTTTCCCAATTACAGTGACAATTGTCACCTATTAAATTAACAATAGCAGAAATAAAATTCAGCCTTGGGGTTAAGCTTCAAAAAACTCCATCCAAAAGCAGCAACAGCCCTTAAACTTCTAAAAGAAGTATTTTTTTACACATGTAACTTTGTTTTCCCTCAAATCATTTCCATATTTCTAGAAACTCCCCAATATATCTCATACAAATTACCTAATCTTTATTGGAAAGAACATATGTATACTGCTACCCCTAATATATAACACCCTAGCTGTCTCAACTAGGCAAAAAATCTTATTTCAAAAGTAGTCCACAGCAACACTTCAGGCATTTTTTGTCTCTTTTTGTAGGGGGACGTGAGAGTCAATTATAGTTCTTATTGCTTACCCTAAAACGATGATGCCAAGATAGTACTTCAAAATTTACTTTTCTATCCCTTAAAGGTACAATCTTGAAGCCATTTTATTGTCTTTGTTTCCAACTTCCTATTATTGCTTTTTCTCAATTTCTCCTAGTTTGGTCATTTCTTCTTCAATTTTTTTGTTCAAATTATTTCAAACCTCAAATGTATCAAGCTTTTCTTTGTATATACCTTTGGTATTTTGACTTCTTTTCCCTTTAAACAATCCTAATGACTAAAAATCAAATTCCTAAAATGTTTTATTAGATCCTTCAAAAATTTCCACTGGTTTCCCATCACATATTGCCTCAAGGAACTAATTCTTATCTTGTGATACTCATAAGACACATGTTGATTGTCCTTCTGCAAACCTCTCTCACCAATTTCAAAAACATCAGTTTTATTGATTCCTTCATCAAGTGTATACTTTCTTCCATTCTCTTAAGCTGAAATCAAATCTATCAACCATTATGCATTCCTAAAAGAAACAAATAAATTGTGAACACGGGCCAGGGATTTAGCTCAGTGGTTCCGCCGCCTGCCTCGCAAGCGCGAGGACCCGAGTTTGATCCCCAGTACCAAAAAAAAAAAAAATTGTGAATACATCTATAGTTTGATATACTTCAAAGTATGTATTTATATTAACCAAATAATCTGATAATCCCTCAAAAAGACTGCATTTAGGTTATTCAGCAGCAGTAAATGAAAGAAAAGTCTGTAGTGATCAAGTTCTTTTACAGCTCAGAAGAAAGTCAATTTCTTTAACAAATATTTATTAACTACTTTGTGCTAGCCGATGGAAATTAGGCATCATATGAAACAAAAACAAAAACCTCTCAGGGGCCAGAGATACAGCTCAGCAGCACAGCGCCTGCCCAGCAAGTGTGAGGTGCAAGCTCAATCCCTGGTACAAAAAAAAACCACCTTTCTGCTCTCATGGAACTTATATGCTACAGGGATCTAAAGAGAAAATGAACAAATTAATTTTAGAAATACACAGTAAGTGCTCTGGAAGGAAAATAGCAGGTTTAGTGTTTGATATGTGAGTAAGAGAAGCAATTTTAAATAAGACGGTCAGAGAAAGTCATATTAAGTATTTATAAAAACCTGAGGGGGCACAGGGAACAAACCACATGCATATGTGAAATTCAAAGTTTATAGATAGAAAGAACAGACAAGTATAAAGGCTGTAAGGTGGTAGTATTTCTAACATACTACTCCTAGAAATGGAAGGAGGCTACTATAACTGGACAGAGTGTAGGAGAAGTCACAAGAAATGAAGTCAAACTGGTAAGATTAGTTAAGGGAGTCAGCAGGTACAGATTTTGTAGGACCTTGAACACTTCTATTTTAATCTAAGGGAGAAATCTCCAAGAACTGGGAGCACATGTTATCTGGCTCAGGCTTTAAAGGAAAGGCACATGTAATGAGGTGTGGCTCACTCTCTGGTTTTAAACTTAAGAGTCGTAAGAATTTACAGAATAAATGATCTGCTACTCATAAACCTAGGAAAACAGGATCCTTTCCTCTAGCTTTGTCTGGATCAACAGACCCAGCTTTAGTCTGTTGTTTTATTCCGTATATTTGGAACTAAGTTAAAGTACACAAAAATATTTCCCTGGGTAGTCACTAGGCTTTCTGTTCGTTCATTTTTTTTTTTGTTTTGTTTTGTTTTCTGAGGCAGTCTCCCTTTATAGTTCAGTCTGGCCCTGAACTCACTATGCAGCCCAGGCTGGCCTTGAACTCTCAGCAATCCTCCTGCCTCAGCCTCCTGGCTGCTGGGATTACAGGTGTGTGCCACCATGCCTGGCTCAAGGACACTAGGCTTTTAATCTTTCAGGTCTTCTTCATACTTTAATGTTTTCTTCTCCCTCCTTCTTTACTAAGGGTCCAGGCAGCAGACATGCTACACCACGAAAGATGTCTAACTAATGTAGCTTTTCACAACCTTCCTCTTCTCAAAACCCCTATGTACTTACTCTTTAGTATCTTTAATAGCTTAAATTATTGGTTTGGTATACAATAATTTATTATTTACTAATAATTTATAATTAACTATTTAACTATGTGCTGTTTGTTTCCTCCCCTAACAAGACTAAAAAAAAAAAATCTCTTCCTATCTCAGTGCCTTGCAGATATTCGGTACTAAGTACACGCTTTACAAATAAAAGCTTGAAGGCACACTGAATTTCCTACAGTAACAACTGCACCATGTCAGCAAGGTGCTATATTCCTAATCACTGTACAACTCTCTCCTTTGAATAAAAAAAAAATTGCATTTATTGAGCTCTTAGTATGTGCCAAAGTGATAATGCTACCTTGCACTCAAGAACCACATCATTTCATTCTTACAACACCACTATTTTAAGTTTTGTTTTTTTTTTTCTTTTTTTTTTCGTACCAGGGATCGAACTCTGGTCCTTGCGCTTGCCCAGCAGGCGGCGAAACCACTGAGCTAAATCCCGGGCGCAACATCACTATTTTAGAACAGGTATTATACCAATTTTGTGGACAGATAGTGAAACATGATAAGATTAGGTTGCTTCCTTGAGGTAAATATAGTTTATTAAGCTGGGATTCAAAAGAAGAGATTCGTCTATCTATGTCTGACTACAAAGAGTACATTCTCCTCATTATAGAAATCACAGTGACAGAAAAAATATTTGCTCTATTAGCTTTAAGGAAAGCATTTTTTCTCTAGAACTTTCAGATTTTGAATCATTTTAATCTCTTTATGATAAATGAAAAATGTGGGTAAGGAAAGGAAAACATTGCTATTCAAAAATATACTCTTAGATAAGGAAAAACTTGTCTTCAAAATAAGTTCTCTAACTGCAGTCTAGGAAACACATACCAAAATAAAGTGTCCCATGACTACCACGGGCAAAATTAATCATTCCTCTCTGCTATAATAGCTAACAGGACAGCTTTCAAACTTACCATATAGAATCAGCTTCAAAAAAATTTTTTTCTGATTTAGGACCATACTATATCTAAACATTTTCATTTAGCTTCATCTTGTAACATAAGATATTCACAAACACATATCAAGAGCCTGTGTGCCAGTCATTATGCTAGTTTCAAGAGATTAAAAACTGAATAAATGTGAGCTCTGTCCACAGAAGTTCAATATGGAAGGCAACAATTTTCAGACACGGGCTTCCATAGGCAGCCTCTTACAATTCTAAAACCCTAGGACCTTAACACTAGGTTTTAATCTTAGGAAAATTCAAGTCATCAAGGCAGTTAAATTCAGCTGCCTGAATGACCAGTTATCTCTCTGGCTTGTGTGTTCTCTTAACAGACATTCAAAGTCTTAAATACTAACTCTAGCACTAACAGTTGAATACAGTATAATTATAGATGAAGAAGGTAGGGACAGCAGTGATGGGATGAGAGGGAATGTTTCCAACAGCTGCAGAACACTGCACCTGTGTGGCAAGCAATTTTGCATTTCAACATCAACCAGACTGATCTAAAAATGGGCAGGATGAAAAATGCAGGACATTCTTTTGCCACACAGTATTCTGCTCATTTGTTCTCTGAGAGATCTCAACTTGTTTCATGGATTTCTTAAATAGATGAAACTCTACCAGTTTACTTAATGTATACTTAATAAATCAGACAAAAAAATTATCTATAGTTTACTGTGAAACTTGCCTAGGATAAGCTCTTGTACCACCCTTGTTCTACTCAAGAAAATTCGTTCAATTACAAGTCTGTCTGTCTATCTATCTAGATAATGGAAGTAAAACATCTAATAGGGATAATGAGTGAATGAGAAGGCAAGAAGAGTTAAAAACTCAAAAGGTTCTCCATTTCTCATATCCTACAAGACTTCTAATTTTTACCTCCCTCTGTGTTAAGGGAGGCAGTAATTTCATGCTACTGCCAAATAAGCTGATCTTTTAAAAATAACAAAATCCACACCAGTTTTACAAAATTAAAAGGGCTTTACTTTTGTGGATATCAAATAATAAGAATTTTAAAGAAAAATGAAAATATTTTCAAGGAAATGAAAATTTAAAACTCAGACTCAAATTTATAAAATTCTTATGTATTCTTTATCTCTAAAGAGGATAAAGAACATGGCCTTTTTTCAACCTCATACCCATTTAAAGACTTGTATTTGTTTACTACAAAACTGAAAATTTCCCACAGGGAAAATTGATATCTGATTATGTATGAAATTATTTATCTCTACTCAAACACTAATTTCACATCATGATTATATTCCGAGTTTGGGATCTCTTTAACAAAAAAGTAGGAAAGATTTCTGACCACAGCCTGTTCAACAAATGCTTAAGAAGTATTTCCTACACACCATGCTCTGAAACATGCCGCTTTGGAAATAGTGGAGGTGGAGATAAGTGAGTTAAGTATGAGATATAAAGTGATTAATACCACCCAAACTAATATATGGTAAAGACAAAACAAAACAAAAGCAGAACAGGGATCAGGAAAGTTTCAGAGGTGAAAGTAACATTCTATATCTCTAAGGATTTTTAGTTACACAGCTGTATGCCTTGTCAACACTCACCTAATACAAGGAGTGATCAAAATATACAATGTGCTTAAATTTTTAAAAAATACAGTAAAAGACACATTGCCATTAATCCTCTCAAAATCCTCTCCTCCACTTTTGAGTACACCTATCCCACTGTGGTTGCCACTTTCTGAAGCAGTTCTAGAAGTTGTCTTTTGTGAGTGTCTTTACAAAGTGTGGTCAAAACCACAGTGAATGCTGCTGCAGAGTGCCAGCCAATGAAAAAGCAGGCTCATAAAAACATTAGGGTGTGTCCTCATCCATCTTACTCACTGGATATGGCATTACATGACTTTTGACTCTTCCCAAAGTCAAAATGACTGTGAAAGGTAAATACGGTATTTTTAATTGATTCAGGACACAAAGGCAGCCATGAGAGTGCAACTGAACACACAAAAGAGGATTTCCAGAACTGCTTCAGAAACTGACAATAATGATGGGATAAGTGAGAGGGGATGTTCTCTGGAGGATCAATGGCAATGTGTCTTTTACTGGAATAATTTTCATTAAAAATGTAAATATTCACTATTTTTCAATCACACATCATTCATTAAAGGCTTAGGTATCTCTCAACTATTATTCTAGTTAATAACATGTATGAGCATATAAGGATAAAATGTCCTAATGTCTTAAACCTGCTTTAAAACCTAACCTGTTTTTAAGAAAAGATAGACTGATGGATAAAAAGAGTGAAGATAAGATCCATAATAAAGAAAACATCAACAGTGGAATCTAAATAATGGGTATGTATGTACTGACAGCACAACTCTTTCAATTTCTCTTTGAAATTTTTCATAATAAAATGTTAGCAGATGAAAATATAAATACATAAAAATATTACACACACACCAAAACACAAATGTTTGTTGGTGGTTATAGACTCCTATCAGAGATCTGGTTTTCAGTCTGTCATATAACAAGTTTTGAAGTTGCTAACTCTGTCTCCAACAACAAGTAAAGAAGTTGAACAAACTGAAAAATTAACAACTCTTCTTAGATCCATGTGAGGTCACATGGCAAACTGATACCCACAAAATTGGAGATGAACAGGCAAGTACAGAGAATCATTACTTACCTTAACAGAAACATACAAATATGCCAGTGCAGGGTGGCCTGAACTGCAATTGACAAACTGCTAATGTTACTGTGAACATCTCTGGCAGGTAAATGCTCTAGTAAGATGAAGTTACAGTGAGGCCCCATACTTTTGAGGTATTACTAGGTTCTTACATTAAATGTTACAGAAAAATCCCCATGTAGTTCTATGCGGATGGGGGAGAATGGGGCAATTTTTTAAATTACAATGAATTCTGTTCTTAAAGTCTATAATCAAGAAACTATTTAACCAGAGCCTAATCAGCTAGAATTTTATCAGTGTTGGAAGAAGGGAAATACCTAATTCCAGCCCACTCTATCTTGTTTGCTTTGGTGGGAGAGGGTGTGAAGTTCAAAATCCAGATATAGAGGCTTTCCAAACATTGAGTCATAATCATGAACTACAAAATCCTCTCCTATCCCTTAACACAATTTACTATGACACTGCTAGGCTCACATACAGCAATTCCTTTTACCTCAAGTTCATCATTTCCGGCTATCAAGAAAAAAATTACAAGACACACTAAAAGACAAAAAACATTTGAAGAGACAGCAAACATCAAAACCTGATTCAGATATGGGATAGTAGAATTATCAGACAAAGAACTGGAACTATGATTAATATTTGGTAGACAATGTGCAAGAACAGATGGGCAGTATAACCAAAGAGATGGAAATTCTAAGGAAGAAGTAAACAGAAATGCTAGTGATCAAAAACACTACAAAAAAATGAATACATTTGGGCAATGGATTTAGCTCAGTGGTTCCGGCGCCTGCCTCGCAAGCACAAGGTCCCAAGTTTGATCCCCAGTACCAAAAAAAATAATAATACATTTGATGGGTTTATTAGCACACTGAACAAAGATAAGAAAAGAATATCTGAGCTTAGGAAATCTTCAGGAAACCTCTGAAACTGAAAAGGGGGAAAAAAGATTGGAAAAAGACCAGAATCTAAGAACTGTGGGACAAAATCTACAAGTTTTCAATGTTGAGAAGAAAGGTGGTTTAAGAAAAACATTCAAATAAAAGCACAGCAATATGTCTACTTAAATTATGGAGCTTTATTTTACTATTGTGCTCAAGATCTAAAAGTCTGAGTTATCTTCATTTCAGTACTTTCAATAGGTCTCTTCTTGAAAACTGTTTCTGTACATATGCCAATTAAAAAATTATGCTACTGAATGGTGACAAGTGAATAGAAAAATAAAAGGAACACAAGCCACAAGGGTTAGATACAAACCTATAAATAATATCAAGCATCTGTGCAATAGCTAACTTGGCACTGAGAAGAATTTATGCTAATGAAATACTGTAATTTATTAAAAAGGATGATAGTTCACTGTTTCAAGAAATTTTAAATATTAACTGTTATACTCTAGAGACTGACTACAATGCTTCCTTAAGGTTTGCATCACAAGACTAGAAGTACAACTGTACTATATCAAGATCTGTCCTAAAAGAATACTGTTAAATGACAATCTGGAGACCAAAAGGTGACCTAGGATGCACTGCACAGTCTATCTGTAGTGTAATGCAATAAAGCAGGATGAATTTTCCATAAAATTAAATACAATACGTTTCTAAATGCTATGGTTTGAATATGCCCCCAAAGTTCATGTTTTAGAAACTTAATTCCCAATATAACACTGTTGAGAGGTGGGACCTTTAATTAGATTACAAGAGTTCTGCCTTTATGATTGAAGTAATGTTGTTACCTTGAGAATGGATTAATTATTGCAAAAGCGGATTTGTTATAAAAGTAAGTTGACCTTCTTTTGTTCTCTCTTGTGTGAGCTCTCTTGCTCTTCTGCCTTCAGCCATGGAATGATGTAGCAAGAAGGCCCTCCAGAGGCAGGCCCCTCAAACCTGGACTTTTTCAGGATGGTAAGAAAAAATTTCTTTATAAATTAATCTCAAGTATTCTGTTATAGCAACACAAAACAGATTAAGACAGTACCATTCTAAAGTACAACACATATGTTCAACATTTTAAATGATTATCACCAATTTAGTTTTGTTTTGTATAAAGACTATGCAAATAAGAAAACCAGAGAAAGAAAATCTGCAGAGGAATAAAGAGGTGAATGGATATAGAAAAGGAAATGGTAGTTTTGATCTATTAATCAACTAGGGGTAAGCAGAACAGTTCTGATAAAAAGGAAAAAGGCATGATCTGTATAAACCACGGGTGGTGAACCTATGGCACATATGCCACAGCAGGTTGTTATTGTTGAAAGCTCTAAAAGGTTTGCCATCACTGGTACAGACAAAGCACAAAGGCTGAAATATGGCCAAAATAAACACATTACATTTGAAGGTAAAAAATTCTCATCACTGACTTTATGAGAAATTTCCTTAAAATTTAAGTTATATCTACCTTGATTTTAGCTCTGGAACAAAGTAGATACACATGAAAAGTCACTTAAGAAAGAGACATTTAAGTATGTCATTTGGTCAAAAGAAAAACCACTGGATAAAAGAATTGAAGCAGTTAGAACATATGGTAAACTAGGTTAACTATGACTTTTTGTTGTTGGGGGTTTTAACATATGCTAACCTGGGAGTAAAAATCATGCTTCCACATGAATACAATGGACACAATGTATAGAATCACATCAGAGCCTCATGTAAGATCTACCTCCAACTTCCACAACTTCTACTTGTAGTAGAGTTAGAAGTATGTGTGGATGAATGCTAAAAGTGAGACAAGCAACTCCTTGCAACCACTCTGTGTGGCTATTACAATCAACAGCTTAGATCAGTGGTGGCAAACCTTTTAGAGACCAAATGCCAAAACTGCAACCGAAAACCCCTTATTTAGTAAAGTGCCAACACTGCAATTAAACCTGAATTCTGAGGTTTTAGTTTAAAAAAAAACCTCATGTTAACATCTTTTGTCTTAAAAGAAAAACACCATAACAGAGCTTCCAATGATACAAATAGTATTTATTTAAAGGTAAAAGTTTGCATTCAGCTTGCTTTTGTGCACTGTTATCTGACGCTCAGCTGCTGGGGCAATGCTGGGGCAATGCTGGGGCAACCTGGCTCTTGGAACAGGGAGGGCTCTGCATACCCACTGCAGCACATGTGCAATAGTTTCACCACCACTGGCCTAGATGTACCTTGAAATGACAGATACAATACTGTTAAAGCAAGTAAGGAGATTACTGGCTTGAGGTTGTCTCTGTAAGCAAAACTCCAACTTAAGTAAACCAAAATCCAATTCAATGTAAATAGTAAAATGAAACTTAAATTTAACCAAAGAGAAAGTCCCAACTATCCAATCTTTCCACACTAACTAAATATGTTTTGTCTTACTTCTATTTTCAGTCTATAAAAGCTCAATGCTCATGATCCTGTGGGGTGGAGCTGTGGAACACTCTGAATCTCTTCTGGTTCGGTGTGCACTGTTCTTTGCTCAAATAAACTGTTCACTTTAATGTCAAAAGTTGTTTTGTTTTTTAACACTATGCTACTTCTTCAGCTATTCTGTTTCCATATAGCTTCTACAGTATATTTCATATACTGTGATTTTAATGTTCAAAGATGTATAATAGTCCTTAATGTCTAATTAGATATTAAAATCTAATTTTACACAAAAGAAAAAGAACAACTGACCTTTTTAACAGACCATATAGCAGCCTTCAAATCTACAGGATTTTTTTCAATGGCATTTCTGATCATATTTGATTGCTGCTTTGTGCTCTGACTTCTAAAACCTAATATCCAAACCCAGAGCTTATTCTAGGAAGGAAATTATAAAAATTGAAGCAGAAATTAATGAAATGGAGATTAAAAAAGAGAGACACACACACAATACAGGCAGGCATGGTGGCACATGCCTGTAATCCCAGCACTCAGGAGGCTGAGGCAGGAGGATTACTGTGAGTTCAAGGCTGGCCTGGGTTACATAGTAAGCTCAAGGCCGGCCTGAACTACATAGGGAGACCTTGTCTCAAAAACAAACAAACAACAACAACAAAAAATACAAAGAATCAATTAATCAATGAGCTGATTCTTAGAAAGAATAGACAAACACTTGGCCAATTTTACCAAAAAAGGAAAGAAAAGATACAAATGCAGTTAGAAATAAAAAAGATGAAATCATAATGGATACTACCGAGATCCAGAAAATTATTAGCCACTACCTCACAAACACACATGCCAAAAAACTAGAGAATTCAGAAGAAATGGAGATATTCCTAGATATATATGGAATTGCCAAAACTGAACCAAGAAGACTTAATCTTGAAAAGCTCATGACTTGAAGGATTCACAGTCAAATTCTGTAAGAACTTCTGGGATGATCTAACATCAATACTCCTAAAACTTTTTAACGAAATTGAGAGGGAAGGAGTATTTCCAAAATCATTTTCAGAAGCTAAAACATTATCTTGATCCCCAAACCAGACAAGAATCCAACCAAAAAAGAGAACCACAGGCCGATTTCTGTAATGGACATAGATGCAAAACTCTTTAACAAGATACCGTACTAGTAAACAGAATGCCACAAGCCATCAAAAAGATCATACATCATGACCAAGCAGGCTTCAACTCAGGGATGCAAGAATGGTTCCACACACAAAAATTAATAAATGTAATTCATCACATAAACAAAAGCAAGAATAAAAATCAGATGATCATCTCAATAGTTGCAGAAAAAGCCTTGGACAAAATCCAACATCCATTCATGATTAAAAAAAAACAAAACCTGAAGAAAACAAGTATAGGTCGGTATCTCAGTATGATAGAAGCCATTTATGACCAACCTGCTGCCAACAACATATTAAATGGGGAAAAAATAAAAGCTTTCCCTCTAAAATAAAAAACAAGACAAGGATGTCCATTATCACTACTCATGTTCAACACAGTCCTCCAATCAGGTGAAAGAAAGAAATGAAAAGGATGCATGTAAATAAAAATAAAGGCCTGATTCTCAACCTTTGGCGCTACTGGGAGGAGGTGGAACCTGTGAACAGATGAGGGGAGGGCCAGGGATTTAGCTCACTGGCTTCAAGCCTGCCTTGCAAGCACAAGGTCCTGAGTTCGATCCCAGGTACTGAGGGGAAAAAAAAAGAGAGATGAGGGGAGGTCATCTTCTTGAAAGGATACTGAGACCTAAACCCTTTCTCTTCTCTCTTTCACATCCTGGCCAGGTGAAAAATGTTTTGCTTCATCACTCTCATTACCATGATTTGCTACCTCACCATAGCCTCAAAAGCAATGGAGATGATGACCATAAAATGAAACCTCTAAAATTGTGAACTAAAATTCTCTTTATAAGTTGGTTTTCTCTTTTATAAATTGGTTTATCTCAGGTATCTGTTTTAGTAATGGAAAACTGACTAACACAGTACTTCTACTTGTTAAATTCTGTTTAACAAATATTTACGGAGCAGCCAAAAGTTAGGTGCAAGTTAAATTCTCTTTATAAGTTGGTTTTCTCTTTTATAAATTGGTTTATCTCAGATATCTGTTTTAGTAATGGAAAACTGACTAACACAGTACTTCTACTTGTTAAATTCTGTTTAACAAATATTTACGGAGCAGCCAAAAGTTAGGTGCAAGTTATGAAAATTCATAGAGACTTCACTACTTTGGGAGGGAAGAGTCAGAAATCTTTTTGAGAATTTAATCAAATCTGTGGACTCTTGCCCCTGACCCTCAAAACATGTATTTAAAACTGTAATTTCAAGAAATTACTGTTTACTTAGAGTCCGTTTATTACTTTGTTATGATTCATGGATCATTCTTTTAAGAACTTCCAGGAAAGTTCTACTACTTGGTCTAGTAGAATGTTATGGCTTGTATCTAGATGTCCCCCCAAGCCTCATGCAGTCATAGGTAGGGCTTTTCCAAAGTGGCTGGATCTAGAGTGTGTAATTACTAAATTAGTCCACTCATTGCTTTGGCCTAGTCCTGGGTGTGAGTGCTATTAGTCCTAGATAGAATATAAAGGGACAGAAAGAAGCTGCTATTGCCACTTGTCGCTTATTGTTGTTGCTGCTTGTTTTCTGCTCTGTGATGCCTCTCTGCTATGCCACTCTACCCGGAGCCAACTGATTATGGACTGACACAAAAATAAACCCTTCCTCCTTTAACTTTGGGTATTGGGTATTTTGCCTTAGCAAGGAGAAAAGTAACTAAGACATTAAGACTATCAATGTCCTGAAAACAAATTCTAAAATATAACCAAGACTCATAACTTACATATATAACATCCTTTTAATATGCTTTAAGCAATGGCTATTTTTAAGTAAAATGACCTCTTTGTTTACACCAAGATTTCAGATACAGCAGTACTTCTGATGTTCATTTTAAGGAACTAACAAAATTCTACTAATACAATTATTTTTTTGAATTCCAATTATACCAGTAATGATACACAGTTGAAAAATAACAGCACAATATGAGAGGCAAATCATTTATTAGGTCTTCAGATAATAACACTTTGTAATGAATGCAGCTTCCCAAATGTTCTCTGTCCATAGTTGAAAACTGACATAAATTCTAGCTGAAAATGTAGGTAATCCAGTAACTAAACATATAAATATGATTTAGAGGCAAGACTAAACTTTTAATTTCATACTGACTCAATTCTCTATAAAGAATCACATTATCAAATTTCACCATAAAATCATACAGCTTCTATCAGAACTCCAAATATTATGAATTAATTCAATCAATGGGTTTCCTGAACATTTAGATAGAAACAGATGAAGTGAGAGAAGAGTAGTTTAGTCTAGTGAGAAAGAAAAGTAGATGTGAAAGAGGAAAGTAGGAGGAACTTGCAAATCACAGTGCTTACATTCACCCAAAAATATAACTCCATTACTTTTTTCTCTGTTGTATAATTTTGGACAAAGTGATTAAGTTACCCTCAATTTCTTCATTTGTACGATGACATGAAGTGACACTTTCCTCAAAAAAACTCTTAATGTGATTAAATGACATAATGGGCAAAACTTGTTAAGCAATCAATAAATGAACCTATTTCTTTTTACAGAAAATTTTGGTATTGAGCACTTAGCTGTCCGACCAAGATTACAGTAGGACACATGAAATTTAGGTCAGCATGATTTGAAGAATAGGGATTAAAAGATGGAAAAGTACACTTTCTTCTTTTTCCTGTAACTTCTACAAAACATAATCTACTACTCTGAGCACCCAAAACATAAACCAATTTGTGCTAAAATAGGACAGTGTTAAATAGGCTTCTATGGGCTAACCTGGAAACTAAAATGGTGTAATGAAACAAGTTCCAAGTTCAAATGCCTCTCTTACACATGATCTGGAAGGCAACCTATTCAAAAATTACGGACTCCTTATTTTTCCTCTTGGAATTAAACAGTTTGTCTTTGTGAGCAAACAATTTCTAGGAACCCAAATGTAATTCAAAGAAATTATTCATAATTAGGAGTTGCTGCTAAGTATAAATCTACCATATAATATCTCTATAAAAGAACTGAGATAAGAATAAAAGCTTCTCACATGTCTTTCTCAAAGTGAGGTATTGAAACACTTAAAAAAATGTCTTTATCCTAACAAGTTTTATTAGTCATTAGTTTTCACTTTTCCCAATGGGAGCTATCTTTTCCCTTATCTCACCATAGTTATATGCCAGACTCAAAATGCAATCTCTCCCTTTTAGGTCTAATTTGAAGAGCTGCAGAAAGCAGTTTACAACTTGAAATGATAAAACAAACAAAAGAGCACCGGGGATTTAGCTCAGTGGTTTCGCTGCCTGCGGCGCAAGCACAAAGACCTGAGTTCAATCCCCGGTACCAAAAAAATTAAAAAATTAAAAAATTTAAAACAAAAGAATTTCCAATAAGGAATGTGAGGACTTTAAGAAGCAACTGATGACTTAAAATAAGGAATAATAAAGTCATAAGTCACCAGAGTGAATAAAAAACAGCTGAGCAGTGGCAGAACTAAATCTCACTCACCTACCTGCCATATCCCTAAATGGCCATATTTTAAAATAATGCAATATAGTGAACAGGACAAGGGTTTTAGGACCAGATTTAGTTGTAAATCCCACTCTGCTACAGAATACCTGTTAAACAAATTAATAACTCTATATCACATTATTTCTATCTGTAAAATAACAAAACCTATTATCATAGTGTTATTAGACAGATTGGAAAGTTATAGAAAACATAATCCTTGGCACATTGTAACCATTCAAAAACTAGTACTCATTAGATCTCATTAAACCAACAATGGAACTCCATAACTCAGGGCAGTCTAGATCTGCTCTGTCCACTAGGGAAGCCACTAATTACACGCGGCGACTGAGCACTTGAAATGTGACTAGTCTGAATGGAGATGCACTTGTGAATATAAAATACACACTTGGCCGGGAATTTAGCTCAGTGGTGCCAGGTGTGCCTTGCAAGCGCAAAGTCCTGAGTTTGATCCCCAGTACAAAAAAAAAAAAATTGGGGCCAGGGGATTTAGCTCAGTGGTTCTGGTGCCTGCCTCCCAAGTGTAAGGTCCCAAGTTCGATCCCCGGTACCAAAACATAAAAAAAATTAAAAAAAAATAAAATACAAACTCGATTTTGAACATCTGGCACAAAAAAAGAAACACAAAATATTTCATCAACAACTTTTATATTGCTATATACAAAATTATATTCTAGCTATACTGGGTTAAATATATTAATCACATTGAATTCACCAGTTTTATTTTGTCTTAATGCAGCTACTACAAATATTAAAATTCCATATGTGACTTCTATTAGATTTCTATTCAACAGCTCTGGTCTAAACAAATCAAATTATTAAGAAAGTTTCAAATGAGCGATGGCAGAAAACTTCCCAAGGAGGGGAAAAGAACTTGACATACAGATAAGTGAGGCATACAGGACTCCAGCTAGCCTTAATCAAAAAAATCTACACATAGGCATAGAATAGTTGGGATTCCAGAAATCCAACAGAAGAACAAAATTCTACAAGCAGTGAGAGAAAAGAAACAAATCACATACAAAGGAAAGCCCATCAGAATCACAGCAGACTTCTCAATGCAAAGCCTCAAGGCAAGAAGAGCTTGGAGTGATGTAGTTCAAGCCCTAAAGGAAAACAGCCTCCAACCCAGATTGATGTACCCTGCAAAACTACCTTTCAAAATTGATGGAGAAATAAGATACTTTCATGATAAAGAGCACCTCAGGAACTTCATGAATACCAAACCAACACTCCAAAAAATTTTAGACAATGCCCTAGGAAAAGACAATGAGGATTACAACCCCAGGAAACCCAGCAGAATGAATCCATTGGGCATGACAAATTAAACGCAAGGGGGAGAATCCAACAAAAAGAAAAAGTCATGACAAGGCTTTTAAAACTTTTAACTTCATCTCCCTAATGAGTGTATAATTCAATCTTATTATTGTGCTGATTAGTATTTTCCTGATTCTAGAGTTGCACACCATTCCTTGTGCTGTACTGGCTATTTATCCTCTTCTTATGTCTACATTTTAATTGGGTTGTCTATTAATGAGCTCTAAGCATTCTTTATATATTCTGCTCATAGGTTATATGCATTGTAAATATGGTCTGTTTAAGGACTACTTTTCATTTTAATGATGTCATTTGAAAAAATTTTGATGGAATCTCATTCATCAATTTTTTTCTTTTATACATCATGTTTTTTGTATCCTAGGTAGTTCTTGCCTACCCTGAATTCATAAATATTTTCCCTTATAATTTCTTCTTAAAGTTTTATACTTTTAGGCTTTCTTATTTAGGTTCATAGATACCTTCAAGTTATTTTCATGTATGAAATAAAGGGTTGAGGTTAATTTTTTATATATGGATACCAGGTGTTCTAGTGCCATTTCCTGAAAACACTATCTCTTCCTCAGCTCTTGAACTGAGTTTATATTCTATAAAATGCTAATGTTAAATAATCTTTCAAAGCTCAGTGGACCATATATGTGTGGTTCTATTTCTAGATTCTCTGTTTTATTCCAATGATCTATATGTCTTTCCTTACACCAACACTGCCTTGATTACTGTAGTTTTAGAAGAAGTCTTAAAATTAGGTATTAAACATCTTCCAACACTGTTTTTGTTTTTGTTTTTAACTTTTCTAGGTCCTTTGTACTCCTACATAACTTTTAAATTTCAATATCCAATTCTTCATTTATAGCAAGTATACACAGACCTGAATTTTTATATATACCTTGTGTTTTCTAATCCTGCTAAATTCAAGTTCAAGTTCTAGGGGCTCCTCGAGATTTCTTAGTATTTTCTCTGTAGATGATCATTTCATCTACATATAAAGATTTTGTTTCTGCTATGCCAATCCTATCCTAGCTGTGTCATTTTATTGCCAGACTATTTTGGTGGGGACTAGGTTTCAAAGTTTAATGGACAGATGAAGAGTAAGCATATCTGCCCTTGTTCCCTACCTTAAGGAGAAAGCATTGTATCTTCTCCATTCATATAAGGCGTTCTCGCTGGAAGTATGGAGTATATGTCTTTAATCTGTTGAGAAGGTTCTGTTCTACTTCTAGTCTCCTGATAGCTTTTACCATGAACAGCTGTAGAATTTACTCCAATACTTTTTCTCCAACTAGTGACAGGATCATATGGCTTTTTCCTTTCCTCTATTTAAATGATGACTTTTGGGGGTGGATCTTCCATTGGTGAACCAACACTGCCATCCCTATAACAAAACCACTTTCTACATACTGCCAGATCTGAATTCTAATAGTTTGTTTTGTTAAACAAATTTCTATCTATGTTCATACTTTTTTCTTCTATTATCATTATCCAGTTTTAGGATTAACACAATGCTGAGTTTCTAAAATGAGGGGAGAAGTGTTCCTTCTTTTTTCTGCTTTAATTGTTTGATATAATTTATCAGTTAAAATGTTTATGAGCCTGATGTTGTCATATAGGTAGGCTTTCAAGCTAGGAATATACTTTCTTTCATAGGTGCTATTCAAATTTTATATTTCCTCCAGAGTTAGTTTAATTAATTGTCTTCCAAGGTACTTCTTAGAAGTTGTCAAATTTATTTCAAAAAAAGATTTTTGTAATATGCTTTCTATATCCTTTTAAATTCTGTAAAATCTGTGGTAATGTCTCCTAGATCTTGATATTGTAATTTAAAAAATGTATAACTGATATTGTGTAACAGGAAGAAAAGATCTAAAAGGGCAGGGGAATTGGGAGGGGTAGGGGAAGGGAAAAAAGGGAAAGGAAAAAATATGAGAAGAGGAAAAAAATGGAAACAAGGTCTTTGCAAATAGGGAAGGGTGGAGGAGGTGAAGGGAAGGCAAGGGAAGGAGAAAAAAATAAGAACCAAGAGACTCATGTAATGGTACAAGATTCCAATGATGAATGTAACTGTATTTTATACCTAAAATGTACCAATAAAGTTAATGGGGGGAAAAAACAGTTTCAAATGAAAAATGTGAAATTTTCATTATGTGCTTTATATGAATTATCTAGGAAAATGAAGATCCTTATGCACTTTAAATTCCTACTAATTTAAGCTGTACAGTTTAAGTATTTTATTTATCAAATTATTTATTTTATACCTCCTAGTCTCTTGATTATCCTTGTTTAATCAATTACCTATTCATAGGAACACACCTTATCTTCCCACTTTGATAATAATAGCACTCATGCTATTTTACAAATTAGTTAAAGAACAGCATGTGACAAACTATTCTTCTCTATCAACTATAGGAACTGTCTGGTCCTCAGATAATGTTAACAGAAGCTTACTGTAAGGTATTCTTAACAAATATTTTACTGCCTTAAATTCAATGCTATATTTTGGATTAAGCAACATATTACATCTCTGACTTTCTTAGCAAATCAACCTTCTCATAGTTATCAGGGCTAAAATCTAGTTTCAAGTTGTTTCATTGGCCATTATATACCAATAAAATAAAATTCTTGTTCAGTTCTAGAAATAAAGAAGGCACTTAAGTAATGAGAAAAGGTAACTCCCTTTTATCTGCTCAAACAGCTTGAGAGAAAAATTTTAAAATACTGATAAGGACTATAAATTTAACCAGCTCTTCTTAGTACTTTTCACTGACAGAGAATGTAGAGTACTGAACACATATTCCTTAAATTATATTAGTATAGCGAGAGACTAACTTTTAAATAATATTAAAATTATAGAGTTCATATCATTTCACATATTTCCAAAGCATTTCCATAGACGTATCACTTTAGTTCTTTACAAAAAAACATCAATGACTGGAAGTAAAGTTAATTTTACTATGTTCTCAACAGACTGATACAAAAAGCAAGGCCCAGAGGTTATGAGTAACTTATTTGCCCCAAGTTAGCAGCTGAGAATAAGATAAAGCATTTTTAACATGGCTGCCTGGTGGGTAAGACTGTAGCCTCTCAAGTCACACACTGGGTTGAAATGGTGGCCCTAACTCAGATGTGAGACCTTGGACATGCCACTTATAACCTTATTTCCTCTAAGCTTCGGTTTTCAGAAAGGGATACTAGTAGTCACCCTCATAAAAATTTAAGTGCTCACACACAAAAAGTACTCACTAAATATTTCATCTTAATCATTTAAGCCATCAGATTCTGAAAGAACAGACATTTGGAGATGACATTTAAAAAAATTTTTTTTGTCATAAGAATACTCCTAGAACATCTTGAACCAACATAAATGTTCAGATATATGTTTCATTTTTGTCAAATTCATTCATGTCACTCCCTTTTTTAAAAGAAATTACTTCTAAACACTTTCATGAAAGAAACCTACATTAATTTAAATTGTGTGATATTTAAACACGCCTGTAATCCCAGCACTTGGGAGGCTGAGGCAGGAGGATCACTGCCAGTTCAAGGCCAGCCTGAATTGCATAGCAAGACCCTGTCTCAAAAAAAAAAAAAAAAAATAGGAAAAAAAGTGTAAAGAATATACAGTATACAGAGTTCTCGTATATTTAGATCCATTAAAAGACAATCCAGCAGAGTGGTTAAGAGCTACTGAGTTCAAATATGGAGTCTATTTTCTGCATGACCTTGAGCAAGTTCCTTAACATGCTTATCTTTACAATGAGGTAAATGGGCCAGGGATTTAGCTCAGTGGTTCCACTGCCTGCCTCACAAGCGCAAGGGCCCAAGTTCGATCCCCCATACCAAAAAAAAAAAAAAAAAAATGGGGTAAATATCTATCTTATGAAGATTAAATAATTGTTTAGCTCACTGTCCAGCACATAGTTGACACTATGTAATGCTATCTGTTATTATTATTATTACTATGTGCAATGCACTGAGCTTTATTTTACATGTTATCATTTCATTAATTCTCATTTAACCCAATTTTACAGATGTAAGTATTTAGGGTTACACTGGCTAAGCAACCTGTCTTTAGTTAAAAGGGGGAAAAAAAGGTAGCAAGTAGAAGGGCCAGTATTCCAACCCAGGTTCTTTATGCCAGTGTTTTCTTAAACTAGGATCTATAGGCATGGAGATACACAAGTTTTCACTCTGATGATTTCTTTTTTTTTTTGGTACCAGGGATCGAACTTGGGTCCTGGCACTTGCTCAGCAGGCGGCGAAACCACTGAGCTAAATCCCTGGCCCTGATGATTTCTAATTTTAAATTACTCTAGAGATAATTTTCAAATGAGAGACATTTTCATAAAGTAGATGTTAATTTCTTGTATCATCAAAGTAACATAGGAAAAACCTGTGGTATTCACAGAACATATTCCTAGAGATCTAGTGATTTTTTTTCAAAGTAGTCAGTTTTGTGTCACTAGCTTCTCATTCTTTAAGAATGAGAACAACTATTCTTCAAAATTCTTAAGCTCATTTTAATTTTAGGTACCAACTTCTAGAAGTTTAGGCTAGTTTAACTGCTTAAAACAGTAAAAAAATTTTTAAAAACCCACATATGGCACTTCTTTGTAACACCTGATATTGGATTAAAAAAAATTAAAGAAATAGTAAAAAGGTGGCTATTGCTCTAGTAAACAGTACTGGTATTCACAGCATCTATCTCTCATCTTTACTCCAATTATTCCTGTACAATAAATAGCCCACAGGACATTTCCACTTGAGCAACTTAACCAATACAACCAAAATGAATTCAACTTTCTATACCACATTTTCCCAAACAAGATCCTTCTTTGGTATCTGTACTTCATCTCAACGGTATTACCATTCTCTCAGTTACCCAGATTCGTGGGCACAGAATAATCTTTGACTCTGAATGAAATATAGAGAATAAAGAAAGTTAAAACAACACAGCAGTCACCCATCTATTTCTTTCTTCAAATAGATTCATAAGTCCTACTCCATTCCCACAATCATCAACCTCCTTCAGGTTTTATAACTCCAGGGTTTATCACCTCACCTCTTCCCTCCAATCCTATTACCATTCTACCTATACCATTTGTTTATCCTTCTTAAAAGACCAATTTGATCACACTAGTTCTCTGCTTTAAATCCTCCACATATTCCCATTGCTCAACCCACAAAATCAAGTCCAAACTTGAAATTCAGGGGTTTTAATCATTTAAACCTGAATGAGCTTTCAGTGAAACTTCCCTTTTTACAAAAGTGTAGCATTCATCACATACTATCCTACATTTCTTTTTGGTACCGAAGATCAAACTCGGGACCTTGCGCTTGGGAGGCAGGTGCTGGAACCACTGAGCTAAATCCCTGGCCCCAGTATCCTACATTTCTTAACCATTTCCTGTGATTATTACTAGTGGAGAATTCTGCAAGGATAAGCTTTTTTGTTGTTGTTTAAAAATTCTTATCAGGAACAAAGTAATCAAATAGTGAGTTAGATAATGAGTTAATCAGTGCTTATGTTCAGTGATCCCTTAGTATGCATGAAGTATTGGTTCCCACACCTCTGGGGGAATAACACTGTGCAGAGATGTGCAAGTCTTTTATGTAACATGATATATTACTTGTATAACCTATGCAAAACCTCCCACATACCTTAAATCATTTATATTATTTATAATCCCTAATACTATGTAAATGTTATATAAATAGTTGCTCTATTTTATTGTTTAGGGAATAAGGACCAAAAAAATCTGTACATGTTCAGATGCATTATTTTCAAATATTTTTGATCTTCAGGTGGTACACAAGATTTTTCAAGTATTTTTGGTTCACAGTCGGTTGAATCCATGAATGAAGAACCCATGAAGAATCCATGAATGAAGAATGGATGCAGAGGGCCACCTGTGTTGGGGTCTTGGTAAGTGATCATTTATTTAACCAACAAATGTTTACTGAGTTATTAATTTATGCCATGGATACTAACGTGACTTCCCTCTCTATGAGTTTGCCACATACCCAGGCAATAACACTAAGTACTTTATATACATTACTGCACTTAATATTTAAAGCCATCCTGAGGCATGTATTATCATTTTTATTTTTAATTTGAGGCAATTAAGTTTCTAGTAAAGTTACAGAGTAGATAGAAGACAAGAGAGATTTCAACTCAAAAACTCAGTGAAAAGTCTGTACTGTTTACCACTATATTCTTCTACAGAAAGATTAATGCAAGAAGTACAATCTATCTGGCATGGTGAACTACACAATTATGTACTGTAATAAATACTATGAAGGATGCAAAGGATCTTATTTGAGCACAGAATAATGAGCCAGAGTCAAGAGGGTGGGGAGTTAAAGAAGATGTCCAGAGGCAACTTTCAAGAATGAACAGAAACAGGGCTGGGGATTTAGCTCAGTGGTTCTGCTGCCTGCCTCGCAAGCACAAGGACCTGAATTCAATCCCCGGTACCAAACAAACAAGTAAGAATGAACAGAAACCAAATAACAGAGAGGAAAAAACATTCCCAAAGAAGAGAATAGCATGTGCAAATGCACAGAAGCACAAAATTCCATGACTTATTCAGTAAATACCAAGTAGTTCAATTTTCCAGAAAATAAATGTGATGAGTGAGATTTGTAGGAAATGAACCATACATTAGAACAGTTTAACCAAGGAGTTTAGATTTAACCCATAGGAGGAAGCCACTGAGTAATTTTAAACAAGATATGATTATATGTGTGCTTTAGAAATACTGCTCTGGCACTAAAAAATGGACTGGAAGAGCTACAGCCTAGAAGCAAGAACACCTACTAAGCTAGTGAAAGAGTTCAGGTAAGAAACTAACCTAAAGCAGTGGTGATGCAAAGAAAAGACTGATTCAAAAGTAGCAGAAAAGAGAACTACGAGGAAGGAAAGAAAGGAAGGAATCCAGGCAAACACAAAGCTTTCTCCTGGGCTCTGGGAAGATAGAACACAACTAAAATAAGGAACAGAGGGGCAAAAACAAAGTGAAAGTAAGAAAAGCATCAGTTGGCACTAGTACTTCCGGTACAACCAAAAGATGTCTAATAAAACAAACAGGTAAGTCTAGAATTCAGAAGAGAAATCTAAAGTGAAATACAAAATTGAAAGATATTACGTAGGAGAGTGAATTAAACTGCCTAAGGAATGTATACATAAGGATAGCACCAAAGATAAAGTTCCAGAGACTAAAAATATTTAAAACATAGGCAGGTAAAAGTACAAAAACTAAGAGAATGTGGTAATGCAGAAGTTTTGGTAAGAAAAGTTTAATAAAGCAAGGAGTTGTTAATGCACTAAATGAATCAAAGGAGTGAGAAGTGGAAACTGAGTAACTGGTATCTTGAGGGAGACAGGTTACAGAGGAATTATTGGTAATGAAAATCAAACTATATAGGACTGAATGAGTAGGAGGGGAGGAAATAGAATGAACTGCTTGGCTAAGAAGAGCAGCATCTAGAGAACAGAGTTGAATGGCAGAGTGTAGCACTTTTTATAAGATGAGAAAGTGACTAGTGGAGAGGGAGATTTGTAAATGATACCTTTGTACTTAAAATCAGTATATGGAAAAATTATTCATGGTACAATATTAAATTTAAAAAATTAAAAATCAGTTGCATTATGTATATGCATTATCATATAGCATGATGTCACTTCAAATTCAGACTCAGCCCTCAAGGCCTTTAAGTCCATTATGATTTGGCCTGTGCCTAACCTCTGACTTCATTTGCCAATCTTTTTTTCTTCTTCATTCATTGTATACCAGCAACACTGATAATTCCTTCCGATCCTTCCACTTACAAGCTTGTTCTTGCTTCAGAAGTCGCACTTAGTGTTACTTTTGCCAGTATGTTCTCCCTGTCAATGACTAAATACTTCAAGTCATTCAGATTTCAGTTCAAATTTCACCTCAGAGAAGCCTGCCTACTTGTATTCCATACTGCATTATTCCTTCAGTCCACCCCTCCAAAGTTGCTAGCATCTCCTTATGTTAACTACCAGTATCTGAAATTCTTGCTTACTTGTCCATCTTCCCTGCTAGAAAAGAAGCTCCAAAAGAACAATTTCATCTTCCACATATCCATGTATTATTCACATTATTTCTGTTGATTCTGGCACATAATAATAGGCATTCTACAGTTGAATAGAAATCTACACATACACATATTTACATGAAAAATATTAAGGAAGCTCTGAAAGGTTCTAATATTTGAATTTATTAGTATCAGGTGTGGGAGTAAGACTAGGAAGAATGGTATATGTAATACTCACTTCTAGACAAGTCATGCCCTTTATAAAATAATGACCATGAGCCTAAGACAGCCAATCTACTCTGTTTTCTGTTTCGTGGGTGTGGGTGTGTGTGTGTGTGTGTGTGTGTGTGTGGAATTGTCATGATCTAATCATCTATGGAACAATCTGAATGCAGGCTGATCCTCAAGTTGATTTGATAGTTCTAAGTTGGAATCTTAAACCTTCAAGTGGGAAAATGCTTAAAAATCATGTAATCCAACCTCTACTTTTTCAGATTTAAAAGCAGTAATCTAATAATTAGTAAAAGTAATCTAATAAAAATAGGTTGATATAAAACCCAAAGATTAAATGATTAAGAACAATTTAAAAGACTAATTTACATTGTACATAATTCAAATAATAACTAATAAAAGCTGACAGTCACATATAACCTACAATCTTCTGGTGAAATAATTACTCAGAGTAAAAGTACTTCCTTAAGCTCATTAGTTGACCAATGAATATATACTCACTCATAATACCCACTCATTTCTAGTCACATTTTCTTCTTTTTTTTTTTTTGGTACCAGGGATCGAACTCAGGTCCTTGCGTTTGCGCAGCAGGTGGCGAAACCACTGAGCTAAATCCCCGGCCCTCTAGACACACTTTCTATACAAGTCATGCCCTTTATACAATAATGATCAGAAGCCTAAAACAGCCAATCTGTTCTGTTTTCTATTTGGGGGTTAAGAATCAGAATATGACAATGTATTCAGAATACATAAATATAGGGAGTAAAAATTAGTCACTCTTGAAACCCTAACATCATCCAGTGACCAGACTAACAACTGAACTAGCAGATACTTCTTTTTACCAGGGTACACAACATGTCAAGTATATCAAACATTTAAGTATACATTTTACTTTGATTCGAAATTTCTGCCTGAATTTCTACAATGTATCTTTTTTTTTTGGTTGGGGATCAATCAAACTAGGACCTTGCACTTTCAAGGCAGGCTGCATAACCACTGAGCTAAATCCCCAGCCCTACAATGTATCTTTAATGGAATAAAAACTACATGTTAAGTAAGCAGAAAATGCACTGCAAATATCAATTACAGAAAATGACTTAAACGTTTCAGCACAGAAATAAGCTACCAGAGCTTACCAGAAATATACCAAATTTCATCTGAACTTATGAATAATAGCACCTTAAGTTTTTTGCCAAACTATCTCATATTCTCATAGCAACTCCATGGACAGCAGATATTGTTACTCCCACTTAGCAGGTAAAAATGAAGCTCAGAGGTTAAAGAGTTTGGCCAAAATCATCAAACAAATCCAAACACCTTCATCTTAACCATTTAGCCATTTTTTTTTCCATTATCCAGACTACCTCACATTTACCATTTGCTAAAATCTAAAATGCTTTATGAGCTCTTCCCTGCCACCTACATGAAGGAGGAGAGTACCAGCATTCCTTCTCATCCTATTCTACTTGAAATTTTACACATAACATTAATCATTCATCTTAACAATGATGAAAAAGATGTGAACTGAGATTTGTGCTCAACAGTAATTCTGTATGAATGCCTACCAAATAGTCAGTTATTTTCTTAATCATAATAAAATAAAGGTACTCCCTCATCTAGAAAGCTCTCTACAAATGATACACAAAATAGTGTTAAGAAACAAGCTTATAATAGGAAAAAATCTGAAACTAAATCTTAGTCCCACTACTCATTAATTGTACACCTATGGGTACATTTTTAAACTTACTTTAATCTCATCGTCACCCATTAAAATAAGGATAACATCACCACTCTCTGTGAGTTGCTAGGAAGACTAAATTAGATAATATGTGAAAAGCACTTAGCTCTTAGAAAATCAGCAGATCACAAAGACAACCAATGCTGGTAGGTACTGATGATAGGTGATGCCATTTATGTAAATTTTACTTGTTTAATGTCCAGTGTGCCCTTGAATTTTTCCACCCAAATATCTGGAGGAGGACACAATACAGCAATTCCCAATGAAGCAATTAAAGTTCAGAGCTTGATTTCACTTCTCTTCCAACCCTTGTAAATTATGCAATATTGTAACAATCTATTGTTTAACTTGGAATTAGTTGTATCTAAATCAAAGCTTATACTATTTTGCATCAGTTAACTGCAACTTTCAATCTATTTTGAAATAAAATGATATAATAAGCCAAACCATGACAGAGTGAATTCTTCTTGGAAGAACAGGAAATCCTCAGGAAAAAAAATGGGGGAGGACCTAGCACTGCAAAACATCAACTCATACACTAATTTACTTTCTTTTAATCTTCACAAGCATCATCCTAGTCAGTGTTACCATCTTTCTATAGATTAGGAAAGGG
Source organism: Heterocephalus glaber (assembly GCF_053883595.1). Taxonomy (NCBI): domain Eukaryota; kingdom Metazoa; phylum Chordata; class Mammalia; order Rodentia; family Bathyergidae; genus Heterocephalus; species Heterocephalus glaber. The sequence goes on along the minus strand of NW_028258354.1, from coordinate 10,533,971 downwards.
AAGATCTAAGCACTCTTCTCTACAGGAAGGCTCTTACTCAATTCAAGGCCTTTACTCTTCTTGTAATGTCTGCCAAGAATGCTCCAGTCTCTCTACAAGGCCATCTCCTCCAGTTCCAAGTCTCACCTCAAACAGTACACCTCCTCTGATCAATTACTCTATCCTTTTTCCACCACAAAAATATGTTCTGTATTTGTTTTTATTTATGTGTTTAAGGAGGAATAAATCGACTTATTACTGTATCCTGGTTGTTTATAGAAGATGCTGGTTTAATGAATGAATGAACACACCTGCCTACAGTCAATCAGCAAGTAAATAAATGGCAAGGCCTTGAAACCAATCCAAATAAATTTTAATGCAAGCTCCTGAACTGGCTTATCATAGTGATAGCTACTATTTCCACAGTTGGGAGGGGAGGGTCACTGGGCTGGAAATCAACTAACAAGTATTCCTTACTGCTTTTAAAATATTCATTTTCTTTAAAGAAATGACAAAACTACTACACATATACTCATTCTATAAAAAACTTGGATTTCAAAAGGTATTATGTTGCCTTGAATCACAATTCAACTTGAAAAAAATACTTATAACATTCTGAATAACGGTAATACTTCTAGACCCTGAGTAACTGGCAAATGCACAAATATTTAAGGCTAAAAGACAGTTAAGCCACATACAAATGCATTTTGGTAATATCTGTTCTGAGTTGTTTTGAATTTCACACCATACAAGAAAACTTTAAAAGCAACCATAAACTACCATTCTGATAATGGTAATAATGTTCTTTCTTAAAGATAACATATGCATTCTGCTGTATTTCGCTGTTAAAACCACGTTCTCCCAAAAAGTCACCTCATGTAAAGTGCTACATGCAACTAAAGTAGATCACTTGCAACGTTACCTTACCCGTAGGATTAATACTTACTGAGTCCTCCATCCTCGGATACTCCAGTCCCTCTCATTCCTAGGTAAGTTAGTCCCAGTATTAGGAAAAATAAGCAGGCAGCAGTTAGGAGAACCATGGACAAGTAGTGAGCACTGAAACTTCCTGGTAGGGAAACCTCCTCCCGTTTAAACTGCTGCAGAAGTTCCTCCTCAGGTTCGGAAAGCTTCTGTTTGTTGTATGTGTTTTTCAGGTAGGTATGATTGGAGCCGGTATGGTTGGCGTGATTGATCCTGAGTGAACTAGGGGTGGCTCCAGCACTGGGAGGGAGGCTGTTGGAATAAATCCTGGAGGAGTCCACACTGAAGGTCCCACCGCCGATGTGATTGTTAGTTTTAAGAAGAGAGCCTGTAGACGAATCCAAGGTTGAGTCCAAGTCGGGAAGCGGCGAGGACAGGAGAGGGGCCAGTTTCTTTGAGCTTACACGGTATCTAGGAATGGGGCTGGAGTCCACTCGATCGCACCCACCTCCTTGCTCCGTCGCCGCCTCTTCGAGGTTTCGACTCCAGTCTAGACTACCCGCAGCCGCCGCCCTGTCATTCATCGCAAGTCCTCCCCCTCCTTGAACTGAGGTCTCCAGCCTGCTGCCGGCAGATTTAGCAGTCAAAGGGGAGAGAGGCTTACTATGGCTGCGTCTGGGCCGATGCCGGGAAAAGGAGTCATCCTTTAGTACCTGTCTGGTGGAGGCCACGTCGTCCACCTCCTCTTCCTCCGAGTCCGAATAGTTTTCCCGGCAGCTGTAGGGAAGAAGGCGGCTGCCGTTCACGGCTCGGCTCGCCCACAGCGGCTCCTCCGCCTCGGGGTCTCCGTCCTCCCGGTCGTCTCCCTCCTCCTCCTCGTCCTCCACCGCCGCATCTTTCCCCGACTGGATCTGCAGCTCCGCGCCCTCCGATCTCCTGGCCCCCCACCACGAGTGGGGCTTCCTCCGCTCGGCCGAGTGGCTGTTAGTCACCTCGCTGGCGGCCAGGGGCGCCGGCGGCGCTTTGAGCCCGCGGTACTGGAGCACAGCCCGGTCCTTCCTGCTGCCACTGCCGCCGGCCTGGTCCCGGGGACTGGCCTCCACGTCCGACTCGTCCGAGCTGAAGCCCAGCAACACTTTGCTGCCAGCCGTGGGGGCGGCTGCGGCGGCCACGGGCCCTCCCGGGGGGGTCTCCGAACCCGAGGCCGCGATTCGGCTCAGGCCCCCAGGGGTCCGCAAGTAGGACAGGTCGCCCGAGACCGGCCTGACCCCCATCCCCGCCGCCCCCGCCGCCCCCGCCGCCGTGGGTCCAGCGGCCGCGACCGTGGCGGCTGCCGTGTTATTGTTATTACTGTTCCGCGTCTTGTTGCCGCGGCCCCCTGACCGATGCTGCTGCTGCTCTTCCTCCCAAAGCTTCTTTAGCTTCTTGAGGTAGACCGGGCGGGTGCTCTCTGTCACGGGGCCGGGAGACAGGCCGTAACGGCGGAGCTGAGAAAAAAGCTCCTCATCCGAAAGCTGCTGGGGCGACGAAGCCGCTGCCGCCGCCATTTTCTCTCCAGGGTGTTTTACAAGCTCCGCGCTACCGGAAGTGACGCGCCGCCCTAGACCCTGAACTAGACCGGGCTGCGTCGCCCTCCCGGCACCGCGAGCGCCTCGGCCAATGGGAGGCGGGGAGGCGCTCACCTGAGCGGGAAAGGGCCACCTGAGCGGCGCAAGGCTCCGCCGCGGCTTTTTCTGTGCTCTCAAGTGGGGCCGCTGCTGCGTCCTCCTCTCCGGCCGTCTGTCCCGCTGCTCACCACCCTGTCCTTCCAAGCGCCTCTTACTAAACCACACAGTGACCTCTTCCTCCAGGTTCCTGCCACTGGGCAGTAATTCTTGAAAGGAAATTTGCGTGCAAGTTCATGGATTAGTTTTCTTCCAGATTCCTGCTGCAGAGGGAACTGAGAGACGAAAAGAAATACTGAAAGCTGGACTCGATTGGCATTTTCCTGTTCGACTCTAGATTCTTTTCGGTTTGTCCGCTTGATAAAGAAAGAAAGAAAAAAGACTGTCTTGCTGCTCTTTTTGAAAAGCAACAACCCACTTTCCACCAGCCCCGTTACAAGACACCTAGAGTAGACACCATGCAAATTTCAAGATTAATAGCTAGCTATTCGTTCATTAGTTAAAAGTAAGTTATTAACATGTTTTTCTTTTATAGAAGTCTGATGACCTTACAAGGTCATTTGGGGAAATGAAAGACACTATCATCTGTTTTATGACTGAAGAAGTACACATCATCCTATTTCCTTCTTAGTACCTTTCCAATAGTTATTAATACTATCATTTGTTTTAAAAGTATTTGTTATCCCTTTGAACCGTTAGCTCCATGCACAGAGAACCCTTGCTTCTATTATTCACAGCACTAGTAGAAACGCAAGTTTGTTGAATGAGTTAAAGAATTAAAAGGCTATGAGATGAACATTTTGACATGAGAATAGTACCTGGTGAAGCAGATTAAAACACTATACAATGCCAAAACCAAAGACAGTTAAGATTTGGGAATCCTGCCCTCTCATTTACATTATAGGAAATGAATTCCAGAAGACAAATTTGCCCAACTTCGTGAAAATGACTTCCCATGTCCTTAAACCCTGGCAGAGCTGGCAATTTTGAGTACCCTAGTGGCTACACAGCAGCACCTAGAACTGTATCTCGAACATTACAATCTTTTGTCAGGTACTGTAGCCTAATACATTATACCCTTCTATAAAGAAAAAAAAATGTTAGTCACCTCAACTTTCTTTTTCCGATCCTGGGTATTGAACCCAGGGGCTTTGCAGTGAGCTAGATTCCCAGCCCCATTTTATTTTTTGAGACAAGCCCTCACTAAGCAGCTAAATTATCCAGTATGGGATTGAATTTACAACCATTCCATCTCAGCCTTCCAGATTGGTGGGATTACAGGCATGCACCACTGTGCCTGGCTCAATAACCTCAAATTTTTTACTTTTAGCAAAAGCTTGTCATCCTTGAAATAAAAACAAAATAAAACCAAAACACAAACTTTTATGTAGAAAGTCACTTCTTGGTTCTTAATATTGAGACTTTAACATTTACAAATGTTCCTGAGTCCATGACTGCTAGGCATAATAAATTATAGTGTCTGTGATGATGACTCCAAGTTTATTACCGTAATTATCTGGGTAGGGAATCAAATTATTACAAGCTTACCATTCCTGTATCCCAGTAGACCAGAGTGGTTAGGCTTTGAGCTTTGGCCTTAAACAAAAGTGGGTATGGACCCAGTCTTGTCTCTTAATTTTATTCTTAGTTCAACATTTGTCTCATGCCCTATTGGCCCTTCAGGTAAGCATCATAGAGGTCTGTTGGTTTAGCCTCTGATTTTCATGAGCCTTTAAATATTCTACAGGGACTGTTGGACCATTTATATTTACGTCTGTAACTTTGGATAAATGATTTACTCTTCCTGAGCTTTTCTGTATACACAAACAAATGAGGTATGACAAACCTTTCCCTGAAGGCTATTTTAAGGATTAAATGAGATAAACATACAGTGAACACTCAATAAGTGCTAGTCAATAATGTAAAGCATTGTATGTACCCATTTAGTAGCATGGGTCCTGAGAACTCCAGGTAACCACAATTAAAATGCCACTCCACATACAGAAGTAGAAATTGATTAAACTTCGTTCAAGATATTCATAATCACATTTAGGATTTAATAAAGATCGGGGGCTTTGGTAAACAAAGTTCTTGGTCATTTCAGCCTTTGGAGGCAGAGGTTTGGAATGAAATAGGAACCAAAGTCTCCAGTGTCCAAGTTATGTGCCTTAGGATAAATCTTAGACTTTCAGAATCTTAACTTATTCCTTTTAAAACTGTTGACACTATTGCCTACACCACTTGGCAAATAATTAGTATTGAATAAAAATTTGAAAATGATGAATGAATAAAGTATGTAAAAATGCCATTCAAGTATGTTGTTAACATGTTAGGTATGATTGCCAGATATTAATAGCAATGACAATGCATTGATATACAACTTTACACTTTACAAGAACCTTTATACACATGATCTCATTTGGTCTAGGAAAAAAAATCTTTCCTCTCTGAGGATACTGAGGGGATGATTTAGTGCAGGGAACTGTATGAGATTATAATTCCCCTTAGTTTGGGTGTTTGAATAGTCTAGACATTTTCTCAGGAGGACCTTCACTGCTTCAGCCCTGACACTTTTTACTTCTCACTTCTGGCATTTGCTTCCTTTGCCAGTGGATCTTACTCCTGCATCTAGATTGGCTAACTTTTTTTTTTGGTACAGAGGATCAAACTCAAGACCTTGCATTTCAGAGGCAGGCAGCACCACTGAGCTAAACCCCTGGCCCCAGATTGGCTAATTTTTAAAGTACAGGCTATTCTATATACAGATACTTGACAGGGAGTACAATCTCAAGCTCACTGTTGTTCCACAGCTTCCAAAAATCTGACTAAGGGAAATATTTATGATAAGTTCCAGAAAGGTAGACTGACTATCTTCTCCTCTGGATGTCTTTAATTTATCTCTGCTTCAAGCATGCTCATCAAAGATGAATATAGCAAATCCCCTACTTTCTTTTCTTCTAACCTCAAGTTCCCACTTAAATATTTTTCAGTGTGTTACCCTTTGGAATCATGATATCAGCTTACATTGAAGGACCTTGTATAGAATGATATGAAACCAACATTGCATTCAAATAAAGATAACTCCTGATGGTTTGTTTCCTTAAAGACTATCCTCTTTAGATCCAGGAATTTAGCTCAGAGTGCCACGCCTGCCTGACAAGTGCAAGGTCCTGAGTTCAATCCTGGATACAAAAAAATTAAAATTAAAAAAATTGTAAAAAAGACTATTCTCTTTAGTCTCAATATTGGAAATAGTTTCATTTTTCCCCATTTTGTTTTTGCTTTATTTTTTTATTGAGGTGCAGCTCACATAACACAAAATTTACCATTTAAAAATGTACAGTGAATGACAATGCATTCACATGTTGTGCAACCATCTCCACTTCATAGTCCCCAAACATTATCATTACTCCCAAAGGAGACCTTAGACCCATTAAGCAGTCATTCACCATTTCTCTCTCTCCTTAATCCCTAGCAACCACTAATATAATCCTTGTCTTTATGGATTCAACTATTCTAGATATTTCATGTAAATCAAGTCAAACATTATGTGACCTTTTGTGTCTGACTTTTTTTACTTAGCATGTTTTTTTTTTAAGATTTATCCATGCAGTAACACATATCAGTACCATTTATTTTTATGACTGTATACTATTTCATTGCATGGATATGCCACATTTTATTTATCCATCCATCCAGTGATGGATATTTTGGTTGTTTCCATTTTTTGGTTACTGTGAATAATGCTATTATGAACACTGATGTACACGTATCTGTTTGAATAACTATTTTCAATTCTTTTAAAATGAAGAATTTCAGTACTTCACAGTGGAGTAATAGATCATATGGTGATCCTAATTTGAACTTTTTGAGAACTCTTATGGATATGTTTTCAAAAAGAAAAATAAGAAGGAAGCCATCAGCCTAAAGTTGTTCCCATATTCAGAACTCTTATGTAAGCAAACTCAACTTGGAGGTATTTCTTATAACTGACTGCTAAGATCTGAGTATGGTTTGCTCCTACCAAAACTGATATTGAAGTCTCATTCCTCAATGTGGCAATATTGGCAGGGATAGCTAATGGGAGGTGTTTTGAGGTCATGGAGGTGGAGCCCTTGTGAATATATTAATGCTTTCTCAAGAATGACTGAGCTTGCTCTAGAGAGACTGGTAAGTTACCTTGGGAGCAAGTTCCTCACCCCTCTTACTTCTGTTCTGCAAGATCTGCACTTATTTGCCCTTTCATTTTTCAACCATTCATGGAGTAGCAAGAGAAGTACACCTGAACAGATACGGCCACATGATCTTGGACTTTCAGACTCCAGAACTGTGAGCTAAATATCTCTTCTCTCCTGTTAGCTAAACACACTCTCTCTCTCTCTTTCTCTCTCTCTCTCTCTCTCTCTCTCTCTCTCTCTCTATTATTTTTTGTTTTTTCAGGGGTTATTTTCTTTTTTAGTACTGTGCATTGAACCAAAGGCCACCACAATGAGCCCCAGTCCTTTTTAAATTTTTATTTTAAAACCACCCTTTTAAAATTTTTAATTTTATTTTGAGCTCCTTGTGCCTCAACCTCTCAGAGTGCTGTAAATCTCTTTTCTTTATAAGTTATCCAGGTTCGGGTATTCTGTTGTAACAACAGAAAATGCTTTATGACACTGACTTTAAAAAAAAAGACCAGTCTCAGCTAATCATAAATAACCAACCATCCAACTGATTATATAACTAAGGATTTCCCATCAGATCATACTCAAATAAGGCAGATGCTTACCTACAGCAAATCAAGTAATCTTTACTTTGATTTCATATTCAGCCTGTAAAATCTCCCTGTTAATTCTGCTAAAGGAGAGATCATAGCCTCTTTTTGGTTTTGGTGCATCTCACTGCATGAATTTTTTTTTTTTGCTCATATAAATTATATTAAATTTATTGTGTCTAAAGTTTTTTTTTAACAGATAGACACTGCTGGTTTGCTTACTTTCCATGTTTCTTCCTTTGATGTTATAACTAAGAAGTTCAGGCTAGCCCAGCCCAGAGGTAGGAGCTTCTGAGCTGCCATCCCACTGCTCCGGGCCCAGAGGAAGGGGCTTCTGGGCCACCATCCCTACTGCCGCTCCTGGCCCCGGCCCACCTCTCCCAGCTCAGAGGAGGTGATCCTCACAGGCGCCAACAGCGCCCACCATGCTCCCCCAATGAGAAAACAAATAAATAAGTATCAAAAACCAGACTTCCAGATCACCTAGAGCAACCCCAAATGGAAATGAGATGGAACACTCTGATACTCAACAACCTGGACCCACTGAACTGGCAACAAAAGGGGATCTGGAAAAAATGAAATCAGAAATAATGTCTCAGATAACAGGAGAAATTGTGCTCCTAGTGCAAGACATGATTAATAAATCTAGAGAGGAGCTGAGGAACATAATGGAATCCCAACATAGGAAACAAATGAAATCCATAAAACACATGCAAATAGATTTCCAGGACATGAAAAACTCCATTTAAAGTCTACACAGCAGAATGAGCCAATGTGAGGACAGAATTTCAGATATAGAAGATAAGATTGCAATTAATGACCCGGAAAAGAAAAATTGTTTCAAAATCATAAGGGAACATGAGAAATCAATCCAGCAGCTCCTAGACAATGCAAAGAAGAATAACATAAGACTGATTAGAGTCAGTGAAGAAACAGGAGAGAGTGCAGATGACATAAAAAAAATTTCTACAGAAGTAATGGCAGAAAACTTCCCAAGGAGGGGAAAAGAACTTGACATACAGAGAAGTGAAGCATATAGGAATCCAAATAGCCTTGATCAAAAAAAGTCTACACATAGGCATATAATTGTTAAGATTCCAGAAACACAACAGAAGAACAAAGTTCTACAAGCAGTCAGAGAAAAGAAACAAATCACATAGAAAGGAAAGCCCATCAGAATCACAGCAGACTTCTCAACACAAACCATCAAGGCAAGAAGAGCTTGGAGTGACATATTCCAAGCCCTAAAACAAAACAGCCTCCAACCCAGATTGATGTACCCTGCAAAACTATCTTTCAAAAGGGATGGAGAAATAAGATACTTTCATGACAAAGAGCACCTTAGGAACTTCATGAATACCAAACCAGCACTCCAAAGAATTTTACACAATAGCCTAGGAACAGACATTGAGGATCACAACCCCAGGAAGCAAAGCAGAATGAACCCATCTGGCATGACAAGAAATTAAATGGAAAGGGGGAGAACCCAACAAAAAGAAAAAGTCATGGCAATGACAAGTCAATACGTTTCAGTTATAACCATCAACCTTAATGATCTCAATTCACCAATCAAAAGAAATAGACTGGCAGAATGGGTCAAGAAGCAAAATCCAACAATATGCTGCATACAAGAAAAACACTTAATTCAAAATGAAACTCAGAGACTGAAAGTTAAAAGGTGGAAAACAATACTCCATGTGACAGGAACTGAAAAAAAGGAGGAGTAGCTATCCTTTTTGCAGATCAAGTAGATTTCAAACCAACACTGATTAAGAGACATGAAGAAGGACACTAGACCCTTGTAAAGGGAACAATCCAAGAGGAAGAGATGACAATCATAAATATATATGCACCAGACACTAGTGCACCCAACTATATAAAACAAATACTAACTGACATGAAAAGTCATATATGAACTAATACAATTGTAGTGGGGGACCTCAACACCCCACTGTCACAAATAGATAGATCAACTAGACTAAAAATAAGTAATGAAATACTAGAACTCAGTCGAACTCTTGAAGAAATGAACTTAACAGATGTTTACAGAGTCTTCCACCCCACAAAATCAGAATACACATTCTTCTCAGCTTCATATGGGTCATTCTCCAAAATAGACCACATACTCACACATAGAACATGTTTAAGTAAGTGCAAAGGAATTGAAGTTATCCCCTGTATATTATCAGACCATAGTGCGATGAAATTGGAGATCCATAGCAAAAGAAACTTGAAAAATTTCATAAACATGTGGAAATTGAACAACACACTTCTGAATAACCAATGGGTCACAGAGGAAATTAAAGAAGAATTCAGACAGTTCCTTCAATTAAATGACAATGACAATACAACATATCAGAATCTATGGGACACAATGAAAGCAGTCTTACGAGAGAAATTCATAGCAGTAAATACACATATTAGGAAAACAGAATGAGCCCAATTAAACAACCTGATGCTGCACCTCAAGCTTCTAGAAAAAGAAGAACAGGACAAGCCCAAAGCTCATACAAGGGAGGAAATTATAAAGATCAGAGGAGAAATCAATGCAATGGAGACTAAGAGAACGATACAAAAAATCAATGAAGCCAAGAGTTGGTTCTTCAAAACAATCAACAAAATTGACAAATCCTTAGCCAATCTTATCAGAAAAAGGAAAGAAAAGGCCCAAATCCATCCAATTAGGAATGAAAAGGGTGAAATTACAACAGACCCAGCAGAAATCCAGAAGAACATCAATACCTACTTCCAGAACCTTTACACCAATAAGATGGAAAACACAGAAGAAATAGACAGATTCCTAGATACATATGAATTACCAAAGTTGAACGAAGAAGACCTAAAAATTCTAAACAACCTAATATCAACGAATGAAATTGAAAATGTAATTAAAAACTTATCAAATAAGAAAAGCCCAGGCCCTGATGGCTTCACTGCTGAATTCTACAAGACATTTACAGAGGAACTACTACCACTACTGTTTAAACTCTTCAATGAAATTGAAAGGGAAGCAATACTCCCAAATTCATTCCTGGAAGCAAGCATCACCTTCATCCTCAAAGCAGAGAAAGACCCAACCGAAAAGGAGAAGTATAGGCCAAGCTAACTAATGAACATAGATGCAAAAATCCTTAATAAGATACTGGCAAATAAAAGTGCAGAAGATCATCAAGAAGATCATACACTCTGATCAACTGGGATTCATCCCAGGGATACAGGGATGGTTCAACATATGCAAATCAATCAACGTAATACACTATATCAATAGAGCCAAGGACAAAACCCATATGATTATCTCCATAGATGCAGAAAAAGCATTTGACAAAATCCAACATGCATTTATGATAAAAACCCTACAAAAAATCAGAATAGATGGTTTCTACCTCAAACTGATAAAGCCATGTATGAAAAACCAACAGCCAATATCATACTAAATGGTCAAAAACTGAAATCCTTCACACTCAAATCAGGAACAAGACAAGGGTATCCACTATCACCACTCTTGTTCAATATAGTTCTGAAAACATTAACCACAGCAATTAGACAAGCGAAAGGAATACAGATAGGTAATGAAGAAGTCAAATTGTCATTATTTGCAGATGACATACTCTATATAGAAGACCCCAAGAACTCCACCAAAAGTCTGCTAGACCCAATAACCAAATTCAGTCAAGTAGATGGTTACAGGGTCAACACACAAAAATCAATAGCTTTCCTCTACACCAATGACAGACTCACTGAGAGAGAAATAGGGCAAATAATTCCTTTCACAATAGCATCCAAAAAGCTTAAATACCTAGGAATCATCCTAATAAAAGAAATCAAGGACCTCTTCTCTGAAAACTATAGCACTCTGAAAAGAGAGATTGAAGATGCTATCAGAAAATGGACAGACATCCCCTGCTCCTGGGTAGGAAGGATTAATATAGTGAATATGGCCATACTTCCAAAACTGCTATATAGATTGAATGCGATTCCAATTGAGATCCCAGCAGCATACTTCATGGACCTTGAGAAAACAATCCAAAAATTCATTTGGAACAAGAAGGGACCCAGAATAGCCAAAGCAATTCTAGGTAACAGAGACATGGCAGGGGGTATCCCAATCCCCAACCTGCAACTATACTACAAAGCTACTGTGATGAAACACCATGATGTTGGTAAAGAAACAGACTTGAGGACCAGTGGAACAGATTAGAAGATGCAGAAACAACACCAGACACGCTCAGCCATCTCATCTTTGATAAAAGAGCCAAACACCCTCACTGGAGGAAAGATAGCCTCTTTAATAAATGGTGCTGGAAAAATTGGGATTCAACTTGCCAAAGATTAAAACTAGACCTATATCTCTTGCCATGCGCTAAACTAAAATAGAAATGGATTAAAGATCTAAATATTAAAATAGAAACTCTGAACCAGCTGGAACAGAGGTTAGGTAGAACTCTTGAAGACATCGGTGTAGGAAAAGGTTTTATGAACAAAACCTCAGTTGCCTGTGAACTAGCACAAACGATCAACAAGTGGGATCTCTTCTTATTAAAAAGCTTCTGCATAGCAAGAGAAACCACCAGCAGTGTGAAGAGACAACCCACATGTGGGAAAAATCTTCACCTGCTTTTCCTCAGACAAAGGTCTACTATCTTGAATCTATAAAGAACTTAAAAAGATCAGACCTCCCAAATTTGAAGACCGAATCTGAAAATGGGCATCTGAAATGAACAGACATTTCTCAGATGAGGAAGTAGAAATAGCAAATAAATGCATGAAAAAATGTTCAACATCACTGGTCATTTGAGAGATGCAAATGAAAACAATGCTGAGATTCCACCTCACTCCAGAAAGAATGCCTGCTATCATGAAATCAACCAATAACAAATGCTGGCGGGGCTGTGGGGAAAGAGGAACCCTGCCCCACTGCTGGTGGGTGTGTAGACTGGTGTAACCACTGTGGAAATCAGTATGGAGATACCTCAAAGAACTAGGACTGGAAGTCCCATTTGACCCCGCTATTCCACTGCTGGGGATCTTCCCCAAAGAATTAAAAGAATCATACCACAGTGATATATGTGCTCCCGTGTTCATAGAAGCACAGTTTGTGATAGCTAAAACTTGGAAACAGCCCAAATGCCCATCAACTGGAGACTGGATAAAGAAAATGTGGGGGTTTTTTATAAAATGGAGTACTACTCAGCCATAAAAAATGAGAAATTAGAGACATTTATAGCTAAGTGGATGCACATTGAGGCAATACTCTTAAGTGAAATAAATAGGACACACATGTATAAATACCAAATAGTTTCTCTGGTGTGAGAAACTGAAAGTGTAAATAAGGACTAAAATGTATAATAGGTAATGTGAAACAGGAAGAAAAGGGGCAAAGAGGAAAGAAGTGGGAGGACTAGGGGAAAGGATAGAAGGAAATGGGGTTAATATGAGAAAATGGAAAAATAGGAACAAAATCTTTGTAACTAGGGAGGACTGGAGGGGTTGAAGGGAGGGCTGGGCAAGGGTGAAAAATAAGAACCAAGAGAGATTATGTAAAGGTGCAAATTTCCAATGATGAATGTCATTATATTGTACACCTAAAATGTACCAATGATTAGAATGAATAATCGATAATGCAAAATAGGAAGAAAAGGTCCAAAGGGGTAGGGGTAGTGGGAGGGTCAGGGGAAAGGAAAGAAGGGAAAGGAAAAATGCTGAGAAATGGAAATAAAGTCTTTGTAAATAGGGAAGGGTGGAGGGGGTGAAGGGAGGGCTAGGAATGGGGAAAAATAAGAACCAAGATGCATCATGTAAAGGTACAATTCCCAATGAGAAATGTAATTGTGTTGTATACTTAAAATGTACCAATAAAAGAATTTAACAAAAAGAAAAATAAAGAAGTTCAGGCTAAAATGTGTAACTCAGACATAGCAAGTGTACAGGGCTGCACAGCATATATTTTATAAATTAATCACATTACTAGATTCATCTAATTTCTAACTTTATTTTCATATGCCTTATTAAAAATAATTTATTTTTATTTTGTCTTCTTCAAATGACAGGAATCTGTGTTTTTTTTCTTTTTGAGACAGGGTCTTACTATGTAGGCCAGGATAGACTTGAACTCACTGTGTAGCACAGTCTAGTCTCAAGTTCACAGAGATACTCCTGCCTCAGCCTTCCAAGTGCTGAGATAAGAGGCATGTACTACCACACCTGGTTTGACATACATCTTTCTAAATGTCTTAAGTCATTTGAGGAATACAATATAATTCCTCTGACAACCCAATGGATAGGTTTTATTAGTTTTCAACTTTAATATTTGGAGAACCTGGAGCTAGAAAAGGAACTTGACTGAAATCTGACAATCAAATAGGAAACTGAAGTCCAGAACCTCCAAGTGTAAATTCCATTTCCTCTCCACTACATCACACTGACTTTTGGGTCTCTTTCTTAAATAATACAGTAATGTGTGTAAAATAATCTCAGGTCCCTCTTCTCTCACCCACCCTAAGGAGGAAGGAGTCTGTAACAGGGAAAGAAGAGGACAAAAGCATTTGCATTCAACCTGTCTCTTAACCTTGTTGCCACACACAACAAGTACAAAGAAAAGTCAAAAACATAAAGGTAACTTTATCGCATAACTTTCTAGCAGATCAAAGAAATAATACAATTTTATATTGATAGTATCACTTAACTTCTCTTAAAGTGCCTAAAGTATATGTTCATTAGTTTTTATCTATAAGTTCCTGCCCAATATTATTTTTCTTTTTAATTGCTTAATTTCAATATTAACATTTCTTCTAAGGAAGAAGTCAGCATAAATAGACTGAAAATACAACATGGTATTGAGAAATGTTTGACAAAATTATTATCATATGTAACTGCAAAAATTAGTCAAGAAAATTTTGTAGTAAGAGCATCTGTGTTATTTTTCCATATATAAGTCAAACAAGTGAGGAGCAATTATAGAATCCAAGTAAACAACATACACATGTCAGGATTGATAATTATATTCTACTCTAACTATGCAAGCAAGTGAATTGCCTAAATCATGCTAAAAGTCATGGAAAATATTTCACATTAATAAATGATGGATAAAGGTCTCCAAGTTAGGAGGCTTGAGTTATATCCAAGTTCTGCAATTAATCAGTGTAGTAATATTTTATGTTTGCATATTGCCTCAGAGTACACACAACCTTTCAGTTCTTTCATTTGATCTTTGTGTATATCTTAACAGGAATGTCTTCTTATCCTAGTTCTGAGAAAATTAAACTCAAGAAGCTTCTGTCATTTGTCTTTTATTAATAAGTCCTACTAATAAGTTCTGAATTCCAAAACCACTTCTCAGTTATTTGACCATAAATTCACTGTTCTTTCTAACCCACCTATCTCAGGTATGTAGCTTGTACTGAACAGAATGAGCCAGTTAACATTTTGTCTTTTAGTGCATCTCTAAAATGTGCAAGTAGAGCTGCTTGACCATTAAAATTCCTTCCAAATCCAAAACTTTGTGAAAGCTGTTTCTTACATTATTGTACTTATTATTATACTAATTTATATATGTGCCTTATTTCTACCTATAAATTATGTGTTCTTTGAGGCATGTGTCTGTCTTTCACAATTTTTCATCCTTTCAATCTCCCACCTTATTGCCTTATGAAGAATAGTCAATATAAGTGTGTTGAAAGAATTATAAAAAGGTATTACATGTCACAAAATTATAACATTAGGAAGACTTTTGGGTGCATACAAAGAAGAAATAATTTAGGGATGGTCCTCCTATAGAATATCTAGAAATAAGTTGGGTTTTTAAAGAAATTATAGTTGGTACAGGGGATTTAATTCAGGGCCATCACACTAAGTGACATCCCCAGTCCTTTATATATATATATATTTTAATTTTTATTGAGTTTTTGGTACATTTAGGTATACCTTATGATCACGTTCATCATTGAGAACTTGTACCTGTACATGATATATATATATATATATATATATTTTTTTTTTTTTTTTTTCTTTTTGTACTGGGGATCAAACTCAGGACCTTGCACTTTCAAGGCAGGCATGGTGCCACTGAGCTAAATCCCTGGCCCCTGTTCATGATATATCTTGATTCTTATTTTTTCCCATTCCCCTGCCCTCCCTTCAACCCCTCCACTTCCCCATATACATAAACTTTGTTTCCATTTTTTTCTTTCTTATTTTCTCTTTTTTTCTTTCCCTTCTTTCCTTTCCCCTGTTCCCCCTCCCTAGTTCCCCTTTCCCTTTAAACATTTTCTTTCTATTTCACATTTTCTATTATACATTTTGGTCCTCATTTACACCTTCAGTTTCTCACACCAGAGAAACAATTTGGTTTTTACACATGCATCCTATTTATTTCACTTATGAGTATGGCCTCAAGTATGCATCCATTTAGCTATAAATGTCTCAAGTTTATCTTTCTTTATGGCTGAGTAGTACTCCATTTTATTTTTTTAAAACCCACCACATCTTTATCCACTCACCAGTTGATGGGCTGTTTCCAAGATTTACCTATTACAAACTATGCTGCTGTATACTACTATTGTGGAAATCAGTGTGGAGATTTCTCAAAAATCTAGGATTAGAGATCTCAGTTGACCCAGCTATTTCTCTGATGGTTATGTTCCCCAAAGAATTAAAAGCATCATACCACAGTGGCATATGCGCACCCTTTTAATATTTTTTACTTTGAGATAGGACCTTGCTAAGTTGCTCAATCTGGACTCAAACTTGGGATTCTCCTGCCTCAGCCTCTCAGAGTGCTGAGATTATAGGTGTGCACAACCACACCAGACTACAAAAGGTATTTTAATACCAATACTTTCCTGTCCCACATTATGTGAATATAGTAGTGTAAACAAAGAGAATTGAACACCTCACCTAACAATTGTGCATTCTTTTCAATGAAATCTTTTCTTTAAATGTCATGTTATTAGTGGCAAGAGAACTTCATATGAAATAGCCACAAAGAGTCACCAGGTTTAGGATCTTATAATACTTTCAAATTTTAGCAGATGTATATTTGGATGTTTCTTATTTGTTCCTCCTAGAAGCTTAAGTCTGGATAGAGGAGATGGCAGGGAAGAGGGCAATTGTTAGCTTTTGCTGATGGGATAGGAAATTTCCTTTTTACACTCATGACTGAGACCTTTTTGATAAGGTGACATTTAAGCAGGCATCTAACAAGAAAGAGGAAGAAAGCCAGCTGGATAGCTAAGAAGGAAAGGGGATGGGGAGGACAAAACCAGAATGGGAATGTCCAAAAGGGGATGATGCATAGAAAGAGAGGAGTGTGAGTGACACAGGGAGGACAGGGGGACACGGACACAGGAGATGACCTCAGCTAAGTGGCAGAGAAGGAGTACAGACTGTGTGGGGCCTTTTAGGTTATGGTTTATGATGAGGACTTTGAATTTCACCTTGAGTAAGAAAGGAAAACATCATAGGGTTTGGAGGAATTGAGCAATATAATCTCATTTATGTTTTAAAACCTGTTGTGTTGAGAATAGGCTTTGAGAAGAGAAAAAAGAGAAACACACAAGGAGAATATTGCAATAATCCAGGTGAAAAAAGTTATGATTTAGAACAGGGTGATGGTGGGAGGAAGTCAGAAGTATTAGGATTTGAAATACATTTTATTTTTTAAATTTATTTTCATTTTTAAAATTTATTTTTAACTGATACATTAAAACAAAAATTGTTCATCATAATGGAATGCTGTGAAATCCTTTGATAATGTGTGCGTTGTGTATAAATCAGTATAAACATACCCGACTCCTCGAAGATGTATCATTTATTTACAGGGAAAAATTCCAAAATCTTTCTGTCTAGCTTTTTGAAATGTACCGTACAACCAGGCATGGTGGCGGATGCTTGTAATCTCAACACTTTGGGAGGCTGTGGCAGGAGGAGCACAAATTTGAATCCTGCTTATGCAATTTAGTGAGATGCTATCTCAAAAAGGTGGGGGAGGACCAGGTGAAGGCCCTCAGTTTAAAGGCCCTGGGTTCAATCCCCAGTTAAAGAAAGAAATAAGAAAAAGAAAGAGAGAGAGAGAGAGAGACTACATTATTATCTGTAATCACCCTGCTGTGCAATTGTACACCAGAACTTCTTGTTTGTATCTTACTGCAACCTAGTAACCTTAGCGCCCACTGATTCACCTTTCTCCACCTCATGGTTTTTTTTTTTTTTGGTACCAGGGATCGAACTCAGGTCCTTGCACTTGTGAAGCAGGCGGCGGAACAACTGAGCTAAATCCCTGGCCTTCCAACTCCATTTTTAAAGATAGAGCTAGGCAAGATTATCTATAGTCACCTTTCTATGTAATAGCACACAGAACTTCTTGCTCCTATCTTACTGCAGCCTCATATCCATTGATCTACCTCTTCCCAGTCCCATTTTAAAGATAGAGGTAGGCAGGATTTTTTTTACAAATGAGATCACAGATATGAAGGAAAAGTGTCAAGAATGACTGCAAAGTTTTAGGCTGAGCACTCAGAAGAAAGTTTACTGAGATGTAGTAGCCTGGGGGCATAGTAAGTCTTCTGAAGAGTCAAGAGATGTGTTTGGACTTATGGAGTTTGCAGCTTCCAAGGAGAGGAATCTGGTAAGCAGATGTTTAAATGAGTATGGAATTCAAGGGGGAAGTTCTGGGCTAAAGTTATAAATAAGAGTGTCACAGCACACAGAATTAAAAGCCATGGAAAAGAGAAAAAAAAATCTGAGAACTAATCCTTGATGTACTTCAACATTTAGGGTTAGAGAAGATCAGAGGGAACCTGGAAAGGAGACTGAAAACTAGCTGGCAGTGAGATACAGGGAAACCAAGAAAGTGATGCCTTAGAAGCTGCAAAGCCAAATTTCATTGTTGTAAATGTATATGTACAAACTCGCCATGATAAAAGTAATCATTATGTACTGCAAACATGTATTAAAATAAAAAAGCCAAATTTTAGAAGACACTCCTCAATCATGTAGTTTCTTTGTAGGTAAAAGACTCTTTTATGAAGCCAAACAGGTGATGATTCCTAAGAAGGTAAAGATATCAAATATATGCCTGTAAATTAAGAAGTAGTGATTAAAAATATTCATAGTTGCATTACAGTAGTGGGATAATGAATAACATACTATTTGTTGAGCCGGTCCCAGTACCCCGAAGGAAGCTTCCCCACTGCCATCCCAAGCTCCTAGGGCAGAGAAGGTGAGAAGCGTGGGTGCCAGAAGCACCCCCCACACCCCCAGGGAAATGAGAAGACACATAAACAAGCTTCAAAAAAAAGACTTCTGGATCACCTACAGGAACCCCAAAGGGAAACGAGATGGAACACTCTTATACTCAACCACCTGGACTCTCTGAACTAGCAACAAAAGAGGATCTGGGAAAAATGAAATCAGAAATAATTACTCAGATGAAAGCAAAGATTTTGCTCATGGTGCAAGACATGATTAATAAATCTAGAGAGGACACAGATAAAAAAAATAGAGGATCTGAGGAATATGATGGCATCCCAACATAGGAAACAAATAGAATCCATAAAACAGATACAAACAGATTTCCAAGAGATTAAAAACTCCGAAAGTCTGCCCAGCAGAATGAACCAATGTGAGGATAGAATTTCACATATAGAAGATAAGATTGCAATTAGTGACCAGGAAAAGAAAAATTGCTTTAAAATTATAAGGGAACATGAGAAATCAATCCAGCAGCTGCTAGACAATGCAAAGAAGAATAACATAAGACTGACTGGAGTCAATGAAGAAAGAGGAGAGAGTGCAGATGACATAAAAAACTGTTCACAGAAGTGATGGCAGAAAACTTCCCAAGGAGGGGAAAAGAATTTGACATACAGATAAGTGAGGCATACAGGACTCCAGCTAGCCTTAATCAAAAAAAAATCTACACATAGACATAGAATAGTTAGGATTCCAGGAATCCAACAGAAGAACAAAATTCTACAAGCAGTGAGAGAAAAGAAACAAATCACATACAAAGGAAAGCCCATCAGAATCACAGCAGACTTCTCAATGCAAAGCCTCAAGGCAAGAAGAGCTTGGAGTGATGTAGTTCAAGCCCTAAAGGAAAACAGCCTCCAACCCAGATTGATGTACCCTGCAAAACTACCTTTCAAAATTGATGGAGAAATAAGATACTTTCATGATAAAGAGCACCTCAGGAATTTCATGAATACGAAAGTGGCACTCCAAAAAATTTTAGACTATGCCCTAGGAAAAGACAATGAGAATCACAACCCCAGGAAACCCAGCAGAATGAATCCATTGGGCGTGACAAATTAAACGCAAAGAGGGAGAATCCAACAAAAAGAAAAAGTCATGACAAGGCTTTTAAAGCTTTTAACTTTATCTCCCTAATGAGTGTATAATTCAATCTTATTATTGTACTGATTAGTATTTTTCTGATTCTAGAGTTGCACACCATGCCTTGTGCTATACTGGCTATTTATCATCTTCTTATTTCTACATTTTAATTGGGTTGTCTATTAATGAGCTCTAAGTATTCTTTATATATTCTGGTCATAGGTTATATGCATTATAAATATGGTCTGTTTAAGGAGTACTTTTCATTTTAATGATGTCATTTAAAGTTCTAAATTTTGATGGAATCTCATTTATCAAGTTTTTTCTTTTATGCATCATGTTTTTTGTATCCTAGGTAGTTCTTGCCTACCCTGAATTCAAAAATATTTTCCATTATAATCTCTTCTTAAAGTTTTATACTTTTAGACTTTCTTATTTAGGTTCATAGATACCTTCAAGCTATTTTCATGTATGAACAAAAGGGTTGAGGTTAATTTTTTATATACAGATACCAGGTGTTCTAGTGCCATTTGCTGAAGACACTATCTCTTCCTCAGCTCTTGAATTGAGTTTATATTCTATAAAATGCTAATGTTAAATAATCTTTCAAAACTCAGTGGACCATATATGTGTGGTTCTATTTCTAGATTCTCTGTTTTATTCCAATGATCTATATGTCTTTCCTTACACCAACACTGCCTTGATTACTGTAGTTTTAGAAGAAGTCTTAAAATTGGGTGATAAACATCTTCCAACACTGTTTTTGTTTTTGTTCTTGTTTTTGTGTTTGGCTTTTCTGGGTCCTTTGTACTCCTACATAACTTTTAAATTTCAATATCCAATTCTTCATTTATAGCAAGTATACACAGACCTGAATTTTTATATATACCTTGTGTTTTCTAATCCTGCTAAATTCAATTACAAGTTCTAAGGGGTCCTCGAGATTTCTTAGTATTTTCTCTGTAGATGATCATTTCATCTACATATAAAGATTTTGCTTCTGCTATGCCAATCCTATCCTAGTTGTGTCATTTTATTGCCAGACTATTTTGGTGGGGACTAGGTTTCAAAGTTTAATGGACAGATGAAGAGTAAGCATATCTGCCCTTGTTCCCTACCTTAAGGAGAAAGCATTGTATCTTCTCCATTCATATAAGGCGTTCTCGCTGGAAGTATGGAGTATATGTCTTCAATCTGTTGAGAAGTTTCTGTTCTACTTCTAGTCTCCTGATAGCTTTTACCATGAACAGCTGTAGAATTTAGTCCAATACTTTTTCTCCAACTAGTGACAAGATCATATGGCTTTTTTCCTTTCCTCTGTTAAAATGATGACTTTTGGGGGTGGATCTTCCAATGCTGAACCAACAGTGCCATACCTATAACAAAACCACTTTCTACATCCTGCCAGATCTGACTTCCAATAGTTTGTTTTGTTCAACAAATTTCTGTCTATGTTCATACTTTTTTATTATCTTTATCCAGTTTTAGGATTAGCACAATGTTGAGTTCCTAAAATGAGGAGAGAAGTGTTCCTTCTTTTTTCTGCTTTAATTGTTTGATATAATTTATCAGTTAAAATGTTTATGAGCCTGCTGTCATCATATAGGTAGGTTTTCAAGCTAGGAATATACTTTCTTTAATAGGTGCTATTCAAATTTTATATTTCCTCCAGAGTTAGTTTCATTAATTTGTCTTCCAAGGTACTTCTTAGAAGCTGTCAAATTTATTTCAAAACAGATTTTTGTAAAATGTTTTCTATATCCTTTTAAATTCTGTAAAATCTGTGGTAATGTCTCCTAGATCTTGATATTGTAATTTAAAAAATGTATAACTGATATTGTGTAACAGGAAGAAAAGGTCTAAAAGGGCAGGGGAATTGGGAGGGGTAGGGGAAGGGAAAAAAAGGAAACGAAAAAATATGAGAAGAGGAAAAAAACGGAAACAAGGTCTTTGCAAATAGGGATGGGTGGAGGGGGTGAAGGGAGGGCAAGGGAAGGGGATAAAAATAAGAACCAGGAGACTCATGTAATGGTACAAGACCCCAGTGATGAATGTAACTGTATTGTATACCTAAAATGTACCAATAAAGTTAACGGGGAAAAAAATATATATACTATTTGTTTTATTTTTCTCAAACATTTAGTAATCATGCTTTCAATAAAAGTAAACTTCATGAAAAGAGCTTGAATTAATGTCCCAATCATTTTTTTCTATTGCTTGTAACTTAGGTTCTCTTCTTAATTTTAAAATTTTATTTGAGGTTTTTTGCACAAAAGTTCAAATGAAGCACTTTTCTAAAAAGGAAAGATGAAATAACTTATTGCTACTATGTGTATCTTTTAAATTTCATATGAAAAGATCAACTGTTTTTAAGCAACATGTATTATTCTTATTAAAGCCTTTAGTACCTGCAAGTTTTAGGTAGAGGTCTGAGTTATAAAACTTATATTCAGTAAGTAGAAAATTCTTTGTAGTTTAGCTCAAGTGGATGTTGAAATTACCTGAACTAAACTTTGTTGGTTTCAATTAAGTGTTTCAGGACTTTTTTTTTTTTTTTTTTTTTTTGGTACTGGGGATCGAACTACTTTCAGGACTTTATAAAAACAGACTTTTATAAGGACTATGCCTCTGCTCCTATCTGAAATGCTATGTAAATATCTTAACCATTATAAAAGCCACCAGACATGTACCTTGTACCTTTATGAAGAGAAATGTATAAATAAGATTTCAGTTATTTTTTCGTGGGCCATTATGGCAGGTATTTAAAAATTCAGAGGCATCTTAGGAAATATATAGGTAAATCATATTTTTTTAGATTATAGAAATAAAATCTATCAGGTTATACTATTTGTGCAAGGTAACTCAACTAGTTAGTGAGAAAAATAGGGTTAGAACCCAGGTATTCCTGCTTCCAAACCAGTTTGCAATATTATAGAGCTGCATATTAAAGGAAATAAGTAGTAGAATAAGTGACATTAGTCTGACTGTAAATCAACTTATGGTCTCTGACCATTTTTGTTTATTTTATATAAATACTCCTTTGTCTCTTTCATGATCTCACTGAATTTTAAAATAACCCTATAGCAGTCCAGAGCCCCAAGGAGCAGAACCACTTGGGCTACAATAGCACTGCCCCCAAGCCCCAAGGAGCAGAGCCTCTTGGACCACCATAGCACCGTCCCTCATGGCTGGGCCATGCCAGTACCTAGATCCACACTGCAGAGGTACAGGAGGTCATAAAGGCCATTGTTCTGAGCTCCAGAAGATAGAGCAGAAGTGAACAAGAGAAAGAGGGACTTTCTGAGACTACATGATGAAAATTGAAGCCCACTGGAAAAGTGAAGAAAACCTCTGCAGTAAAGGCACACCAGTCCACAGTAGTTGCTAAGTTGGAGGCATCATCACCTCCCATCGGAACCTGGACTATCTTCAGGGGAAGGGCAGCTGGAACCTGCAGTAGAACCTTGCAGGGTTCAACCCACCAGGAGGTCAAGGAACTCAACTTGAGCCTTGCATCCAGAAATCAGCTTGAATCTCAGGGGACTGCTGCTGGCTTGCTGAGACTGATTGACTTAGATCTGCACACTGCTGCCCACTTTATTGTGACAGCAGAGACATACCCTGAAAGAGGCCCTTTATCTTTATTTTTTATTTCCAAAGTTACTTTTTTCTCTTTTCAAATTTATTTTATTTTATTTTTTCTTCTTCCTTTTCTCTTTTTTCTTTCCCTCTTACTCTCCCCCCCCGACCTTGTTCTTCATCTCTCCCTTTTAGTTCATGTTACTGTCCCAATTCAGACTTCTTTTCTTTTTCTTTTTCTTTTCTTCTCTCTTTTTCCTTCTCTTGATTGTCATTAGTTTTAAAAGAAAGAGAACACCATTTCTAGCTTCCCTATTGCTGTTAGGTTGTTCTGTTCTTGTCTTTGTTCTTTCATTCCGTCTTTTCCTTTTGTCTTCAACAGTTTCCTAGAGTTTGCATGATCTTCCAGTATCCTCTGACCTCACTTCTAACCTTTCCCTATCCATCTATCTATCTATCCCTCCCTCCCCAACTCTTTCTAAGCCCCATCCTTAAAGGTAAAGTTGCTATATTGAAGAGTTTATTCACTATAAACCTATTTTGAGCTGGTCCTTGATTTTGATTTAATTCACACAGTTAAAGGTGACAGATTAATAACTAACACAAATTGTCATTTTGTAAGCTGTGCTTGATGCTATTGCTGCTGATTGCATCACTTGGGCTAAGGTGTTGTGATTGATCTAATCAGTTGTCCTTCCTAGTATACTGAAAACAAGATTGCTGAAGAGTCATTAGAGGCTCAAAACCTAAAGACGAGCTATATCTGGAAGACACCTCTGAGAAGCAATCATTCTGTAAGGGTTCTAAATACAAGCAACAAAGATACTTACAATAAGTAATACTGATGTAACAACCCAGGGATTAAATCAAACAAGTACCAACAACAAAAATAGAAATGAGAAGACACCTAAGTAAGGTGCAAACCCAGACTGCCAGCTCACCAAAGGCAAATTCTGGGGAAAATGAGAAGGAAAGGTCTGATAATCAGCCACCTGGATACCCTGAACTGATAGCACAGGAAGTAACAAAACAGATGAATGAGGCTCCAGAAAAATTCAAAACAGAAATAATTTTCCAGATAACTACAGAGATGGTGAGCAAAATGAAAGACATAATTAGAGACTCTAAAACAGAAACATAAAAAAAAATAGATGAGGTCAGGACCATGATGGAAGCCATGAATGCCCGACATAGGAAAGTAATGGAAATCATGAGTGTCCAACAAAGGAAAGAAATGGAATCCATGAAAAAGATTCAAACAGATATTCAGGAGATTAAAAACTGTATTGAAAGCATTCACAGCAGAAAAAGCCAATGTGAAGACAGAATTTCAAATACAGAAGACAAGACTGCAGTCAATGACCACATAGAGATCTCTTAAAAATAGTAAGGGACCATGAGAAATCAATGCACCAGCTCCTAGATGACAGAAAGTACAAATGACATAAAAAATCTGTTCACAGAATTAATGACAGAAAACATCCCAGAGTGAAAGAATTTGACATACAGATAAGTGAGGCATATAAGACTCCAACTAGCCATAAGCAAAAAAAAAAAAAATCTACACCTAGACATATAATAGTCAAGACCCTGGAAATCCAACAGAAGAACAAAATACTACAAGCAGTTAGAGCAAAGAAACAAATCACATAAAAAGGAAAACCCACCAGAATCACAGCAGACTTTTCAACACAAACCCTCAAGTCAAGGAGACCCTGGAGTGAGGTATTTCAAGCCCTAAAAGAAAACAAGCTCCATCCTAGACTAATGTATCCTGCAAAACTATCTTTCAAAATTAATGGGGAAATAACATACTTCCATGAAAAAGAACACCTGAAAAACTGCAGGAATACCAAACCAGCACTCCAAACAATTCTAAACAATATCCTAGAAAAAGACAATGAAGGTCACAACACCATGAGGCCCAACAGAGCAAATCCACCAGTCAAGGCAAGAAATTAAAGGGAGAGGGGGAAAAATTAAAAATAAAAGAGCCAATAACAGGAAAATAACATGACAAGGATAAGTCACTACATATCAGTCATAACCATCAATGTTAATGGCCACAATTCACCAATCAAAAGAAATAGACTGGCAGAATGGATTAAGAAGCAAAATCCAACAATATGCTGTATATAAGAAACACACCTAATTCAAAAATAAATTCATAGACTGAAAGTAAAAGGATGGAAGACGGTTCTCCATGCAACAGGAATCCGGAAAAAAGCAGGGGTAGCTATCTCATTTGCAGACAGAGTAGATTAAAAACCAAAATTAATCAGGAGAGACAAAGAAAGTCACTACATCTTGTAAAGGCAACAGTCCAAAAGGAAGAGATGACAATCATGAATATATATGCAGCAAATAAAATTGCTCCAACTGTACAAAACAAGCATTAATGGACATGAAAAACCAAATAAGCACTAATATAATTTTAGTGGGGGACTCAATACCTAACTGTTACAAATAGACAGATCATCTAGACAAAAAATCAACAATGAAATACTAGAACTGAATCAAGCTTTTGAACAAATGGACTTAATAAATGTCTACAGAGTGTTCCACTCCACAAAATCAGAATATACATTCTTTTCAGCTTCACATGGGTCATTCTCCAAAATAGACCACATGCTAGCTCATAGAACATGTTTAAATAAAGGCAAAGCAACTGAAGTTATCCCCTATATACTATCAGACCATAGTGCAATTAAACGGGAGAACAATAGCATAAGAAACTGCAAGAACTTCATGAACACATGGAAATTGAATAGCACTCTCCTGAACAACCAATGGTTCACAGAGGAAATTAAGGAAAAAATAGACAGTTTCTACAATGAAATGATAATGCCAATACAACATACAAGAATCTTTGGGACACAATGAAAGGAGTTCTACAAGGGAAATTCATAGCAGTGAATGCCCATATTAGAGAGAGCACAAATAAACAACCTAATGTTGAAACTTAAGCTCCTAGAAAAAGAAGAGCGAGACAAACCCAAAGCTCATACAAGAAAAGAAATTATAAAAATCAGAGCATAAATCACTGCAATGGAGACTAAGAGAATGACACAAAAAAAAATCAATGAAGAGTTGGTTTTTTGAAAGAATAAATAAAATCAATAAACCCTTAGCCAATCTTGTTTAAAAAAAGGAAAGCAAAGGTTCAAGTCCATGCAGTTAGGAATGAAAAAGGTGAAGTCACAACAGATCCAACAGAAATCCAGAGGATCATCAATACCTACTTCGAGAACTTGTACTCTAATAAAATGGAAAACACAGAAGAAATGGACAGATTTATAGATACATATGAATTACCAAAGTTGAACGAAGAAGATGTAAAAATTCTAAACACCTCAATTACAATCAGTGAAATTGAAAACATAATTAAAAATTTACCAAAAAAGAAAAGTCCAGGTCCTTATGGCTTCATTGCTGAATTCTACAAGACATCTACAGAAGAACTATTGCCACTACTGTATAAACTCTTCAATGAAATTGAAAGGGAAGCAGTACTTCCAAATTCATTCCTGAAAGCAAGTGTTACTTTGATTCCAAAAGCAGAGAAAGACCCAACCAAAAATGAGAACTACAGGCCAATCTCCCTAATGAACATAGGTGCAAAAATCCTCAATAAGATAATAGCAAACAGAGTGTCATCAAGAAGATCACACACCCTGGCCAAGTCGAATTTATCCCAGGAATGCCAAGGACAGGGATGCCAAGGAGCCAAGGACAAATACCATATGATCACCTCAATAGATGCAGAAAAAGCATTTGACAAAATTCAACACCCATTCATGATAAAAATGCTACAGAAAATTGGAATAGATGGTCTTTATCTCAACCTGATAAAGGCTATATATGAAAAACCAACAGCCAACATCATACTAAATGGTCAAAAAATGAAAACCTTCGGTGCTGCTTTTGCCAGAAAATCCAGAGCAGAGTGAGGAAAAACTACTGCTGCCTCTGTCTCCTCCAGTTTCCACCTTCTCCTCTGCCCCCTAGTGACTGAGCCCAAGTGAACACAGGAGCCCAGGTGGAGAATTAAGAAAGGTTTCCTAGCTGCCTTTCCACCACTCCCAGGCCAGAGGGAGGGGCTTCCAGGCTACCTTTCCACTGCACCAAGCTCAGAGGTAGGGGCTTCTGGGCCCCTGTTCCACTGCTCCCAGCCCAGAGGAAGGGGCTTGCTGGCCTCCTTTCCACTGCTCCCAGGCAGAAGGAAGGGGCTTCCGGGCTGTCATTCCATGACTCCCAGCACAGAGGTAGGGGCTTCCAGGCTACCTTTCCACTGCACCAAGCTCAGAGGTAGGGGCTTCTGGGCCCCTGTTCCACTGCTCCCAGCCCAGGGGTAGGGGCTTCTGGGTTGCTGTTCCACTGCTCCCAGCCCAGAGGAAGAGGCTTCCAGGGCACCTCTCCACCGCACACAGCCGAGAGGTAGGGACATCCTGCCGCTGTTCCACCTCAAACAGCGCAGAGGTAGGGGATTCTGGGCCCACTTTCTACCACTCCCAACCCAGAGGAAGAGGCTTTCAGGCCACCTTTCCAGCGCTCCCAGCCAAGAGGAAGGGGCTTCTGAGCCGTTGTTCCAGCAAAACAGGCCCAGAGGTAGGGTCTTCCAGACTGCCATTCCACCGCTCCCAGCCCAGAGGAAGGGGCTTCCAGGCCACCTTTCGACTGCTCACAGCTCAGAGGTAAGGGATTCCAGGCTGCCATTCCAACACTCCCAGCTCAGAGGAAGGGGCTCCTGGGCCACCTTTCCACTGTTCCTAGCCCAGAAGAAGAGGCTTCTGGGCAGCTGTTCCACCACTCCCAGTCCAGAGAAGGTGAGATGGGAGGGTGCCCATAGCAGCCCCCGTGCCCCATTGAAATGAGAAGACACATAAACAAGTCTCAAAACCAGACTTCCAGATTACCTACAGCAACCCCAAAGGGAAATATGTTGGAACACTCTGATACTCCACCACCTGGACTCCCTGAACCGGCAAAAAAAGAGGATCTGGAAAAACTGAAATCAGAAATAATTCCTCAGATAAGAGCAGGGATTGTGCCCATAGTGGAAGACATGATTAATAAATTTAGAGAGGACACAGATTAAGCAAAAATAGAGGAGCTCAGGAACATGATGGAATCCAAACAGAGGAAACAAATGGGATCCATAAAACACATACAAACAGATTTCCAGGAAATTAAAAACTCCATTGAAAGTTTACAGAGCAGAATGAGCCAATGTGAGGAAAGAATTTCAGATATAAAATATAAGATTGCAATTAGTGACCAGGAAAAGGAAAATTGTTTTAAAATTGTAAGGGACCACAAGAAATCAATCCAGCAGCTGCTAGATGATGCAAAGAAGAAAAACATAAGACTGATTAGAGTCAATGAAGAAACAGGAGAGAGTGTAGATGTCATAAAAAAAATTGTTCACAGAAGTAATGGCAGAAAACTTCCCAAGCAGGGGAAAAGAACTTGACATACAGAGAAGTGAGGCATATAGGACACCAAGGACCCCTGATCAAAAAAAATCTACACATAGACATATAATAGTTAAGATTCCAGAAACACAATGGAAGAACAAAGTTCTACAAGCAGTTAGGGAAAAGAAACAAATCACATACAAAGGAAAGCCCATCAGAATCACAGCAGACTTCTCAACACAAACCATCAAGGCAAGAAGAGCTTGGAGTGATGTATTCCAAACCTTAAAAGAAAACAGCCTCCAATCAAGATTGATGTACCCTGAAAAACTATCTTTCAAAATTGATGGAGAAATAAGATACTTTCATGACAAACAGCACCTTAGGAAGTTCATGAATACCAAACCAGCACTCCAAAAAATTTTACACAATATCCTAGGAACAGACAATGAGGATCACAACCCCAGGAAGCACAGCAGAATGAATCCATAGGGCACAACAAAAAATAAAATGCAAAGGGGGAGAATCCAACAAAGAGAAAAAGTCATGACAATGATAAATCAACAAATACAAGTTATAACCATCAATGTTAATGGTCTCAATTCGCTAATCAAAAGAAACAGACTGGCAGAATGGGTCAAAAAACAAAATCCAACAATATGCTCCATACAAGAAACACACTTAATTCAAAAAGAAACTCACAGATTGAAAGTTAAAAGGGGGAAAACAGTACTGCATACAATGGGAACATGGAAAAAAGCATGAGTAGCTATCCTCCTTGCAGATCAAGTGGATTTAAAACCAACACTGATTAAGAGAGATGAAGAAGGACACTACATCCTTGTAAATGGAACAATTCAACAGAAACACATGACAATCATAAATATCTATGCACCAAACACTAGTGCACTCAACTATACAAAAGAAATACTAACGGACATGAAAAGTCATATATGCACTAATACAATTGTAATGGGGAACCTCAACACCTCACTGTCACAGATAGATCAACTAGACAAAAAGGAAGTAATGAAATACTACAATTCAATCAAACTTTTGAACAAATGAACTTAACAGATGATTACAGAGTGTTCCACCCAACAAAATCAGAATACACATCCTTCTTAGCTGCACATGGGTTGTTCTCCAAAATAGACCACATACTCACTCATAGAATGTGTTTAAGTAAGTGCAAAGGGATTGAAGTTATCCCCTGTATATTATCAGACCATAGTGTGATGAAATTGGAGATCAATAGCAAAAGAAACTGCAAAAATTTCATAAATACATGGAAATTGAACAACACACTTCTGAATAACCAATGGCTCACAGAGGAAATTGAAGAAGAAATCAGACAGTTCCTTCAATTAAATAACAATGACAACACAACATGTTGAAATCGATGGAACACAATGAAAGCAGTCTTATGAGGGAAATTCATAGCAGTGAATACACATTAGGAAAACAGAGCGACCCAATTAAACAACCTGATTCTGAACCTCAAGCTTCTAGAAAAAGAAGAGCAGGACAAACCCAAAGCTCGTGCACAAGAGGAAATTATAAAGATCAGAGGAGAAATCAGTGCAATGGAGCTGAAGAGAATGATACAAAAAATCAATGAAGCCAAGAGTTGGTTCTTCAAAAGAATCAACAAAATTGACAAACCCTTAGCCAACCTTATCAGAAAAAGGAAAGAAAAGGCCCAAATCCATGCAATTAGGAATGAAAAGGGTGAAACTACAACAGACCCAGCAGAAATCCAGAGGATCATCAATACCTACTTCCAGAACATATGTGTCAATAAGATGGAAAACACAGAGGAAACGGACAGATTCCAAGATACATATGAATTACCAAAGTTGAATGAAAAAGACCAAAAATTCTAAACAACCCAATATCAACGAATGAAATTGAAAATGTAATTAAAAACTTAACAACTTAGTAAAGCCCAGGTCCTGATGGCTTCACTGCTGAATTCTACAAGACATTTAGAGGGGAACTACTGCCACTATTGTTTAAACTCTTCAATGAAATTGAAAGGGAAGCAATACTCCCGAATTCATTCCTGGAAGCAGGCATCACCTTGATCCACAAAGCAGAGAAAGATCCAACCAAAAAAGAGAACTATAGGCCAAGCTAACTAATGAACACAGATGCAAACATCCTGAATAAGACACTTACAAATAGAATGCAGAAGATCATCAAGAAGATCATACACCCTGACCAAGTGGGATTCATCCCAGGGATGCAGGGATGGTTCAATATATGAAAATCAATCAATGTAATACACTATATCAATAGAGCCTAGGACAAAAAGCATATGATTATCTCCATAGATGCAGAAAAAGCATTTGACAAAATCCAACACGCATTTATGAAAAAAAAACCCTACAAAAAATTGGAATAGATGCTCCCTACCTCAATCTGTTAAAAGCCATTTATGAAAAACCAACACCCAATATCATACTAAATGGTCAAAAACTGAAATCCTTCACACTCAAATCAGGAACAAGAAAAGGATGTCCACTATCACCACTCTTGTTCAATATAATTTTGGAAACATTAGCCATGGCAATTAGACAAGAGAAATAAATAAAAGGAATAGGAAATGAAGAGGTCAAATTGTCATTATTTGCAGATGACATGATACTCTATATAGAAGACCCCAAGAGCCACCAAAGGTCTTCTAGACTTAATAACTAAGTTCAGGTAGACTAGCTGGTTACAAGATTAACACACAAAATCGGTAGCTTTCCTCTACATGAACAATAGACTCATGGAGACAGAAATAGGGGAAATAATTCCTTTCACAATAGCATCCAAAAAACTGAGATAACTAGGAATCATCCTAACAAAAGAAATCAAAGACCTCTTCTCTGAAAACTATAGCACTCTGAAAAGAGAGATTGAAGATGATATCAGAAAATGCAAAGACATGCCCTGATCCTAGGTAGGAAGGATCAACATAGTGAAAATGGCCATATTTTCAAAACTGCTATATAGATTCAATGCAATTCCAATTGAAATCCCAGCAGCATACTTCATGGACCTTGAGAAAACAATCCAAAAATTCATTTGGAACAAGATACCTAGAATAGCAAAAGCAATTCTAGGTAACAGAGACATGGCAGGGGGTATCACAATCCTCAACTCAAAACTACACTACAAAGCTACTGTGATAAAAACAGCATGGTATTTGCAAAGAAACAGACCGGAAGACCAGTGGAACAGATTAGAAGATGGTGAAACAATTCCAGACACACTCAGTCATCTCATCTTCGATAAAGGTTCCAAATACCCTCACTGGAGGAAAGATAGCCTCTTTAATAAATGGTGCTGGAAAAAATGGGTTTCAACTTGCCAAAGATTAAAACTAGACCTATATCTCTCACCATTCACTAAACTAAAATTGAAATGGATTAAACATCTAAATATTAACAGGGAAACACTGAATCAGCTGGAACAGAGGTTAGGTAGAACTCCTGAAGACATTGGTGTACAGCACCCAGCAGGAAGCTCCCCTGCCACCATCCTCATGCTCCTAGGGCAGAGAAGGTGAGCCAGTCCCAGCACCCTGAAGGAAGTTCCCCCACGGCCATCCCACGCTCCTAGGGCAGAGAAGCTGAGTGGGTCCCAGCAACTGGAAGGAAGCTCCCCTGCCACCATCCCAAGCTCCTAGGGCAGAGAAGATGAGCCACGCAGGCACCAGAAGCACACCCCCCCCCCAGTGGAAATGAGAAGACACATAAATAAGCCTCAAAAACAGACTTCTGGATCACCTACAGCAACCCCAAAGGGAAACGGGATGGAACAATCTGATACTCAACCATCTGGAGTCTCCGAACTGGCAACAAAAGAGGATCTGGGAAAAATGAAATCAGAAATAATTACTCAGATAACAGCAAAGATTGTGCTCATGGTGCAAGACATGATTAATAAATCTAGAGAGGACACAGATAAAAAAATAGAGGATCTGAGGAACATGATGGAATTCCAACATAGGAAACAAATAGAATCCATAAAACAGATACAAATAGATTTCCAGGAGATTAAAAACGCCATCAAAAGTCTGCACAGCAGAATGAACCAATGTGAGGACAGAATTTCAGATATAGAAGATGAGATTGCAATTAGTGACCAGGAAAAGAAAAATTGCTTTAAAATTGTAAGTGACCATGAGGAATGAATCCATCAGCTGCTAGACGATGCAAAGAAGAATAACATAAGACTGACTGGAGTGAATGAAGAAAGAGGAGAGAGTGCAGATGACATAAAAAACTGTTCACAGAAGTGATGGCAGAAAACTTCCCAAGGAGGGGAAAAGAACTTGACATACAGATAAGTGAGGCATATAGGACTCCAGCTAGCCTTGATCAAAAACAATCTACACATAGGCATAGGATAGTTAGGGTTCCAGAAATCCAACAGAAGAACAAAATTCTACAAGCAGTGAGAGAAAAGAAACAAATCACATACAAAGGAAAGCCCATCAGAATCACAGCAGACTTCTCAATGCAAAGCCTCAAGGCAAGAAGAGCTTGGAGTGATGTAGTTCAAGCCCTAAAGGAAAACAGCCTCCAACCCAGACCCTGCAAAACTACCTTTCAAAATTGATGGAGAAATAAGATACTTTCATGATAAAGAGCACCTCAGGAATTTCATGAATACCAAACTGGCACTCCAGAAAATTTTAGACAATACCCTAGGAAAAGACAATGAGAATCACAACCCCAGGAAACCCAGCAGAATGAATCCATTGGGCATGACAAATTAAACGCAAGGGGGAGAATCCAACAAAAAGAAAAATCATGACAAGGCTTTTAAAACTTTTGACTTCATCTCCCTAATGAGTGTATATTTCAATCTTATTATTGTACTGATTAGTATTTTTCTGATTCTACAGTTGCACACATTTCCTTGTGCTGTACTGGCTATTTATCATCTTCTTATGTCTACTTTTTAATTGGGTTGTCTATTAATGAGCTGTAAGAGTTCTTTATATATTCTGGTCATAGGTTATATGCATTGTAAATAAGGTCTGTTTAAGGACTACTTTTCATTTTAATGATGTCATTTAAAGTTTCAAATTTTGATGGAATCTCCTTTATCAATTTTTTTCTTTTATACATCATGTTTTTTGTATCCTAGGTAGTTCTTGCCTACCCTAAATTCATAAACATTTTCCCTTATGATTTCTTCTTCAAGTTTTATACTTTTAAGCTTTCTTATTTAGGTTCATAGATACCTTCAAGCTATTTTCATGTATGAACAAAAGGGTTGAGGTTAATTTTTTGTATACGGATACCAGGTGTTCTAGTGCCATTTCCTGAAAACACTATGTCTTCCTCGGCTCTTGAATTGAGTTTATATTCTATAAAATGCTAATGTTAAATAATCTTTCAAAACTCAGTGGACCATATATGTGTGGTTCTATTTCTGGATTCTCTGTTTTATTCCAATGATCTATATGTCTTTCCTTACACCAACACTGCCTTGATTACTGTAGCTTTGGAAGAATTCTTAAAATTAGGGACTAAACATCTTCCAACACTGTTTTTTGTCTTTTTTAACTTTTCTAAGTCCTTTGTACTCCTACAAAACTTTTAAATTTCAATATCTAATTCTTCATTTATAGCAAGTATACACAGAACTGAATTTTTATATATACCTTGTGTTTTCTAATCCTGCTAAATTCAATTACAAGTTCTAAGGGCTCCTCAAGATTTCTTAGTATTTTCTCTGTAGATGATCATTTCATCTACATATAAAGATTTTTCTTCTACCTTGCCAATCCTATCCTAGTTGTGTCATTTTATTGCCAGGCTAGTTTGTTTGGGCCTAGGTTTCAAAGTTTAATGGACAGATAAAGAGTAAGCATATCTGCCCTTGTTCCCCACTTTAAGGAGAAATCATTGTATCTTCTCCATTCATATAAGGTGTTCTCACTGGAAGTATGGAGTACATGTCTTTAATCCATTGAGAAATTTCTGTTCTACTTCTAGTCTCCTGATAGCTTTTACCATGAACAGCTGTAGAATTTAGTCCAATACTTTTTCTCCAACTAGTGACAGGATCATATGGCTTTTTCCTTTTCTCTGTTAAAATAATGACTTTTGGTGGTGGATCTTCCAATGCTGAACCAACACTGCCATCCCTATAACAAAACCACTTTCTACATGCCAGGTCTGACTTCTAAT
The DNA here is from genome assembly GCF_053883595.1 of Heterocephalus glaber. Lineage (NCBI taxonomy): Eukaryota > Metazoa > Chordata > Mammalia > Rodentia > Bathyergidae > Heterocephalus > Heterocephalus glaber. The sequence goes on along the minus strand of NW_028258354.1, from coordinate 10,499,125 downwards.
AGTTTGTTTTGTTAAACAAATTTCTATGTTCATACTTTTTTCTTTTATTATCTTTATCCAGTTTTAGGATTAGCACAATGTTGAGTTCCTAAAATGAGGGGAGAAGTGTTTCTTCTTTTTTCTGCTTTAATTGTTTGATATAATTTACCAGTTAAAATGTTTATGAGCCTGCTGTTGTCATATAGGTAGGTTATCAAGCTAGGAATACACTTTCTTCAGTAGGTGCTATTCAAATTTTATATTTCCTCCAGAGTTAGTTTCATTAATTGTCTTCCAAGGTACTTCTTAGAAGTTGTCAAATTTATTTCAAAAAAGATTTTTGTAATATGCTTTCTGTATCCTTTTAAAATCTGTGGTAATATCTCCTAGATCTTGATATTGTAATTTTAAAAATGTATAATTGATATTGTGTAATAGGAAGAAAAGATCTAAAGGAGCAGGGGAAGTGGGAGGGGTAGGGGAAAGGAAAAAAAGGAAAAGAAAAAATATGAGAAAAGGAAAAAAATGGAAACAAAGTCTTTGCAAATACGGTAGGGTGGAGGGGGTGAAGTGAGGGCAGGGGAATGAGGAAAGAAATGAGAACCAAGAGACTCATATACAGGTACAAGATCCTAATGATGAATGTAACTGTATTTTATACCTAAAATGTACCAATAAACTTAATGGGAAGACATTGGTTTAGGAAAAGATTTGATGAACAAAACCTCAGTTGCCTGTGAACTAGCACAAAAAACAGGTAGGATCTCTCCTTATTGAAAAACTTCTGCACAGCAAGAGAAACCACCAACAGTGTGAAGAGACAACCCACAATGTGGAAAAAAGTCTTCACCTGCTGTTCCTCACACAAAGGTCTCCTATCTATAATCTATGAAAAACTTTAAAAAAAACAGACCTCCCAAATTTAAAGACCCATTTCAAAAATGGGCATCTGAAATGAATAGACATTTCTCGGACAAAGAAGTAGAAATAGCAAATAAACACATGAAAAAATATTCAACATCACTGGTCATTCGAGAGATGCAAATGAAAACAATGCTGAGATTCCACCTCACTCCAGAAAGAATGCCTGCTATCATTAAATCAACAAATAACAAATGCTGGCAGGCTGTGAGGAAAGAGGAACCCTGCTCCACTGCTGGTGGGAGTGTAGACTGGTGCAACCACTGTGGAAATCAGCATAGAGATACCTCAAAGAACTAGGACTGGAAGTCCCATTTGACCCAGCTATTCCCCTGCTGGGTATCTTCCCCAAAGAATTAAAAGAATCATACCACGGTGATATATGCGCACCCGTGTTTATAACGGCACAGTTTGTAATAGCTAAAACTTGGAAACAGCCCAATTGCCCATCAACTGGAGACTGGCTAAAGAAGATGCGGTTTTTTTAAAAAATGTGGTACTACTCAGCCATAAAGAAGGAGAAACTAGAGACATTTATAGCTAAGTGGATGCACATTGAGGCAATAATCTTGAGTGAAATAAATAGGACACACGTGTAAATAACAAATAGTTTCTCTAGTGTGAGAAACTGAAAATGTAAATAAGGACTGAAAGGTATAATAGATAATATGAAATAGGAAGAAAAAGGGCAAAGGGGAAGGGGAAATGGGAGGAGTAGGGGAAAGGAAAGAAGGGAATAGTATTTATATGAGAAAATGAAAAAATGGAAACAAAGTCTTTGTAAATAGGGAGGGATGGAAGGGTTGAAAGGAGGGCAGGGAAAAAGGGAAAAATAAGAACCAAGATATATTATGTAAAGGTAGCCGATCCCAACGATGAATGTAACTGTATTGTATACCTAAAATGTACCAATAAACTTAATGGAAAAATAAATAAATAAATAAATAAACCCTATAGAATGACAAATGCATGTTAACATTATTTTCATGTTAGATGGATAATTAAGAATTAGCATTTAATTTACTTCTCCAAGATCATAAAACTAGTAGATGAGATAGAATCCAGGCCTTCTAAATAGTATTTAACTTTTTTCTATAATTAGTCATATTAGGAGAAATATTAAAATAATCTAGTAAATATCATCAACCAAAAAATTCCAAAATAAAACAACTTTCACATTACACACAAGTTGAAAGGTGAAGGGGACAAGTTGATGGGAAATGTAATGGTTGAAATAAATAGTAACAAGTGTTGCCATAGTAGCAAAACTGAGAAAGGAATTGATGTAAATTTCTTCAAACAAAAATAATGAAATTCTATGAAAGGAGATAATTGTGGGCCAGTCCTTATATAGTTTCAAAACACCAACTGCGTAGATGCAAAGAGAGTAATCTGAATTAATGTCAGTTTCTGGGTGAAGATGCAGCAATGTTTTTAACTGGAAAGAAAATGTGATCCAGTGTTGTGACACAGCTGCCAAAAAAGCTAATATTTATCTAGTGATAGAGGCTGTGTGAAATATATTTCATTGGTTGTACAAAAGTCAGAGCTCTATGTTCATATTTTGTTGTCACTATTTAAGAACACTAAAAAGCTAAAATTCAGTTAAGGAAGTTGACCAGAAGAGAAGTCTGGAAGACATATCCTCAAAGAAAACTTTGCAGAAATAAGATTATTAATTTGAAAACAGGGAGAGAAAGAGTTCTTTAAATTTATTTATTAATTCGATAAAAACTTATTGAGTGCTCACTGTATGTTACAGCAGGTAGGACTTTTTAAGTGACTGTAAAGATACTGGCCAATGCCTTTGTGGATTGGAATCCGTGCAGAAAGTTTTAGGTAGAGGAAAACCACTTCTTACCTGTTTTCAAAGCATCATTCTGATGAGTACATTGAGGGTAGGTAGTGAGGATAGGATAATGATGGAAGCATGGAGACCAATCCAAGAAAGTTATTGCAATAATCTAGACAAGAGCAGGTTAAATACTTAGAGCAGGGTGATACCAGTGGAGGAAAAGAGAAGTGTTTGGATTTTTGATATATTTTGAATTTGGGCTCCTTGGTAAAAGGAGACCTGTGTAAAAAAAAATAGGTTAAACTTAATCTAAATCTTTGTGGGTCTATAGAACAGCACCTGGATCCACAGGTAGTGTTGGGATGGGAATATGTGTGGGAGGAGGGAATTTGCCACAGTTGGTAATCTTTCAATGGCAACAAGAAGAGGAAATTATCATCCTGTGGGTAAGAGGAGGCCAGAACTGGAACATTGCACTCTCTCCAAGGTTCTAACATCTTAGCTCAGTGATACAGAAGGAGAGAAGACTTGTAGCTCTCAGAAATAGAATTTCAAAAGGTTTGTGAAATTAGCAGTATAAGTTACAAATCAAAACTTTCATTATATTTGCTCTAAAATAGCATTTAAAATGGTCTTATAAAATAGAAAGCATAAACAAACTATAATCTACCTCTGTATTGAGGCGGCATTTAGGATTATGACTTGCAAATCCTATGCATGACAGGCACCACCTCCCATTCCCATTCAGATTATACTCATTTTTTTCACTTAACAATTATAAAACATAATAGAAATAGCAGAAAAATGAACAGCAAAGCTAAACATAGATAAATAGTTCTATCTCAAAATAGTCTGATAAAACAGTAATTAATTGGACTCATATAGGACATACTTAATAGCATTTGAGAAAGAAGAATGGAAATGTGGGCTAAGAGCAAGACTAATATGACAACAGAATTTAGGCCATTAAAAATCACAATAATGGGCTTGTTTTTGACACATTGTAAGTAATCTTAGAAATAATTTGGATTTATAATATATTCATGATATATAATTCAGTTACTAATTGTAGGGTAAGCCTCTTCATTGTCTTACACATTTGTATATAATCAGAAGTGTATTGTTGATGTAAGAGACATTTTATTAATTCTTCAGTATACTTATTAGGTATCATATATTCCAGGCAATGTGTCAATGATATAATCCTAAACAAGACAAACCAAGTCCTTGCCCTCAAGAACCTTATAGTGTGGTTCAATAGTTTTCAAATATTAATGTTCTTGAGAATAACCTGGAGAAATCATTGAAATGCAGATGTCTAGTTCTTTCTATTTCTTCAGACACTGCAGATATGCTAATGCAGTAGATCTAGAGTGAATCCCAGTAATCGTTCTCCATTCTAAGCAACTTCCTATGAAATTCTAATGCCAGTAGTCCAGGGACATCATTTTGAGAAACCCTGAAATGTAACAGAAAGATTGTGATTTTCTCTCAACCTTGCAACAACAGGTAAGTAGAAACAGGTCTCCTTTGGTGACAAAAACTATTTTTAGTGAGTAGAATCTTGAATGTTTATTAAAAAAGCATAACTATTAATTCCCAGGCTACGTGTTTTCCAAGTAGTCTGGTCTTATGGGGATTATTTATCTATCGAGAGTATACTGAGCCAGGCCGGGGATTTAGCCCAGTGGCCCTGCGCCTGCCTCCCAAGGTCCTGAGTTCGATCCCGGTACCAAAAAAAAAAAAAAGAAAAAAGAAAAAATCCACAGCCGGGGATTTAGCTCAGCGATTTCGCCGTCTGCTGCGCAAGCGGCAAGGACCTGGGTTCGATCCCCGGTACCAAACAAAACAAAAAAACAAAGGAGTATACTGAGCCGACCAGTTGCTTGGCAGGTACGGTGTCACAGACTTACGAACATTTGAGTTGTGAACTTTCACAGGTGTATTATATAAGATTCACAGATGTACTGTATGACTCACTTTGTCAGATCATGAACGAATCCGACTTATGAGCGTTCTCTTGGAACAGAACTCTTTTGTAAGTCAAGTTTGTATTCCCAACTTTACCTTGTTCCTTGAGCTACCTTATCCATTGTGTCCAGAGAGGTATGCAGTTAATTAATCTGACCCTCTCTTTTTTTTTAATTCTTTTATTGGTACATTTTAGGTAAACAACACAATTACATTTCTCATTGGGAATTGTACCTTTACATAATGCATCTTGGTTCTTATTTTTTCCCCATTCCTAGCCCTCCCTTCATGCCCTCCACCCTTCCCTATTCACAAAGACTTTATTTCCATTTTTTCCATTTCTCAGCATTTTTCCTTTCCCTTCTTTCCTTTCCCCTGCCCCTCCCACTACCCCTACCCCTTTGGACCTTTTATTCCTATTTTGCATTATCGATTATTCATTCTAATCATTGGTACATTTTAGGTATACAATATAATGACATTCATCATTGGAAATTTGCACCTTTACATAATCTCTCTTGGTTCTTATTTTTCACTCTTGACCAGCCCTCCCTTCAACCCCTCCAGTCCTCCCTATTTACAAAGATTTTGTTCCTATTTTTCCATTTTCTCATATTAATTCCATACCCTCCTTTCCTTTCCCCTACCCCTCCCACTTCCTTCCCCTTTGTCCCTTTTCTTCCTATTTCACATTACCTATTATACATTTTAGTCCTTATTTACACTTTCAGTTTCTCACAGGAGAGAAACTATTTGGTATTTATACATGTGTGTCCTGTTTATTTCACTTAAGAATATTGCCTCAATGTGCATCCATTTAGCTATAAATGTCTCTAATTTCTCATTTTTTATGGCTGAGTAGTACTCCATTTATAAAAAAAAAAAATCACATTTTCTTTATCCAGTCTCCAGTGGATGGGCATTTGGGCTGTTTCCAAGTTTTAGCTATCACAAACTGTGCTGCTATGAACATGGGCACACATATATCACTGTGGTATGATTCTTTTAATTCTTTGGGGAAGATCCCCAGCAGTGGAATAGCGGAGTCAAATGGGACTTCCAGTCCTAGTTCTTTGAGGTATCTCCATACTGATTTCCACAGTGCTTGCACCAGTTTACACTCCCACCAGCAGTGGGGCAGGGTTCCTCTTTCCCCACAGCCCCGCCAGCATTGGTTATTGGTTAATTTCATGATAGCAGGCATTCTTTCTGGAGTGAGGTGGAATCTCAGCATTGTTTTCATTTGCATCTCTCAAATGACCAGTGATGTTGAATATTTTTTCATGTGTTTATTTGCTATTTCTACTTCTTTGTGTGAGAAATGTCTGTTCATTTCAGATGCCCATTTTTGGATTGGGTCTTTCAATTTGGGAGGTCTGATCTTTTTAAGTTCTTTATAGATTCGAGATAGTAGACCTTTGTCTGAGGAAGAACAGGTGAAGACTTTTTCCCACATTGTGGGTTGTCTCTTCACACTGTTGGTGGTTTCTCTTGCTGTGCAGAAGCTTTTTAATAAAAAGAGATCCCAATTGTTGATTGTTTCTGCTAGTTTATGGGCAACTGAGGTTTTCTTCATAAAATCTTTTCCTACACCAATGTCTTCAAGAGTTCTACCTAACTTCTGTTCCAGCTGGTTCAGAGTTTCTATTTTAACATTTAGATCTTTAATCCATTTCGATTTTAGTTTAGTGCATGGCAAGAGATATAGGTCTAGTTTTAATCTTTGGCAAGTTGAAGCCCAATTTTTCCAGCACCATTTATTAAAGAGGCTATCTTTCCTCCAGTGAGGGTGATTGGCTCCTTTATCAAAGATGAGATGGCTGAGTGTGTCTGGAGTTGTTTCTGCATCCTCTAATCTGTTCCACTGGTCCTCAAGTCTGTTTCTTTGCCAGTACCATGCTGTTTTTAGCACAATAGCTTTGTAGTATAGTTGCAGGTTGGGGATTGTGATACCCCCTGCTATGTCTCTGTTACCTAGAATTGCTTTTGCTATTCTGGGTCTCTTCTTGTTCCAAATGAATTTTTGGATTGTTTTCTCAAGGTCCATGAAGTATGCTGCTGGGGTCTCAACTGGAATTGCATTGAATCTATATAGCAGTTTTGGAAATATGGCCATTTTTACTATATTAATCCTTCCTATTCTGGAGCAGGGGATGTCTGTCCATTTTCTTATATTATCTTCAATCTCTCTTTTCAGAGTGCTATAGTTTTCAGAGAAGAGGTCCTTGATTACTTTCATTAGGTTGATTCCTAGTTATTTCAGTTTTTTGGATGCTGTTGTGAAAGGAATTGTTTGTCCTAGTTCTCTCTCAGTGAGTCTGTCATTGGTGTAGAGGAAAGCTATTGATTTTTGTGTGTTGACCTTGTAACCATCTACTTGACTGAATTTGGTTATTAAGTCTAGAAGACTTTTGGTGGAATTCTTGGGGTCTTCTATATAGAGTATCATGTCATCTGCAAATAATGATAATTTGACTTCTTCATTTCCTATCTTTATTCTTTTATTTCTTTCTCTTGTCTAATTGCCATGGCTAATGTTTCCAGAACTATATTGAACAAGAGTGGTGATAGTGGGCATCCTTGTCTTGTTCCTGATTTGGGTGTGAAGGATTTCAGTTTTTGACCATTGACTCTGATATTGGCTTTTGGTTTTTCATAGATGGCTTCTACCAGTTTGAGGTAGAGACCATCTATTCCAATTTTTATAGGGTTTTTATCATAAATGCATGTTGGATTTTGTCAAATACTTTTTCTGTGTCTAAGGAGATAATCATATGGTTTTTGTCCTTGGCTCCATTGATGTAGTGTATTACATTGATTGATTTGCATATGTTGAACCATCCTTGCATCCCCGGGATGAATCCCAGTTGATCAGGGTGTATGATCTTCTTGATGACCTTCTGCATTCTATTTGCCAGTGTCTTATTAAGGATTTTTGCATCTATGTTCATTAGTGAGATTGGCTTATAGTTCTCCTTTTCAGTTGGGTCTTTCTCTGCTTTGGGGATCAAGGTGATGCTTGCTTCCAGGAATGAATTTGGGAGTATTGCTTCCCTTTCAATTTCATTGAAGAGTTTAAACAGTAGTGGCAGTAGTTCCTCTCTAAATGTCTTGTAAAATTCAGCTGTGAAGCCATTAGGCTTTTCTTAGTTGTTAAGTTTTTAATTACATTTTCAATTTCATTGGTTGATATTAGGTTGTTTAGAGGTTTTAGGTCTTCTTCATTCAACTCCATTTCTTCTGTGTTTTCCATCTTATTGGTGTAAAGGTTCTGGAAGTAGGTATTGATGATCCTCTGGATTTCTGCTGGGTCTATTGTAATTTCACACTTTTCATTCCTAATTGCTTGGATTTGGGCCTTTTCTTTCCTTTTTCTGATAAGGTTGGCTAAGGATTTGTCAATTTTGTTGATCCTTTCGAAGAACCAACTCTTGGCTTCATTGATTTTTTGTATCGTTCTCTTAGTCTCCATTGCATTGATTTCTCCTCTGATCTTTATAATTTCCTCCCTTGTATGAGCTTTGGGGTTGTCCTGCTCTTCTTTTTCTAGAAGCTTGAGGTTCAGCATCAGGTTGTTTAATTGGGCTCGTTCTGTTTTCCTAATATGTGTATTCACTGCTACAAATTTCCCTTGTAAGACTGCTTTCATTGTGTCCCATAGATTCCGATATGTTGTATTGTCATTGTCATTTAATTGAAGGAACTATCTGATTTCTTCTTTAATTTCCTCTGTGACCCATTGGTTATTCAGAAGTGTGTTGTTCAATTTCAACGTGTTTATGAAATTTTTCAAGTTTCTTTTGCTATGGATCTCCAATTTCATCGCACTATGGTCTGATAATATACAGGGGACAACTTCAATTCCTTTCCACTTACATAAACGTGTTCTATGTCTGAGTATGTGTTTTATTTTTGAGAATGACCCATGTGCAGCTGAGAAGAATGTATGTTCTGATTTTGTCGGGTGGAACATTCTGTAAACATCTGTTAAGTTCATTTGTTCAAGAGTTCGACTGAGTTCTAGTATTTCATTACTTCCTTTTTGTCTAGTTGATCTATCTGTGACCGTGAGGTGTTGAGGTTCCCCAATATAATTGTATTAGTGCATATATGACTTTTCATGTCCGTTAGTATTTCTTTTGTGTAGTTGGGTGCACTAGTGTTTGATGCATAGATATTTATGCTTGTCATCTCTTCCTCTTGGATTGTTCCCTTTACAAGGATGTAGTGTCCTTCTTCGTCTCTCTTAATCAGTGTTGGTTTGAAATTTACTTGATCTGCAAAGAGGATAACTACTCCTGCTGTTTTTGGGGTTCCTGTCTCATGGAGCATTGTTTTCCACCCTTTAACTTTCAGTCTATGAGTTTCATTTTGAGTTAAGTGTGTTTCTTGTATGCAGCATATTGTTAAATTTTGCTTCTTGACCCATTCTGCCAGTCTGTTTCTTTTGATTGTTGAAATGAGACCATTAACATTGATGGTTATAACTTAAATGTATTGACTTATTGTTGCCATGACTTTTTCTTTTTGTTGGGTTCTCCCCCTTTCCATTTAATTTCTTGTCATGCCAGATGGGTTCATTCTGCTTTGCTTCCTGGGGTTGTGATCCTCAATGTCTGTTCCTAGGCTATTGTGTAAAATTCTTTGGAGTGCTGGTTTGGTATTCATGAAGTTCCTAAGGTGCTCTTTGTCATGAAAGTATCTTATTTCTCCATCCATTTCGAAAGATAGTTTTTCAGGGTACATCAATCTTGATTGGAGGCTGTTTTCTTTTAGGGCTTGGAATATGTCACTCCAAGCTCTTCTTGCCTTGATGGTTTGTGTTGAGAAGTCTGCTGTGATTCTGATGGGCTTTCCTTTCTATGTGATTTGTTTCTTTTCTCTGACTGCTTGTAGAACTTTGTTCTTCTGTTGTGTTTCTGGAATCTTAACAATTATATGCCTATGTGTAGATTTTTTTTGATCAAGGCTATTTGGAGTCCTATATGCCTCACTTATCTGTATGTCAAGCTTTTTTCCTCTGCTGGGGAAGTTTTCTGCCATTATTTCTGTGAAGAGATTTTTTATGTCATCTGCACTCTCTCCTGTTTCTTCATTGAGGCCAATCAGTCTTATGTTATTCTTTTTTGCATCATCTAGCAGCTGCTGGATTGATTTCTCATGTTCCCTTATAATTTTGAAGCAAGTTTTCTTTTCCTGGTCACTAATTACAATCTTATCTTCTATATCTGAAATTCTGTCCTCACATTGGCTCATTCTGCTGTGTAGACTTTCAGTGGAGTTTTTATGTCCTGGAAATCTGTTTGCATCTGTTTTATGGATTCCATTTGTTTCTTATGTTGGGATTCCATCATGTTCCTCAGCTCCTCTCTAGATTTATTAATCATGTCTTGCACTAGGAGCACAATTTCTCCTGTTATCTGAGACATTATTTCTGATTTCATTTTTTCCAGACCCCCTTTTTTTGCCAGTTCAGTGGGTCCAGGTGGTTGAGTATCAGAGTGTTCCATCTCATTTCCCTTTGGGATTGCTATAGGTGATCTGGAAGTCTGGTTTTGAGACTTATTTATGTGTTTTCTCATTTCGACTGGGGTGGGGGCTGTTAGCGCCTGCACAGATTACCTCCTCTGAGGTGGGTGAGGTGGGACAGGGGCTGGAAGCAGCAGTAGGGATGGTGACCCAAAAGCCCTTTCCTGTGGGCTGGGAGCAGCCAGAGGGATGGTAGCTGGGAAACCCCTTCCTCTGGACCAGGAGCAGTGGGATGGTGGCTCAGAAGCCCCTACCTCTGGGCAGGGAGCCGCGGGATGGACAGCAGCCCAAAAGCCCTTTCCTCTGTGCTGGGAGCAGTGGGAGGGATGGTGGCTGGGCAGCCCCTCCCTCTGGACCAGGACTAGTGGGACAGTGGCTCAGAAGTCCCTACCTCTGGGCAGGGATTCTTTAAATGCTGAGAACTTGATTAGCTCCAGTACAGTGGTCTGGTGGTCCAGTGTCCTCTACATCTTTGTAGTGTGGAACCAGGTGGCTGTACAGAGAAGAGGCCAAAGCGGGGTGAGGGTCCAGTGGATTGCTGCCTGAGGCATGGGCTGATTTGGTGTTTTCTGATTTGGTGGTTTTGGTCACGAGGGACCACCTCGGGACTGCGTCTGCAGACCTGCCTGTCTGCAGTGGGCTGATTTGGTGTTTTCCATGCCACTCCCTCTCTTTTCATTAGCTTATTTGATTAAGGGAAAATACCTAATCCAAAGCCAACCAGACAGCAAATTTGTCTCTTAATCATCTGAACTAAGAGACATAAAGTTGTAATAACTTGATGATAGATTGGCCTAATGAGTAGTGAACAATTAATATGAAATGTAAAAGAAGAATCTAGAAAAAATGGATACCAGAACACAGGTGCAAAAAACAACAGTAAAGCCATAATAGAGACACAAATATGAAGGAGAACATGTGATCCCTGAGAAATCAAAAGAATAATCACAGTTCCTAGCTTCCTATTTCTCAGGTCAGTTTCCCACATTCCAGCTCTTAAGAACTTCCCTTAGTGTTTGAGGCTTCTTTGTGATCTTTCAATAGAAGCTTCATTTTCTGAGTCAGCTACAGTGAGTTCTGTCCTTTATAATCAATAAGTAGAGACCAGATCCTTGAGGAAAATCATCCACTTACCCTTTTATATGTAGTATTTGTGTAGAGATTTGAATTGCAAGCTAGTGCAGCAAATGCGAAGATAATTCAACCACTGGAAAGCTATTTGGGGCACTTAGAATTTAGATTAGAAGAAGTATTAGAGACCAGATGCATATCCTCAAGACAGAAAAAATTACAGACATATGATGTTATATTCAACTAAAAAATGTTTTCTGGGGTCAGGGATTTAGCTCACTTGTTCTGCCACCTGCCTCACAAGCACAAGGTCCGGGGTTCGATCCCCAGTACCAAAAACAAACAAACAAACAAAAATGTTTTCTGATGATTGGAGATATAGACTAGCCAAGTTAGTGAAGAAATGAACACCTTATCACTAACTATTCAAGTAGAGTCTGGGTAACCATTAGTGAGTGATATTCAAGGGATTTCTATATCAGATAACAAATGGATTAGATAATCCATCTGGCTGTTTACAGTGCTTCATAGTATAATAAGAAAAACACATTTAAAGTTATGTAACTATTTCATATCTTGGGGTAATAAGAATTATTTTATGAAGCAGCTTTGCTTATTTGTCTTCAAATGATTGTTTTAAAATTTAAACTGCCCCTCTTATTTCCCTGTCCTATATCCCTCTATCATTGCTGAGATACCTTCACCTTGAGGGAGCATAATCTTGCCATGTCCTCTGGGACTGAATTTGTTCTTAGATATAGGATACAAGAGGAGCCTCAAGAGCCCCAGGGTAGAAGCTTCAACCTCAACACACAGCTGTGTTGCTGCTTACATGTGCTGAAGTTGGTGTCTTGGTACCTTGATGAGTAGGACAGTACCTTATTTTCTTGTGATGGAGACTCTGACACACATGTCTCCCTGGTGACTTAATTTCTTATGCCTAAACTGACTGTTTATTGGTATCTCTGCTGATTATTGGCTACATGAATCATTTGTTGAATGACCATTTATATTAGTCAGGGTTCAATGCTGGAAAGAGAAACCATCTCTAGTATTTTAAACAGAAATATCTGAACTATTTTAAACAAATTTAGCATGCGTGGTGGTGCATGCTTGTAATCTCAGCACTCTGGGAAGCTGAGGCAGGAAAATCATGTTTGAGCCCATCCTGGGCAACTTGACAACTTACCAAGAGCCTATCTCAAAATTAAAATGAATAAATAATAAACGGCTGGGGATGTAGTTTACAGTGAAGGTCCAGCACTGCAAAACAACAACAATAACAACAAAAACAAATTTAATGCATACAATTATATAATTACAGAATCACTAGAAGATCCAGAAGATTTGGTTATAAGCTGAGATCCACAAATAACCTTTAGAACACTATGAATCTGACCTCTCAGAGAATTACCTCCTCTGCCTCGATAGGAAATAAGGGAATCAAATATTGGTCATTAATCTATGACAGTTAAAAATGAAACAAAACAAATTATTATTATACCAGCCATCAAGGCCTACTATCCAAAAGCATGTTGCTGTCTTTAAGGGGCAGTAAAGAGGCACCAGAGCACCAGAAATCATTCATCATATAAACTACATAGCTCTCAAGCAACTTTGAATACCTTTTTTCAATGCTTACCTTCATGCCATTCACATCTACATCGATTGTTTCACCAGTGGATGTGCCTGAGAAAATCTGGCATTTATTAAATTCTTACCATGGCTAAGCATGAGAAGACAGCGCAGGTGTAGCTGTGTCTCCTATGATGAATATCTTCTAGTTGAGGGACTAAGCATATAAAAATATATTTAACAATATAAAGGGCCCTAAAAAGTTCGAAATGGTTGTATAAGTTCACTAAAGGAAGAGATAATGTACAATAAGCTAAGTGCTCAGGAATAGTAGTCACAACTTCTGAAGCAAATACAGGGTTCAGGTTGATTTTGGCCTAGGCCACTTTAAAGAATGCTTCATTCATTCAATAACAGTGAAAAAAAGTACCTCAGTAATGGAGCTTACATTTGAGACAGTAAAGCACATACACATAAATGCAACCTAATAAAATGAAAAATTTATAAATGGTGAAGAGTAAAGCCAATAAAAGTAAGGGTGGGGTTATTTGACATAAATATGGTCCATCATGGTGATCTAAATAAAGTGTGGGGACAAGTCATGTGATTTCTAGAGGCTGTGGTTAATCTTAGTTGCCAACATTTGAGAAGCAGGAGATTGAAATGCAAATCAATTACTAGGTTTTCTAGAGAGATTGGAAATGCTAATAATGTTGGGTCCAAATTTCTACTTTCATCTGAGGCTGAATCACTGCTATGCCTTTCAGAAAGTATCTGGGCATCTGCAGTTCACTGTGTCCCCACCTGTGCCTTTCCTACAACCAGCTTTACTCATTTAGCTCAAGTTTCTTGTTTTCATAGGCCTTTGAGTTCCAACCTCTGCTCTAAAAGAAAGTACTGCGTGTTAGGTTAAGTTAAATTTTCATCCAACAACATACCAACCTCCTATATGAATTTAGATATTTTTTAAAAATAACTATATAGGGCCGGGGATTTATCTCAGTGGTTCCACCGCCTGCCTTGCAAGCACAAGGACCCAAGTTTGATACCCAGTACCAAAAAAAAAAAAGATATAGATAGTCTATGGTAGATTAATCATGTGTTAGTTGGTCTTTCTCAAAGCTCCATTAAAATTTAAAAAAAGGAATAACAAAGTTAAAAGTACACAAGACCAACCAACAAGAGAATGTGACAGGAGAAGTCAGTGGACAAGAAGATAATTTGGAAGGTGGAAAGTAAATGGAGTGTTGAGAACTAAAATCAGCATAAAGAAAATACAACCAAATTTTGCCCTGTAGAAAGACCTCAAAGGTGAGTCTTTGAGGCATAAGGTAGAGAGGAAGTGAGGTACCAGGCAGGGCTGAAAAGTGAGGAATTGGTTAAAAGTTGGTAAACAGACTCAAGAAGTCCCAGAAACCCTCCCCTGCTGAGAAACCAGATGACCATCTCCAGCCAAGGCAGCAGAATGGAGATTTCCTACTATTTTCTGGAAAATAGAGCCATGGAAGTTAAGGCCTTGAGGACCATGGATATGGTAGTAGACCAGGATAAAATGAAGGACTAAAAACAAGGATTCAATACAATCAGTTTACTCTGGTGACCCTCTGGTCTTTTTTTCCTTAAAACACCAGGACCAGAGGGAGTGGAGAACGAATTGAAAGTTTATCTGATATGTTTAGCCATTTAGAAAAGCATACTGATGGGTATCTGGCAGATCTGAGAATATATTGCAAGAAAAATGTAAGAGTAGACCTGTACAAAATCTTTTTATTCAAAGTGATGATACCAGTTTACAAATCAGGAACACTACAGGAAATTGTTCATAAAATTTTAAAAGACAAATCTCCATTGCTTGGTGTAATAGCACATATCAAAGCAATTGAAAGCGCCAATATTTTGCTGACATTTGTGATGAAAAATTAATGAAAATATCCTCTATTTCCACAAAATATAATTGTGCAAATTCCTGCACTGTTTTGGAAAAAAAAAAAAAAAAAAGAAACAAAACACTGTGGCTATAATCCAGATGGCAGAAAGCTGCTGCTGCTATTGCCCCTGCCTCCTGATGGCCAGGAAACTAGTAGACTGAAGAAACCCAACCAGCAAACAGCTAAAAGAGAATCTACAAAAAAATTATTGCAAGTATTAAGTAAATATTGTAATGGGTTGTCACTCTGAGGAGAAAACTGTCAGTGTTGGGGTGTAAAAATGCAGAAAATTTTAAAAAATGCAGAAAATGCAGAGCAATAAAACCTTTAACTTGAAGAAGCAGAAGCATACTCCAATGAAGCATCACCAGCATCACCAGCAGCAGCAGCAGCAGCAGCCACCACTACCACCAATACCGGCAAATGGGCAACAGGCCAGCAGCCAAAATGGGAGTTTGACTATTGACCTGAAGAATTTGAGGAAACCAGAGAGAAGACATTTACCCAACATAGCCATCTTTTTGTGGGCAATCTTCCCTCTGACATCACTGAGGAATAAATGGAGAAACTATTTGAGAAATACTGGAAAGCAGAAGTTTTCATTGTTAAGGGAAAAGGCTTTAGCTTTAGCCACTTTGAAACATGAACCCTTGCTGAGATTGCCAAAGTAGAGCTGGACAATATGCCACTCTGGAGAACAACTGCATGTCCTCTTTGCCTGCCATAGTGCTTCCCTTACAGTCTAAAACCTTCCTCAGTACGTATCACGGAACTGCTGGAAGAAGCCTTTTCTATGTTTGGCCAGGTGGAAAGGGCTGTAGTCATTGTGGATGATTGAGGAAGGCTCTCAGGAAAAGGGAAAAGGC
This sequence comes from Heterocephalus glaber, assembly GCF_053883595.1. Taxonomy (NCBI): domain Eukaryota; kingdom Metazoa; phylum Chordata; class Mammalia; order Rodentia; family Bathyergidae; genus Heterocephalus; species Heterocephalus glaber. The sequence goes on along the minus strand of NW_028258354.1, from coordinate 10,483,490 downwards.
ATTCTTGGGCTCTCAGGGAAGTCAGCTGTGCAGAAAGCTCTGAACAAATGCAGTGACAGGTCTTTCCTGCTAACCACATTTCCTTGGCCTGTGACTATGAAATCCATGGACCAGATAGATGATAAAGAGGGACTTCTAGACAAACTGGCTATAGAGAACAAGCAATTTCACAAGGAATGAGAGCAGCCATCTATATTTGCACAGCCTTTGAATATGAGCATGCCATGCGCTGGAGGGCACTCACTGAGATGGAGAGCAGGAGCAGCATCAAGTGCAAAGAACACCAAGGAAGCTCACGAGAAGCTGGAGATAGAGATGGAGGCTGCTTACCATGCACCACGTCATGCTGATGAGGCAAGATTTGATGAGGTGCCAAGAAGAACTTCTATCCCTGTCATTGACAGTATATGGATGCCCTTAGTCTAGTTACTTTATTATTGTAAATCTCAGTTTCCTCTTCAGCAGGTTTTTTATAAGAATTAAATGAAATATTATATGTTATATTTAACATAATGTATAGTATATGGTATACACCATCTAAGTGATAGTTATTAATATAAGCAAAAGTGGCTGCCATATTCTTGGACTTAAGTAAAATTTTCCTGGACTTTAGCCCAATTTTGCAAGTTTTAAACATCCAAAGGGAGTAACAGACAGATTACAAACTGGAGCTAAGTTTCAGTTCCTAAGTCTCCTATTTTATTTTTAAGTGATAAATTGAATGTCATTAAAATTAAAAACTTCTACCCTTTGGAAACCACCTTCAATAAACTACAGACTGGGAGAAAATATTTGTGATATGTATATCTGACAAAGAATTGGTCTTAGCCAGGCACAGTGGTACATTCCTGTAATCTCAGCTACTTGGGAGGCTGAGGCAGAGGATCACAAGTTTGAAGCCCATATGGGCTTCTTACAGTTCAGTAATAAGAAGGCAAACAACTCAATTAAAAAATGAGTAACAGGCATGATAACACATACCTCTAATCCTAGCACTTGGGAGGCTGAGACAGGAGGGTTGCCATTGTTTTGATGGCAACCTGGACTACATGGTGAGTTCAAGGCCAGCCTGAACTGCATAGTGAGACTGTCTCAAAAAAAAAAAAAAAAAAAGACAGAGCAAAGTATTTGGACACTATTTACAAAGTAATATGATCAATAATTATAGGTATGCTCACCATTAATAGTCATAAGAGTGATTCAAATTAAAACACAATGAACTATTACTGCACACCTACTAGAAGGTCACTGTTCCAAGTATTAGCAAGCATATGAAATAGTATTTTCATACATTGCTGCTGGGATTGTAAAATGGTACACTCACTTGGGATACCATTTTGGAAATTTCTTATAAAGTTAAACACACAATTACCATATATTGTAGCAATCCTGCTCTTGGGTATTTATCTAAGAGAAATAAAAACATATATTCACACAAAGACAACTGAATGTAAGCAGCAGTTTTCTTCATTTTAGGCAAAAACTAGATTGGGCAAAAACATTGACAAAACTCCAAAGTATTTTTTAAGTTAAAGAAATTAGACACAAAGGAGCCCACATTATATGATTCTATGTGAAATTCTTAAGCAAGAAAAATTAAAAATAGGTACAAGAAACAGAATTATGTTTGCTTTTGGTGAGAGAAGAGGGAGTGACAGCCAAGAGTCATGATTGGGGGGTGAAGAAACTTTTATCCTGATTGGGGTAAATGTTGCACATGTTAATGGAGTACATATGAATACTTGTCAAAATTCACCTACTAGCTTATTCAATGAGTACATCTTATTATATGTAATTTATATCCTGCTAAAGTTGATTTAACCAAAAAACCCAAACTATACAGTATATATACTTCTGATTATGAAATTAATTCCCGGTTTATACACCCCCAGAAACATATAGCCAAATCACTTTTTTCTACATTAATAACAACATTGGAGATGGTCAATCCTTAAAATTGTTTTCTCATTTGTTATGCAAAATAAGTATCTAACGGACCAGCATTGCCCAGATATTAATGAATTGTCTGAAAGTACTAACTTTTAGATGTGTAAACAAAGGAGGAGGAACCGATAAATAAGACTGAGAAAGAAGCCAGGCATGGTGGCACACACCTCTAATCTCAGAACTTGGGGGTCTGAGATAGGAAGATCATTACGTGTTCAAGGCCAGCCTAGGCTACATAGTGAGTTCAAGGTCAGTCTGAACTACATAATGAGACCCTGTCTCAAAAAAACAAAAACAAAACCCAGGACTGAGAAGGAGCAAGCAGAGAGGTAAAAAGAAAACCAGTTTACACAGGAGTAGAGAATAACCTATTTACTACCCCCTCATAATATTTCTGTCTCTCTCCTTGCTCTGCATCAAAACTTTAGCAGCTATTTTGGTTTCTCCTTTATCCAATTGTCATATCATCATAATTATTTACAGGCCAATTGCTAAGTCCTTCATAATAATTCTTGCTTCAGTATCATTTCCCTCTCTCCATTACTTCTGCCACTCCAGCTCTTTTGACCTTTATATTCTTATACGTAGACGAAGTGGGTCCCTACCTCTGGGTTCTCTTTCCAGGCCATCTTACTCCCTGCTGTTTGTTTAATTTCCCTGAAGCACATTTCTATGTTGGTACTTACAGGATCAAAAACAGGAAGAAATAATAGTAGCAAATTTTTTTTCAGTAGACTCTTTACTAAATAAAATCAATGATGGGTGCAATGGCACATGCCTGTAATCCCAGCACTTGGTAGTCTGAGGCAGAAGGACTGTGGAAAGTTTGAGGCCAGCCTAGGTGACCTGGTGAGTTCAAGACCAGCCTGAAATACAGAGAGAGACCCTATCAAAAAAAAAATCCAAACCCTAAATAAATAAATAAGATTCCAATACGAATATTCAAGATACTCCAAATTTGGAATGGCATTTACATTTCTGGACTTATATTCCACTATTTTTAAATTTCTACTAACACTACACAGTATAGTGGTTGAAAGCTATTATTATCTCTGCATTAGCAATGCCTGAATAACTCTAGGGAATGGGCAACCTCTGGCACTTATCAAATACTCAGAAAGACTTATATTCATATGTGACAGCTGTTCCTGTGGTCTATTTTCCTTCAAAGTCCATGTTTCCCTCAGCTCTACCACTATAAAAATGGTCTATACTGTCCCTTGTGTTATTTAGGCACATGTTTAACTAGACCATACTCCAAGCAAAGGTTCATATATAGAAAATAGCCTCTTTATATATAAACAAGCCTTTATTTTATACACTTTGCTTCAGCAACCTTGGTTACATTTTCAAAAATCATCTTTTTTCAGCTTTATTGAGATATCATTGAAAGTAAAAGTTATATATTTTTAATTGGACTACTTGATGTTTTGACATATATATGTTGCGAAATGATCACTACAATAAAGCAAATTGACATATTCATCCTTTCTTTTCTCTTTTCTTTCCCCTCCCACCCTTCATTCCTCCTTCCCTTCCTTCCTCTCTGCCTCCCTTCCTTCCTTCCCTTCTTTCCTTCCTTCCCTTTCGTGCTGAGAACATTTGAAGTCTACCACCTTAGCAAATTTCAAGTATACAGTCAATATAACGCTGTGAACTATGATTACATTGCAGTGCATTAATCTCCAGAACTTATTCATCTTGCATAATTGAAACTTTGAGCCTTTTCAACAGCTCATTTCCTCCACCTGAATCACTGATAGTCATCATTTAATTCACTGCTTCTATGAGTAATGACATTTTAGATTTCACATGAGTGAGATCATGCACTATGTATTTGTCTTTCTGTCTCTTACTTGTTCCACTTAGCACACTGTTCTCTAGGCTAACATGGCAGAATTGCTGTCTTTTTAAGGTTGAATAATATCCCACTAAATATATACAGTATTTTCTTTATCTATTGGATAAAGAATCCATGGAAATTTAGGTTATTTCCATACCTTGGCTATTGTGAATGATGTTGTAATGAATATGGGAGTGAGTGGATATACCTCTTTGAGTTATTAACTTCATTTCCTTTGGATGTATACCCAGAAAAATTCAGTATTGATGGATCATATGAGAGTGCTATTTTTAATGTTTTGAGGAACTTCTATACTGTTTTCCATAGCAGTTACACCATTTCATGTCCCCACCAACAGTATGTAAGTGTTCCCTTTTCTCTGTATTATCTGTAACACTTACTATTTTTTGGGTTTTTTATAATAGTAATATATGTAAGGTAATATCTCACTGTGCTTTTGATTTGATTTCCCTAATGATTAGTGACATAACTTTTTCATATATTTGTTGGCCATTTGTATGTTTTCTTTTGAGAAATGCCTGTATATGTCTTTTGCCTGTTTTTAAATTATTTGGATTTAGCTATTGAGTTGTTTGAGTTACTTACATATTTTGGATATTAGCCCCTTATCAAATTGATGACTATGAAATATTTCCACCTATCCCATGGTTATTTTTTACTCTGTTGATTATTTCCTTTGCTGTACAGAGCTTTTTAGTTTGATACAATCCTATTTGTTTATTTTTGCTTTTGTTGCCTGTGGTTTTGGTGTCTGTTCCAAAAAATAATTGTGCAGGCCACTCTATGTTTTATTTTAGAAATTGTGTGATTTCATTTCTTATGCTTAACTTTTAATCCCTTTTCAGTAGATTTTTGTGTACAGTGCAAGATGTGTGTAATTTCATTCTTATGTGTATGGATATCGGTTTTCCCAACACTTTTTTGAAGAATCATCTTCCTCTGTCTTTAATTATAGTCTTTGTTGTATTCTACAAACATTTGTTGATTCCCAACTTTGTTAATAGAAATAAAACTGACAAATTAAAAGATGAGTGGGCCAAAGCCATGTAAACATTTTACAACCTGGTAAAAGATCAAGATAATAAATCTTGAAAATCTGAAATTTAAAGCAGAAATATTTCATCATCACAAGAGACATACAAAATGTTAGAGTGGCTTAAAGAAAGGACAAGTAATATATGGTTTGTGAATCAAGGCTTCATGACAAGAGTGATTTATAAGAAAGCCCTGGAATTATAGGTAGGATTTAGATAGGCAGAGATGGTTCAAGAAAACTTTCTGCCCAGAAGTATCAAAGATGAAGCCAGAGTTCAGAAAGTATTTCAGTTTTAAAAAGGAATTAGTGTGCCAGTTTAAGAAATGCATAGCATCCATAAAGGGAATAGCTGGTGGTATCGGTTCTATCTATTTCACAGCTTTCTTTTTTTTTTTTCCCTCCCTCTGTACCAGGGATCGGACTCGGGACCTTGTGCTTGTGAGACAGACGCTGGAACCACTGAGCTAAATCTCCTGCCCTAATCTATCTATTTCAGTAGAAAGCCTATGGTGGTAGGCTGAGGAGGCTAAACCGATGCTTCCTAGATGGCATATAACAAATGCATGACAGGCACTATGTTTTGAGGAGGATTAAACTGCAAGGACAGTAGAAGAGAGAAGGAGCCAAAAAATAAAGAGGAAAATCAAGGATTCTAATTCAACACTAAGTAGAAAATAACATAATGGGAGGAGGTAGTACTAAGGAAGAAGATGAAGTGAAATGGCATTTTACAAGATTTTCACAGGCATTAACAATGTCTTTCAGTTAAAGGAAGAGTGAGTAAAAGGCAAACATTAACTGAGCACCTACATAATACAGGTCCTGGTCTCAACTATTATGCTGAGGGATCCAGCAAGTTAAGCAGAGAAACAAGAGCATTTCCAAGATTCCCAGGTCAGGTATTCCTCACTCTGTTAACAGGCTGGGAAGTTAGGTGATAGTTTAATTTGAATATGTTGAGCTTGATGTTTTGATAGAACATTTAGGTGGAGATCTACGATGGAAATTAAAGACAAAACAAGGGAGCCCAGTCTATCATGGCTTTCCTCACCATAGCTTGCTTTGCTTCCCCCAGGGTTTACTCTTATCTTCTTTCTCCTCTTTTACCTGGCCCAAGCTCCTTCTGCAGAGCCAGTTTCTCTCTCACTTTTATTTTTTTCAAATAAAACTTTGCCCAAAAGGTGAGGGGAGCCCAGAAGCTATGTCTGGAAATCATCTAGGTAACAGAGATAGCAAAAGTTGACTGTACATCACCAAAAGAGAGCTTGTAGAGAGAAGGACTCTGTAGAGAAGATAAGAATACTGATAACCTTCACCATCATCATTGCAAACACTATCCAGTGATTAGTACGTGCCAGGCATTATGCCAAACACTTTGCATTCATTAATTATCACAATAAAGGAATATGTGAAAGCTATAGTTATGACTAGTTATTAATACACGTACAAAAATTAATTTTCCAGAAATAAAATCCCAGATGATTTCAAGATGGAAAATAATGAAGAGGGGGTCATACAAGGGACATAGCAAGAACACCAAATTTTAATGTCTTCTTCAGAAAACAATGAGTCACTTGAACTGTTAATCAATAAAATAGAAATTCAATGTGCATTGAAAAGTTTTGAACGAACAGAGCACGTTCTTCCATCACTGAAAGGAAAAAATAGAATAAAAAACAAGTAACTATGAATGTATAATAGTTATAAATTTTTATGCTCTAAAAACACAGCTCTAAAATAGACATTTTAAAACTGTTAACAATACAGGATACTTGCAAATCTGTAATCATAGTGAAAGCTATAAACAAACAAAAAAATAAGGATTTACACGACATAGTTTAAAAGTGTGACCATATATGTACATAGACACACAAGTGATTATAAATGAATATGATTTTCAAATGTCTATGAAACATTATCAAATAAATTGATTTTGGATCAAAGAAGAATAATTTCAACAAAATTCAAACAATAGAACTCACAATTTCATACCTTCAAATCATATGATAGCAAAAACAACAGCAAGATAAGCAAAATTTTAATAACTTGATTAAAGAGAAAATTTAGACTGATATTATAGGGAATACTCTTCAAATTGGTTGACAGGCTTAGTGAAATTCCTATCAAGATTTCAGTAGCATTTTTGGTTTTTTTTTGAAAAAAATTGCAAATTGATCCTAAAGTTCTTAAGGAAATGTAAGAAAGCCAGGCTAGGCAAAATAATATTTAAAAAGGAGAATCAAGTGGGGAATTCTCACTTCCCAGATTCAAAACTTACTGTAAAACTTCAGTAACCAAGACTTGTGTGGTACTGGCATTAGGCACAGACTTATAAACGAATGGAATAAATCCAAATGTCTATGGTCAATTGGTTTTCATCATGGTGCCAAAACCATTTGATCTGAAAAGAATAATCTCTTCAACAAGTGGAGCAGGAACAACTGTATATCTATATGCAAGAGAAGGCAAGAGAATATTTTTTGAATACAAACACAAGAAAAAACCAGATTCGACTTAAAATCTTCGTGTTTCAAGGGATATTATAAAGAAAATGAAAAGAGAATGAAGATAGCTCCTTATCCCACAAAATACACAAAAAATTAACTCAAAATCAATCAAAGACCTAAATCTAAGAGCTAAACCTATAGGACTTTTACAAACATACCAAAAGGGTAAATCTTCATGACTCCAGATAAATCAATGGATTCTTGAATGTTGTGTTTGTACTAAAAAAAAAAAAAAGGAAGAAAGAAAATGCAGAGATGCTGGGTAGAAAAAGCAGAAAATGACTATTTTGTTACAGAAATAAAATGTCTTACTTTAAATTTCCTGGGTTTTAATCCTTGTCCTCATATTAGTTATAAACTATTAGTTTGCTTTTTCTCTGCATTAATTGAGAAGGGAAGCATCTTGTTTCAATTAAATATTCCAAACCTTTCCCATCTAATTATTAAAATGAGGAGTAATGGAAAAACTTGTATCTGCTTTATGAAGGATGAAGGACTCAGGGCTTTGGCTTCTTTTGGCAAATTTCTCCTTTCTCTTCTAAGTTTTGTTTCTTTTTCATTTAGATTATAGTCATAAACTCCATCATTGCCTTTGTTTTTAATAATATAAACTATTTTAAATAACTTTATTTCAAATTTATAGACCACTTGTACAAATTCAATTTATCTATGTATTTAACTTTTTAATCACCTCAGTCTCCTTTTAGCCACCACTTTCTTCTTGACTATAAAATTTTATTAGTACTTTAGATTTTCAAAGCAGGATTTCAGACATTTATTTGGGAAGATAATCTGGCTTCTCAGTCCTTGGATACCTGAAAATGTTATTCTCTCTTTTTCTTTTCTCTACCTGATAACAAATGACCAAGGTAACTAAGGATGGATATGACTTTATTTACTGTATCAATAAGTATAATGATCAAGTTAACAAGGTCCTTACAGGAAGGAAGGGGTTATTCTGTTCCTGTAAAGAATCTGATTATATCTTTTATTTTACTGTATATTCACAGAAGATTTTCCTTATTTCTCATTAACTTGTACAGAATTTAGAAGAGAATTTTCACTATATACTATATTATCCATTTAGGTAGAAATTGATATTTGTTCTGTAATTCTGTAGCTGAGTATGGCAGCTTTAGAATATGGCAAAGAAAATAGACAGTAGGGGTTTCCTGTGCTTGAGGTCTGACAAACAGGCTATGACACCAGGTTAGGTACTGAGGACAGACTCAAATAATTGCAGTAGTGGCCTGGCCCGGCATACAGGGATACTGCATAGGAGGGTAAATGAGGTTGCAACAAGTGCATTTCCTGAAAGAGCAAGAAAAAAATGAAATAACTGAAAAATATTATTTGCACAAAGAGTAGGTCCAGTAGGGAGAAAGAATGTATAATTAAAATATCCTACATTCAGGTTTTATTGGAATCCTTTAGACTTTTTATCATATAATTGTACTTTCTACTGTATAATTTTTCTTTATCATTTTATCTCTGGCTGAAACCCATGTTATTACACTTTCCATTGACTAGATTCCTAAACAGCCTTTCCAGCTTTCTTCATAGAAACCCACCCTAATTAAGAGTCAGGCATAGATAGCCAATTTTCCCCTCTAAGAATAATGCCACCTCTGTTTTAACCATCAGCTCTGGTTTTTCTGTATTTATTCTCCATTTGACCAATATGACAAAACTTTTGTAATTATGCTGATGCAGTGAGAACCCTGTGTAAGCCTTTTCTGAATCATAGGATTGAAAGGATAGACTAATGTTAACAGTGATTTGGAAAACACATAGTGGCGATTATGCATGCCACAGAGTATTTAGCCTCTGATGAAAAAGCTTTTCATGATTCCTTGATTACATAATTGAGCTTTATAATTTATGTCCTATTACAGCCCCTGCAAAAGATTTTATGGTCTGCTTAATTGCAGTTATGACACAGCCCAGACTCAAATTCTGTCCTTGTAATTCCAAGTTGTGTTCCAGCTACTAGTCTGCATTGCATCTTATGTGCCCTGCTAGACTGTAAATTCCTTGAAGGAAGGCAGTAAATACTTGTGGAGTTTATATATTTAAAAGGAGTTGTATAAAAAGGGGTGAGACATGAATAATTAATTCCATGGGTAGAATATAATTCATTTTTCTGTATTTAAGTATATTTATATTTACTATTAAATGCTAGTACTAATACTGAAATGAACTGGTAATAAAAGAGGAAAAAAATTAAACTGGAATTACACCTGTATTTCAAAACATTCAATCAGAAAAATACAGATTTACCTATGAATCAACTCCTTCTCCAATGAACTGTCCATCTGGTCATTGTCACTTAAAACACTGTCTCCCATTTCATCTTAAACAAGCCCATCCATATATAATTACAAAACTGGGCACATTCTCTAAGTGTAGGTTTATGCCATAATCTAATTTAACATTGCCTCATGCCTTGACATTTCCTGAAAGAGTAAGAAAAAATTAATAATTGAAAGTTATTATTTGCACAAAGTCCAGTAGGGAAAAAGAATATATAATTAGAATGTCCTACATTCAGATTTTATTAGAATGCTTTAGCCTTTCTATTGCATAATTATGTCTCATGAGTATTCCCCAGGTTAGTCAATATTATGCAATTAGGACTCCATAATTGTTTGTACATCACTTTTCCCCATTGGTGAACATGTATCTATCTTCTAATGTTTTTGCTTTTGTAAATTATGCTACAAAAAACATCATAGCACATAAGTCTGTGTGCATCTTTTATTATTTCCTTAGGATAAAACCCTATACCAGCCAGGATTTTAGCAGATGGATGGCTTGAAATGTTTCATTCAATAGACTTCAATGATAACACTGATTACAAGAGATGTGACCAGGCTTAAGGAATGGTGAGACACTTAGGGACTGTAAAAGAAGCCCTTACCACCTCTATACCTGAAACAAAAGCACAAGGCTATAGTGTTATGGAACACAGGGAGCCTCAGCTAAGGAAGAGGGGCTGCTCCAAAGAGAGCTGTGGCCATAAAGCTGTGCTTTTCTGGATATAGTCCTGGAACGGCAGGATCAGCAAACCAGTAACCTCTTAGGAATGGAACTTCTTGGGGCTGTTTCATCCCTACTGAATTAGAAATAAGGCCCCCAGATAATTTGGATGCATAAGGTTTGAGAGCTACAAAACCATTCATAAAACCATGGCTGGGGTAGGTAGGGGGGTTGCAGGTGGAGGGATATGTACATTGAATCAGAAAAATACAAACTGAACCCCCACCCCGGAAATTTCTAAAAGTGCCATCATTGGCTAAACCCAACTGGAAGCTCCAGAGCAGGGTAGCCCATGAATCTAACCCACAGAAAACATAAAGGAGGACAGAGAGGAGTGAAATGTGATGTGGAGGGGCAAAAGAACAACCAGCCCAGTCCCTTTGTGGAGGATTTCTGAATCAAACAATGTGAACATTTTAAAATCCCTTAATATACATTAATAAATTGTTCATAAAGAACTTATGAGTAAACACCAGCAGTGGCTAAGACTGCCAATCTGGTGGGATTTTCGCTAACTTTTAAGAATGATTTTTTTTGGAAGTCTGTTCTAGTTTCATAAATTAAAAAGTTATCTCAGTCTTGTTTAAATTTGTATTGCTTTATTTAAAATCATATTTTTTTTTCAGTACTGGGAATTGAACTCAGGGAGCACTGAAGGCCAATCATTTTTTTAAAAATCTTATACTGTCTTGTTGACTATGACAATTTACATTACATTTAAAACACAAAAAACTCATTTTTAGAGGAGGCATTCATATTCTAAAATTCATGATTTAAGAAGTAAATCTTCCTTCATGGAAATGAATATTTTCTTTTTCACTCACTAACACTGCTTAATGTTGCAAATATAAAGGAAAATAGGACATCATTTTGCTCTCAAAGTTAAGAATAAACACAATTCCAATCATCTTTGTCATGTTTTAAAATAGAAATATTAGAAATGCATGTGTTTGTCTTCTTTCTTGCAAACTCACAGATAATTTGAATTCCATGTGTTGTACATATATTTGTATATATACATTTGTTTAGTACTATATATATATACACATTTTTTTTTTTGAGACAGGCTCTCACTATGTAGTTCAGGCTGGCCTTGAACTCACTATGTAGTGCAGATTGGCCTCTTCTTCCTGCTTCAGCTTCCCATGTGCTGGGATTACAGGCATGCACCACCATGCCTGGCAATATACTATATATTCTGAAAAGAGAATATTATCTGATAAGCAAAATATAGGTTCAAATCTTGGCTCTATCATTTCCTTATTCCGTGACTTTGAACATAAAATTTAACAATAATGAGCCTTAATTTTCATATTTGTAAAATATGGGTGATAGTAGCTACCTTACAGGGATTTTGTAAGGATTAAATGAAACAACATACGTGGTATGGTCTGAATATCCCCCAAAATTAATACATTGAAATTAAATTACAAAAAAAAGCTGATAGGGGCTTTAGAAGGTAATTAGGACATTAGGAACCTTCATGAATAAATTAGTGCCTTTATCAAAAAGCTTAGAGGAACTAGCTAGCACCCTTTTTCCCTTTTTACCTTCCACCAAACAATAACACAGCATTAAAGGTGATATCTTAGAAAAAGAAATCAGAACTCACTAGACACAAACCTGCTTGTACCTTAACTTGGATTTCCCAGCCTCAAGAACTGTGAAAAATAAGGTTCTAGTCTTTTTTTTTTTTTGTACCAGGGATTGAACTCGGGACCTTGCGTTTGCAAGGCAGGCAGCAGAAGCACTGAGCTAAATCCCCAGCCTAAGGTTCTATTCTTTATAAATTACCCAGTCTCACTTTGTTATGGCACAGGAACAAACAAATACAATATATCAAACACTTGGAGCAGTGTGGCACATAGTAATTCCTCAAATGTGTGGTCAGAATTTAAAACAGAGATGGCTTCTTTATATTATAGAGGGGTTAAGAACACATACTCGGGCTGGGGATTTAGCTCAGTGGTTTCACCGCTTGCTGTGCAAGCACAAGGACCCAAGTTCAATTCCTGGTACCAAAAAAAAAGAACACATGCTCTAGGGCTGGTGACAGCTCTGCGGCAGAGCACATGCCTAGCATGCATGAGGCCTTGGGTTCAATCCTCAGTACTACAACAGAAAACAATGACAACAACAACAGTAAACCACATACTCTGTAGCTAGCCTACTTAGTCTAAAATTCTAGCTCTGCCATTTGCTAGCCATCTGACCTTTGTTGTAAAACAAGGATAATAATAATTCCACTTCATAGAGTTGTCACAAATGGTATATGAATTATACTCTCTAACACAGCTAGAAAACTTAGAAGGCTAAGAATCCCACCTGCACATTTGAATCACCTGCACACCCCCAGCTTCATATAGCCAACCCTGATGTAATGGGGCTGGAATAGGACTGTACTATGGATAAGTTTCAAAAGAACATCAGATAATTGTAATATGGAGCAAGGACTGTATTATGGCTTATATCTAGGTGTCCCCCCAAAGCCTCATAGGGTCATAGGCAGGGCTTTTTGGAGGTGGCTGGATCTGGGTGTGTGATGCTAGGATCAAGGATGTGATGTTGGGATTGATACATGGTGAGATGCTAGGATTAAGGCTCCCCCTCCTTGGGTGTGAGTGCTACCCAGCCTAAGGATGGGTAGCCTGGATAAAATATGAGACAAAAAGAAGGTCACTGCTGGTCTCTTACTGCTTCTTTGCTACTTTGCTGCCTTCTGCCCACCATGAACCATTTCTCCTCTGTGATGTGCCTCTGCCATGCTACCCTGTCTTGGAGCCAGCCAACTACGGACTGTAACATCTACAAACCATGAGCCAAAATAAACCTTTCCTCCATTAACTTTGGGTGTTGAGTATTATGTCTCAGCAACAAGAAAAAGTAACTAAAACAGAATTAGAACCACTAATTTAAGCAATCCAAGCAACTAGAAACCTTTTTCCTGAGGGAGAGAATTCTGCATGGTTTTGAGCAAAGGAGTGCATATCTTCCAATTTAGACTCTATGACACAAGTATCCAACCTTTCAGCTGGCTGGGCCCCATTGAGTTAAGAGGAATTGTCTTGGGCCACATATAAAATATGTAATATAGTTAATGTATGTAAGTAACAAAACTTCCTTTCAATGTTTTTTTTTTTTGGTACCAGGGATCGAACTTGGGTCCTTGCACTTGCACAGCAGGTGGCGAAACCACTGAGATAAATCCCCAGCCCTCAATGTTTTTGTTTTTTTTTATTAGAAAGAAGAAGGCAACATATATAAAACTAGAGGGATAGTTGACCTTGTTTTTGTGGAACTAATGTTAAAAGTGTGTGGCTCAGGGGAAGTGGTTGCTGTTCTTAGTGAGTTCTCTAGGTGCTCTTCAGAAATTTTTCATCTAATTTTACTCTTTGTGTGCTTCATCTTTGAAAATAGTTGTTCACAATGTGCATACTGCAAAAAGTGATGACATGCATAAGATGATCGTGAAACAAGTAATATTTTTCCTCTGGAAAGATATATCTTATAACTATCTAGCAAAGAGACATGATCAAATTTTTCTTTAGTTTGAATATCTGCTTGTAGCCTTATAATTCCAAAAATTAATAGCAACAATTTATTTTTTCTAGTATTAATAACGTTATATGAGTAATTATAATAATGCCATAAGCAAAAAACTATTTGATACATTTGTATACTTACTAAACCAAAGATTTTAAAATAATATTTTAACTTAAATTATTTCACAAACTAACTTAAGCCCAAATTTAATAATTAAATAAGAAAAGTTCCATATCTGTTTAAAAAATAAACACCTGACTTCACAGACACACATGCACATATAGGGAGGTTGAACTACTATTGTTGAACTACTATTGGAAATTGCTGAAACCCATCTGACGTGTGGTTTTCTATTTGACTGACTGTGTATGCCTGACTGCACTGTGCTCTTCCCTATAGTGTTCCACTATTGCTTACGTGGTCAGTGCTCAAGCATCACACTTTTTTTTGAGTCATGAAAAATATTACTAAAAATAAAATAATGTTAAAAGTTTCCAATCTGTGGGGCTGCAGTGAGGACTGTCCAGGGCCACAGACAGCCCTTGGGCCGCTGGTTGGACATACTTGCTCTAAGAGGATCTCTGGCCAGAAAATATATGCAAGCCAGCAGTGTGCACATCTGTAATTCTAGCACTTGGGACGCGGAGTCAAGAGAATCAAAAGTTCAAGTCCAGTCTGTGCTACATATCAAGATCATGAATTTTTAAAAAAGAAAGAAAAGAAAGGAAAAATTTTATTTCTGACTTCTGAATGGGTGGATAAGAGCTTAGTCCTAATCTGCAAAACCTTGCCTGAGATTGTAATAATATCTAACTATGATAAACTCTGTGACATCTTTGCAGATTTCAAAGATAATAAATAACAATGGAGAGAAAGGAAGTTTAATAATGAAAATCTTTTTTATACTGGGCTACATGCCATTTACAGCAATTCTTCTGTAGATTGTTTCATTGTCATGTTAAATTATATGCCTTTTTTCAAATTGCTTCTCTATTTTTGCAAAAAGAAAAGAAAAACATTCTGTTAATAATGGGATACTTAGGTTTCTGTTCTGATGTATTTTTAAAAACTTGTAAAATATGAGTTACAAAAAGTGCTTCAATATGTATTCACTCTGGGAACTCCATAAAATCTAAGTCTTCTGTGGCTTTCCAGAACCCCATGTCCATATTCGGCAGGAGAAATATAAACCTTCCCTAATTCCCCTACCTATTCTTATTTCAAAAATAAGTGCATTATAATCATTACAAGAGAAATTAGAACAGTAAAAGAAGGAAAGAATAAAGCTCTCTACAATTTGAGGCTGTTAATGAAAAAGAGAAAATTTTTGTTTCAAATGAGTAACTGAAGTAAGTGATGGGTATATTCCATCTACCTACGCACCCTACACAAGATTTTATTTGAACACATATTTCTCTCCTTTCGATTTTTAAAGTTTTATTAAGAAAAATATCAAACATATACAAAGGGAGAGAGAATAGTATAACAAACTTCTACACATTCGTCACCCAGCGTTAGATTATCTCTGCCAATATTTCTTGTTCTGAGGTTGATTTTTGTCTAATATCAATAATCTCACTCCAACTTTTTAATGAATACTCCAGTGTTTACTTAATATATATTTTTTCATCCTTTTACCTTTAACTTACATGAGTCTTCTTATTTAAAATACATCTTCCTTTTTGAAAACAGCATAATGGAGTCTTCTTTTTTAAAATTCCAATCTGGCAACCTCTTATTTCTAAATGAAATGTGCAGACATTTATAGTTCCTGTAATTAACATTATGGTTCCTTTTAAGGCTGTCATTTTGCTACTTGTTTTCTATTTGTCACATCCATTCTGTTCGTTTTTTCCTCTTTTAGATTTAACGAATCTTTAAAAATATTCCATTTACTCTCTCTTAGTAACTTATTTTACTTTTTGTGTTTTCTTCCCTAGTATTTACAATATTAATTTTTAACCTAACACATTCTACCCTCAAATAATATTGTATTATTTCACATATAATAAAGAACCTTATAACCAAGCATGGTGGTGCACACCTGCAATTCCAGCCAGCCCTCTGCAGGGCTGAGGCAGGAGGAACCTAAATTTGAGCCCAGCCTAGGCAACTTGGACATTTAGTGAGACCTTGTCTCAGAATTAAAAAATGAAAGAAGCACAGTACTGGGAATGTATCTCAGTGTGAAGGCCTTAGATTTGATTCTCAGTATTAAAACAAAACAAAACAAAATAAAGCAAAACAAAATAAGACACAACACAACAAAACCTTATAAAAGTATTCTTCTATTACCTACCTACTCCTCTCTTATTCTTTGTTATTGTTGCTTTTACTTAGAACATCAAAATGCATTGTTATTTAACTTTGCTTTAAAGAGTCAATCATTCTCAAAGGAAATTTTAAAATGAGAAGAGATTTTTTTATATTTATCCACATTTCTGATTTTCCTCTGCTATTATTTTCCTTCAGTCTGAACAACTTCCTTTCCTATTTTTTATAATGAAATTCTTCTGGTAACAATTTTTTTTTCAACTGCTATTGGAAAAAGTTTCTATTTTGTGTTAATTTATTGAAGGACATTTTCACTCAATGTAGAAATTTAGGTGGACTTTTTGTCTTTTGACACTGTAAAATCCATTCTAGTAGATGTTCTTAAGGTTTATTCACCTGTAGGGAATTTTTATTTTTAATTTATCTCTGCCTGCTTTTAAGGTTTATTTTTAATTACTTGTTTTCAACGATTTGATTAAGATATTGTTTGGTGTACTTTCTTTGTGTTTATTTTGCTTGGGGTTTCTTGAACTTCTTGAATCTGAGTTTATAGTTTTCTTTTAATTTGGAAATGCAGAATTTCAGCCATTCTTTTTTTAAAATAAAAATTTCTGCTTCCTGGCCACCCTTTTTGTGCAATTCCAATTACATATATAAAAGTTTGCTTAATTATTGTCTTACAGAGGCTCTAGTTTTATTAAAGTCTTTTATTTCCTCTTTGTGCTTCCATTAGATAATTTCTAATGCTATGCCTTTGAGTTTATTGATTTCTTTCTATTTAATCTATTCTTGAGCCCATTCAATGAATCCTTTATTTCACATACTGCATTTTTCAGTTTAAAAATTCCAATTATATTTTTTTTATATCTGCCATCTCAGGACCTTGCACTTGTGAGACAGGCGCAGTGCCACTGAGCTAAATCTCCAGCCCTATATCTGTCATCTCTCCATTATATTTATGTTTTCCTTTAAGTCCTGGTGTATATTTAAAACTTTTAAAATTGATTCATTTGTCCCCTATGTGTATTATGTATATGTGTATATATATATATATTAATTTTTATGAATTAGTCTTTTCTGTCTCTTCACATGCCTAATAATTTTTTATTATATACTGAATTTTAGACTGTAATGTCTGGATTTTTACATTTTTCTTTAAAATTTTAATCTTGTTTTGAAACAAATTAATTTGTTTGTAGAATAGCTTGATCTTTGTGGCTCTTGTTAAGCTCTATTGAGATGGATCTAGGGTAGCTTTTACTCTACAGCTGGATTAACATTACTATTAAAAAATTATTTTGGGGATAAGGGGGAGTGTTTGGGAACATTTAAAATATGTTATGTGCACACACAAATCTGTCAAAATGATATCTATTAATTTGTATAACCAATATGCACTAATAAAAAAAGTAGGAAAAAAGATTATTCTCCTGAAGTCTCTAGTAAGAGTCTCTACTGTTCAACCTAGTCTTTTAACTTTGTTGTTTAGAATTCAAATGTCTCCTTTCTCTGAAAGAAATCTGGGAATTTTTCACCTTACATCTTCTCAGTAGTTTTTAAACCAGCTTTGTTATGTTTCCCTCTATGAATTCTTAACTTCATATTCATACAGCGAACAAGGGAACTTTTATGCCAACTTTTTGAGCTTATCTATCTCTCCTTTCCCTTCTTTCTTCCTTTCTCCCATCCTCCCTCCCACCCTCCCTTTTCCCCTCCCTCTTTCCCTCCCTTTCTCTTTCTTTCTCTCTTGTTTCTTCTTTTCTCCCTCCCCACCCCCCCCTTTTCCTTTCTTTGTCCCCTTTACTGTTTTTTTTTTTTATATATAGCTCTTTCCTCTAAGTTTTTGGCTCCATAAATTTCAACTACCTCAGTCTCAGCGGTCTCATTGTCCTCAGAGACCACCTCGCTCTTCTTGGATTCTGCCTTCCAACTCTGTAATCAGGAAAGTCCCTTCAGGAAAAAAAAATCAAGATGCTCCTTGGACTTAATTTATTTTCTTTTCCTTGATGGTCAACAATCTTACATTGCCTATTGTTTAATATCTGAAAATGGTTTTTTTTTATTTTGTTCAATTTTCTAGGTGTTTGCAAGGGGAAGACAAGTTGAGAACCAGTTCCACCCACAGATAGCAGAGGGTGTTTCAGCTTCAATAATTAATAACCATTCTTAGCCAGTCTTATTTCATCTATGCCTACACCCCCTACTCCCATTGCTCTCAGATATATCATTAAACTACACATTTTATTTTTTATTTTTGGGAGTACTAGGGATCGAACTCAGGACCTTACACTTGTGAGGCAGGTGCAGTGCCACTGAGCTAAATCCCCGGCCCCTAGAACTACACGTTTTAAATTCATGCTAAACAGGATGATTATGAACTCAATTATGAGTGACTGCAATAGGAACACATTTGAAGCTTGCTTGTGTGCCATGGATGCTAGAATGTGTATTTTGTACCTGAGCAATCCTCATCCTGACCTAAAATACATGGTTCAGTTTACAATCAATCAAGGCAAATTTTTTTAAAGTACTAGGAATTGAACCCAAGACCTTGTATGTACAAGACAAGCACTTTACCACTGAACTACATCCCTAGTTCTTTTTATTTTTTATTTTGAGGCAAAGTTTCACTAAGTTGTCCAGGCTGACCTGAAACTTGTGACCTTACTGCCTCAACCCCCTAGGAGCTGGGATTACAGATGTAGGACATTACAGTAGGATTTGTTTTCTGTTTTTAAGTTATTTTAATTCACATCCAATTCTACTGTCAACTACTACAAGCAAATCTACTAAACCAATATTTATTTGATTCTTCTTTTAGAAAACCACACATAGCAGATTTATTTTTCCCCCCCATTAACTTTATTGGTACATTTTAGGTATAAAATACAGTTACATTCATCATTGGGATCTTTTACCATTACATGAGTATCTTGGTTCTTATTTTTCTCCCCCTTCCTTTGCCCTCCCTTCACCCCCTCCACCCATCCCTATTTGCAAAGACTTTGTTTCCATTGTTTTCCTTTTCTCATACTTTTTCTTTTCCTTTTTTTTCCTTTTCCCTACCCCTCTCAATTCCCTTGCTCTTTTAGACCTTTTCTTCCTGTTACACAATATCAGTTATACATTTTTTAAATTACACTATTAAGATCTAGGAGACATTATCACAGATTTTACAGAATTTAAAAGGATATAGAAAGCATATTACAAAAATATTTTTTGAAATAAATTTGACACCTTCTAAGAAGTAACTTAGAAGACAAATTAATGAAACTAACTCTGGAGGAAATATAATATTTGAATAGCACCTATGAAAGGAAGTATATTCCTAGCTTGAAAACCTACCTATATGACAACAGCAGGCTCATAAACATTTTAACTGATAAATTATATCAAACAATTAAAGCAGAAAAAAGAAGGAACACTTCTCCCCTCATTTTAGGAACTCAACACTGTAGCAGATTTAAATAACAAGTTTCTAATATGGGTATTGGTTAATGATTATTTAAATGTTAAATTATCGCTACTTACTCATGCAGTTTAATTAATCGAATACCTGTTTGGCAAGAAAGTTAAAGAGCTATTAATTTATTATCCTGACACCTATTATTTGGTTATTATCCAAATTAAGGCCTTTTATTAGTTACGGTTACCCCTTAACTATTTTAATTGCCTTCAAAAAGTACACTAAACATTTCTGTATCTTCAACATTCCCAAAGCACTTTCAGAAGCCTACAGAATATACTGTAAATTGCAAAAAAGCCTTTAATATTCTAGCCAAAACATGGACTTGTTATAAACACCTTATTAAAACACAAGAGGGTTGTATTCTCTGTCAATAAAAGTGACATTGCAGACTACTTTTCTTCTAGGAATGTGAGTAGTAATGTTATTAAGAAAACTAGTTTTTTAATTTTGCTTTCTCAATAAACTCAGGTGGTACTATAATACGAGTACTGGCATTTTATTTTATTTTGCTTTAGAGGTGTCATGCCAGCAATGAACAAAAAAACCTTAAGAATCCACAGTATTCTTCTCCTTCAGCACAAAAGTTGTGAAGCAATATAGTATACTCAGACGATCACTAGAATTAAGCAACCTAGGTTTTCTTTTTTGTTGTTGTTGTTGGGGTACCAGGGATTGAACTTGGGACCTTGCACTCGCAAGGTAAGTACTGGAACCACTGAGCTAAATCCTCAGCCCCTAGCAACCTAGGTTTTAACCCTAACTGCCAATAACTTGCTAGCTTTGGTTAAAATGTAGTTCATTCGTTGTCATGAATTCAGTATAAAGAAATGGCTTCTCCTCATGTCTGACAGCATTCATAGGAAAATGAAAATGTACCTGGTGTGAGTGAATAGTCAAGTCACAAGAGATACAAATCATATTCTGGGAGCAGAAATGTCATCTGGGCAAACTATGGCCTCCTTCACTGGTTCTTACCACTGAGACCCGATGTCACCATTTTAGTTGTTTTATTTATGTTTGTACTCCAGTTTTAAAAAATTATTTAACTATTTTTAAATTCACATGCAGTGAATTTCACTTTTTTTATTGATTTTGCAAATGCTTGCAGTCACATAGTCATCAATACAATTAAGATTCAGAATGTTAACATTGCTTCCCTCTCATTCCATCATACTGCATCTTTGTAACCAACCCTTCCCCCAGACCGTTGGTCCCTGGTAGCTGTTAATGTGTTCCCTGTTCTATAGTGACTTTCCAGAATGTCACATAAATGAAATTATAGAGTATGTAGCCTTTACAGACAGTCCCAAAGCTGTCTTTTTATAACAGATATTCTGATAATTCCCCCTTACAATTCTCAAATAGAATCCATAAATAATAGCATCTTTTCTGACATATATTATTTCAAAACAACTAATATACATAAGAAAGGTAAAAAAAATCAATTCATAATAAAATAATATGTATTCAAAATGAAAATGATTGAGTACAACTATTCTGGACCCAAAGAAATAATCAGATGTCTGCATTTACATTAATTAAAAAGTTTAGTTTTAAGGTGAGAACATCAGAAGCCATTCTGTACAAAAAGTACAGATATATGGAAAAAAAGGGGATAGGTGGGATGTTTTCATTTTTCTAAAATGGAGTAATTCATGGTAAAGTCTGAACAAAACCAAATATAATTTTGTTTTCTGAAATTTCACAGAATTTTATTATTCACAGTAATATTTCTGGAAAATTCAGTAAGTATTAAAAACTTTGATTTTTTACAGGTTTTCCATATACATGAATCCCTAGTGAGGTAATGAAAAGATGTATAGACTTGGCCAGGGGTATTGTGGCCCACACCTGCAATCCCAGCACTCTGGGATGCTGAGGCAGGAGGATCACAAGTTTGACCCAGATTGGGCAATTTAGTGACTTAGTGAGGCTCTAGGGTTCAGTCTCCAGCAAAAGAGACAAGAAGTGTAGCCTTGAGTTGTGAAGATTTGGGACAGTGTTTGGTCCTGTCTTGTGCATGGCAAGATATCTATATCCTTGGCTTATATCCCATAGGAGCCCATGCAACCTTCAGACACTGTAGAAACAAAATATTCTCAGGAATTTCTATGATGTCTCTAAGTGGACTACAGTTGAGATTCACTGACCAAGACAGTGTCTTCATGCCAGTCAGTAGTGTCATCCCGGATCAATACTCACTCATCTGATTACCCGTTGAATTTCTCAGATAACTTCACATTTGGAAAGAATGTCTTGAAGTGCTACTTTTGGGTCCTCATCTCCAGAAATATGTTATTTTCCATGTGGGAGACTGTATTAATTATATTTTTTATTTTCTGTAAATTATGATGTTTTGACATTTAAAAAACCTTTCTGGCTAAAAAGAGACTCTTCTGAAGCCATATTTTGAAATAGCAAATCTTTGATATGCAAACTGATCAGCCCAGGCCTCCCATCAGTGGCCTGTATGCCAGGAGGTATTGCTTCTCTGCCTTGATTCTCCAAGGCCAAGTATCAGGCAACACGAGACTTCCCCTAACTTTAGAGTCCACTGAAATTGCCCGAACTACCCAGTCACACACTGCTCTGGCCTAGGCTCTCCTTCACTCCTGCATGGTCAGCCACCTTATCATACAAGTGACCTTGTATCGTATGCTCTGCCTCTTGTTTCTAGGACTTTGAATATAATAATAATGCACAGGTTTTCTTGAGCCTTCCCTGTGTCTCATCAGTTGTACCTGATTGACTACCATGTATAAGATATAGAACAGAATTAATAAACTATTATTTTTGTTTATCCTTGTTCTTTCCTTAGTTTGTATAGTCTGAAACAGTCTCTGAGATCCAGACCAAGTTGGAAGTGACAACATTGAGATTAATTTGCACAAAACCAATTTATTGTGTTAACTCTGTCGAAGAATTTTCCCCTCAATAAGTCCTGCTTCACAGTTAGCTGATCTCCTTGAAATTTTGAAGGTGTTCTTTAAGAATTTGTGATTGCATGTTTTTAAGAGTATGTTTACAGCTAATACAAATGATCCTTTGTATTTATCTGAACGAAGTCAGTAAAATAAAATAGGATTGTTTGGTTTCAATTATTCCTATGAGTGAAAACAAAAATGTATCATGTTCTTAGGCAAGATGCCTCAGGAAACTTGAGCCATCTCAAGATGAGTGCAAGGTTCTAGAATTCACATCTAATAAAAAATAAAATTACAGGCCAATATCCTTAAAGAATTTAGATGAAAAAGCCTCAACAAAGTACTAGTAATCTGATGTTGACAGCACATTAGAAGGATCACATATCCTGATCAAATGGAATTACCAACAATCAATAAGGGAGCTTTCACAATATATAAAGTCTTTGGTCTTTTTTAATTATAAAAATAAATTTTTTAGTATGTAGAAACAGTCTTAAGAGTCACATTGCTTTCTCTGAGATCTTGGTTGGTGTCTCCAGGGTTGCACAGTTGATGAAACTAGACTGTGCTCCCATTGTTCATTAATGATAAACTTTCTATTGCAATATCCAAAACACAGAGCAAAAACTTCTCTGGAGTAAGTTACATGGCTGCATATAATTCAGTGATAAATATCCAAGGCATTCATAACAGCCTCAGTTAAGACTAAATTTTTACAGATTGTCTGTAAAATTTTGGAAGGCCTTAGTAACTTATGAGAGGGAACCACTTGTAATCATTTGGATCCAAATATTACAATAATTCTTTAAACATGTATTTAATTGACACTTTGGAAGTATATTTAAGACACTTTGAAGTGAAAAACATTCTTTAAATCTGAGCTGAAGTAGCTAATCAAGCAGAGTTCTCAAATTTTAAAAAATCATGCTATGATGGTATTGTAATTTGTTTTTCCGTTCCTCTAATATGGGACAATGAAATTGCTTTCCTTTTTTCCTACCTGTCATAAAAGTAGTTTTGTTAAATGTCATGGGGATGAAAGAGCATGGATGGACAGAAAATAATAGATATGATTTGCAGAAGACAAGATATGCTAGGTTACCTGGCAATCCCATCATGTGAGGAAAGAAGACCCAGAATGCTGCATGGAATGATGAGGACTATGGAGCTGTGTGTGCTGCAGTAATGAGCTGTCATGTGTTGTGATGTGCAGTTCTTAAATGATAAAGTATGGAAGCAGCATCACAAGAGGTATTCACTCAGGGAGGTGACAGCTGCCTACTTTGGGAGAAACTGACTGTAGCACAAAAGAAGTAACCTTTTTCTATTCTTAAATTTTTTAAATTATAAAAGCATGTCTTGTCATTTTATTAAAATCAAATCGGGAAATATTTGTGCATAGAGTGAAAATCATTCCCTACTTCTGTTCTCACTCTTCACAGATGATCACTGGAAATATCGTGGTATATAATCTTTCAGACATTATTTAGAAATAGATATTATAATAGGTAATTATGATCTATGCAGCATTATGTACATATACCTATTATATATTATTACTTAAGACTGCATTAAGCATAATGCTTGGCACATCGCTCTTTTCATTTATTATCTAGCGGCTCCCTTTCCATAGCAGTGTGCTACGGAGGGTGTCTACTTCCTTCCTTCTCCAAACACAGTACAGAGTATAGCTGATATGCCCAGTCTCAGTCCCAAGATAGTTCTTCCAGAGACTGCAAGGCGGAGTGACAAGCAAAAAGGCAGCTTGCCTGGGTGAGTGTATGGCTAGGCACTGACTAGATCTTCCTATATAACAGTCTTTGTTTCTGTTCCCCCACAACACCTCGGAATGAGAGCTTCAGCCCCCTCAGCCTCCTTCTCCTTTCCTGTCCCTCTGTCTCCCCTCCAAGCCATGGGCCACAAACTCAGGAATCTACAGAAACTTAGCAGGTTAAAGCAAAAATGAAGCTGGGTTGAGGAGCTGTACAACCCTAAGAACTGGGTAACACTAGCCTTGTTTGAAGTGAAGGTACTGTTCACACCATCTGATTACCCCTTTAAAGAAGGAAATAAGCCCAATCTCTCAATTTTTAAGAGAAGCCAGAAATTCAACTTTTTATGAGAAATTTTCTGGACAAATGTTTCTAGTTAAGTTTTAATTTAGCCTGGTACTGTATTTCTCCTTTATTTTATTTTAAAAATAAACTTTATATTTTAGAATAGTTTTTAGCTTTATTGTAAAAATGGAAAAGATACTACAGAGTTCCCACATACCCCTCCCCCTATTAATCTTCCCTGTTATAGACATCTGTATTAGTTACAGTTCTCTAGAGGAAAGGAATCAAATATAAATATAAATATATAGATATACATGTTTATGCAAGGGGATCCAGTAGCTGCTCAGGCCAAGATGGAGCCCACAGAACAAGAGAGGTCAAAGATGCAGCACTAGTCCAAAGTCCAAGGCCTGGAAGAGTCACATGTAGAGTCACCAGTGCAAGTTTGTGCTGGAAGGCTGAAGAAACTGGAGACCATGTTCAAAGGCAATGGTGAAGAGCCGAAGCTCTGCTAAAATGGGCAGATTTCTGCTTTCATTTTCTTTTTTATTCCATGCAGGCTAAAAGCCTAGTGGTTGGCACCACATATCCAGAGTGGGTCTTCCCCCCCCCTAGTTTGTTGGCCTACATGTCAGTCACCCACAGAAACACCCAGGACTGCGCTTTACCAATGTGTTAGGTGTTTCTTAATCCATTCAAGTTGATTAACAGTCAAAATATATTTATATTGTGCTAATATATTAGTATAGTATAGTTGTCACAAATCATTTTTTCCATTTTCAATTTTTATTAGTACATGTTTGCAGTACGTAATGGCCACATTCATTATGGGAAACTTGTACATGTACATACCACATTTCAATTAGTTGTCACAATTCATGAAGCCATATTGATACATTATTATTAATAATAATAACAAACTAAATATTGATAATTATTTAGATTTGCTTAGTTTTTACCTAATGTCAATTTTCTTTTCCTAGATCTTACCCAGGATATCACATTATACTTTTCAGATTTTTATTTTTTATTAGTACTTATTTGCAGTACATGATGATGACATTCCTCATGGGGAATTGATATGTGTACATAACATGTCTTAATTCTTAAAACATCCCCTTCCCCTCTCTTCTCTCCCCCTCCTTCCATTCCTTGGTCCCTTTTCCTTTGCAAAAGTTCATTATATTTAGCTGTTATGTGCCCTTAGGTTCCTCTTGATTGAAACAGCTTCTCAAACTTTGTTTTTGATGATCTTGACAGTTTTAGGAAGTACTGGTCAAATATTTTGTAGAATGTCCCTCAGTTGAATTTTTCTGATATTTTTCTCTGGCTAGACTGTGGTTATGGGTTTTCAGAAAGAAAAACACAGAGGCAAAGTGCCATTCTCATTATATCATATGAAGGGTAAATACTATTAACATAACATTGATCACCTGGATGAGGTACTGTTTGTCAGGCATCTGCATTGTAAATCTACTTTTATCATTTTTCTGTACTATTCTCTGTGAAAGGAAGTCACTACGCACAATTCACATTTAAGGAGTAGGAAGTTATGTTAGGACAAAGTCTCTACACTAATTCCAGTAGCCTCTCCTCTCCTCTGCAGCTTTACTTTATGTAGTTCTAGTTACCCATAGTTAACATCAGTCTAAAAATATTAAGTGAAACTTTCTAGAAACAATTGATAAAGACTTGAACTGCATGTCATTCTGAGTAATGTGATGAAATCTCATGTCATCCCACTTAATCCAACCCAGAGCATAGTTCAGCATATCCGCACTATATAATATGCTGCCTTCCCATTAGTTACTTAGTGGTCCTTTCACTTATAGATTGATTATGACTGTGTCATGGTGCTTGTGACAGTAACACAGTACTTGTGTTCATAACCCTTATGTAGCAGCCTAATACCATGTCACAGTGTCAACATCATTTGCTTCATCTCATCTCATCCTGTAGGCTTTGTATTAGGTCCCATCATCACAAGAAAAGAAGAGTGAATAAAGTATAATAAGACATTTTGAGAGACAGTCCACATTCACAAAACTTTTTTTACAGGGTATTAGTGTACAATGTATTTATTTCATTTTATTATTAGTTATTAATTTCTTACAGTGCCCAATTTATAAATTAAATTTTACTATAGGGGAGTGGCTATAGAAAAAAACATAGAATATACAGGACTTGGTACTATCTGCAATTTTAAGCACGCCCTGGAAGTCTTGGAATGTATTTTGGGCTGGTTAATCTTATCAACAAGGCTAGATTAAGAGACTCCTGGATCTGGATTGTGCAGGCACTACCTCATCAATAGTTTAACTTCAAAGAGAAAATAGTTTAGCTTCATCAATGGGTCAGCCCGTTTGTGAGTTCATAGCTGAGGACATCAGTCATAGTGTTTGATCTTGGAGTCTATGAAGTTCCTCTCTGGCTCTTTCCAACCCACCCTGTCTATGGCCACCATGAAATGAATACCTTTTCTCTGCCATGAGCCTCCTCTATGATGTTTCTGCCTTGAAGCCAACTGACCATGAAATGAAATCTCTGAAACCATGAGCCAAAATAAGCCTCCACTTTTACAGTTGTGTGTGCCATATATTTTGTCCTAACACAGAGAAAGTTGACTCATGGATGAGGAAAAGGGGCTGTGTTTGGGGTTCTCCACGCAATCCTGTATCACCAGCTCTTACCTTCCTTTGTGGTTTCATCCTCACTTTCCTCCCTCTTCCTCATGAGTACAAAGGCTCATTGTACTACAGATCAGCACCCGCAGATCCTATAGAGTGCCATTCTTTGTCTTCTCTGTTCCCACTACTGCTGCTTTCTATGCATGCATGCCCCTTATCTCATTCCCTTGCAGCTTAATTTGCCTTTAACCTACAACGTTGTGGAAGTATCCATTATTTTAGGTGGTCCTCCTACAACCCGTCTGCATTAGGGGACTTTCTCCTGGGTCCCCATATAAATGGTGTATGTCCCCACCATGACATTCATGTTCTGTTTCCCCTGTAGGTTCTAGATCAGTGTCCTACATATAACAGGTATGTAATAGATCTTTATGGAATGAGTGACAGTTAAAGAACAAATAAAGTTGAAATGAACAATAAAGTTGGAAACATAATTGATGAGAGTGAATCACAAAAGAAAAGAAATATAATGGCCTGGAAAATAAATGGGAGAAGTTGATTTGTAATATCTCCTAGTACATTAATTCTAAAATTCTATCATATGCAAATAACTATTGTCACATTTTTATTTGAGTTATTTGAGTAAGGAAATTTAAAACCATAGCTCTATTCTGAGTGAAAAAGCTACCTTGATGTCTTCTTAACAACAGAAAGGAGAAACAAACCTGATTCAGTTCTTAGATGAATGTTCCCACTAAGAGGTACACTCTATTATGTTCAAAAATAGCTGACTGTTGTGTAACACAAAGTATGTCCCTTCCTCTTTTTTAAAAACCAAAAGATCTGAAGTCTGTGATTTTTAAAATAGCATTTTTCTTTACCTAATAAAACAAAATGTTTCTAAGTGTCCTCTGCTGGGGAGAAATAGACAGAGAACATTCTGAAAGGGAAAATAAGTCCTTACAGCAAGATAGATTACCATTATTATCAACATCAAATTCAACTGCTACTGAAGAGCTTCACTCAGGGAAAGTTGAGTTAGGGAGGAATTTAGTTTCTCTTTTTCTCTTAACAAAAATTAAACTGTGTGGATAGTTCTCAATTAGCACTGTACAGTACTGTATTTGATTACAATAACCTGTAGAGGGCGCCCTTGCACCAAGAGCCACAGAGGTTCAATTAAAATCATACCTCCAAGTCAAAGAAAATGTCTGTGTTGTGAAATTACCTTTAACTGAGTGATACTGGCATTACATTGTTAAAGTGTTTTAAAAGTAATGCATTAATACGTTAAATAAATGAATATTCACTGAAACAAAAAGTAATAGCATGTTAGAAAAGTTAAATATTTTAGTATATGTGCTGCCAAAGCAAGCACAAAGAGGTAAATATTTTAAAGGAACAATCGTTGTGAAGCTTTGGATGCAAGCAATTATGATTTACATATCAGACTGAAGCAGTGGATAGGAGAATGAGCTTCAAAACCAGAACAACCAACAGGTACAGTGGTGTACACCTGTAATCTGGCACTCTAGGGGGCTGTAGCAGCAGGATTAAAAATTTGAGACTAGCTTGGAGAATTTAGTTACTTAGTGAGACACTGTCTCAAAATAATAAAAAGGGGTTGGGAATGTAGCACACTGCGAAGGCCCTGGGTTCAATTCCCTGGTACAGTATGGAGAAGGGTCAGGACACCACAGAATGCTGGGACTTGAACCCTTACCAATTGGATATCTGTAGTCAATATACCGGACTTTGAGCGTTATTTTTCCAGCAGTAAAACTGGAAAAATAATCGCTTCTACTTCACAGAGCTGTGAGGATTAAATAAGCACTAAAAAGTACTTTGGAAACGAAGGCACTGTAAGTTCAAATGCCCTAATCAGAGTTCTCCTCTAGTTCTCGTCCCCTTATCTATCAGTTGGATAGCTAGGCATATTTCATCATTGGAAGTGTCCATTCTGTTTTTTTAGGACTTAACTTTTATTTAACTTAACTTTTATTTAATGCATGCACACGTCCAGCTTCTCTTCAGTGGTTTGTTTGCTTTTTCCCTTTTGGAGCATCCACTACTCTACAAAGGGCTGAGCGAAACACCATGCCCAGTCCCAGACACCTACTCCTTGAGGCATTTGTCGCAGCAGCAACTGGGCACTAAAGAACAAAGAGAAGTAAACAAAGCTTTGGTGAGTCTGAAAACAGAATTTTTAAGTTTTGGAAAAACCTTTTGCTTTCATTTTCTTTGCACATCCAAGCAATTAGGCAAGAGATATAAATCCTTTGCCCTGGTGTTCAGGTGGATGTGGGGGTGCTGTAGACACCCCACTGCCTGCTTAGCACATTTCCCACAGGCCGGGCCAGAGCCTTGGTCTTGTTCTCAAGCGCTTGTGATTTCAGCAACTGTGCACGCGCCTCCAATTTTTTATAAACCATCATCAAATGTGAAGATATTCAAGACTTCAGGGGAGCCCTACCTTCAGGGGGTCAGGTACTACTACGTACCAGTATTATCAAAACCTGGAGAGCTCTTCTAGGCGTTGCTGGTCAGAGAAACGCCGGCCACCTGTTGGGTGTCCAGCAAGTGCAGAAGAAATGCGCTGCGCCAAACCGAGCGCCCGCAGCCGGCCCCCCAGGCAGTTGCTCCTCGCTTAGCACGGGAGTAGAAAAGCGAATCATCCTCACTGTCCTTAGCGCCCAATCCACAGTAGCACTCCCCCAACTCTGCCAACGCCCATGCCACTCCTGGCCGAAGAGGAGGCGAGTGATGTCCTTGGGGTGCTTTTGCGTGCGCTCCTCCTAAGGCGTCCCGACCAAAGGTGCCTGGCGGGCGCAGCACTGGCTCTCCCGGACAGGGCGCCCTCTCCCGGGTCTAGGGCTCCGCCCCTGCGCGCCCTACAGCGCCCCCCACCCCACCCCACTGGCGGCCTAGCGGGCCCCGCTTCTGGCTAGCCCCTCACTCGCGCCAACCCTTCCGGCCCTTCCTCTCTCCCTGTATTTGACCCCCTGACGGTTGGCACTGCTGGGTGTTTTGTCAACTCCAGTTTGGTCAGCCTTGCGTCTCGCCTGCGCAACCCCTCCTTCCTCCTTCCCTCCTCTCCAGCTTTCCCAGGCGCACTCGCACCGCAGCCAGGAGGTTGCACGCTCAGCTGTCCAAGTGGAAGCAGCTCTGGCTAAGAGGGCTGAAGCCCAGCCGAGAGCTTAACGGCCGCAGGTGGTCGAGGTGCGGCGGAAGGAGTGGCACCAGCAGCGAGGAGGTCGCCAGCAGCATGGCCAAGAGAAGCTCCTTCCCGTCCGCCGCGCTGCGGCTCCTCAGCATCCTCCCCTGCCTGCTCGCGCTGCGGGCGGAGGCCGGGCAGCCGCCAGAGGAAAGCCTGTACTTGTGGATCGATGCTCACCAGGCGAGAGTGCTCATAGGTAAGGCCCAGGCGTCCGACACCTTCCCCTGCATATACGTCTTTACTCCAGTAGATTAGGGGTATAAGCATTTAGTATATTTTAAAACTTCACTTCCAAAGGCACCGCCCACCCCCCCGAATTGGATGTTTTCCATCTGAAACCTTATAAACTTCTCTCGAGAAGCCAAAGCCCATCACACTTGGTTGTTGTTACCGCCCTACGTTTTAGGTGCGTCCAGCTTTTTTTTTCTTTTCTTGGCACCAGTTAATCCATGCCCGTTCTTTTCCCTGAAAGCATGTGCCTGTTAGCATCCTTCTTCATCTTTCAAGTGGAAAAATAATCTCAGTAGTGTAGTTGGTACCAAAGACAGGTGCTTTGTGAAAAGAAGTGATCCGTACTAATTCTTTGGGGGTTTTTTTTGCATGATACTTCTGATTTGGATTCTTTGCAGTCCACCTAGTTTTATAATTCTGTTTATTAACAGGATTTGAAGAAGATATCCTAATTGTTTCTGAGGGGAAAATGGCCCCTTTCACACATGATTTCAGAAAAGCACAGCAGAGAATGCCAGCTATTCCTGTCAACATCCATTCCATGAATTTTACCTGGCAAGCTGCAGGGCAGGTAAGTTCTGGTAACCAGAAAGGGTGGAGGAAATTACCCTTTGATATTGTACTGCCTGATGGCAAATAGAAATAAATAGTAGTGTATGTATGTAGTATGTTTTACAGTTTTAAAGAGTACTTTCTCATAGGGTCACGGGCTACTGGAAATATAAAGACCTCAAATATTAACATCACCCTGCTTCTGTGATCATCAACACATTAAAATGTAAAATAATACTTAAAAGAATATTTCCATAGTATGTATTAATCACTTGTGACATTGTTTATACTTTAAAACAAAATTTTATGTCTATTTAAGGAGTTTGACATTATATATTTTAAAAAGCTGATATGGTGAATGCTTGTCACTGCAGTATGAATGTTTTATATTTCTGGTAGAAGTTCATAGACTCAAGAGGTGTCATACAAGAACATTGTAATATTACAACCTATTGATTTTCAAAGTTACGATTTAAAATACTTTTCTGAGGGAAAAAGAAAATTGGAATCTATTTTTATGAGGCATTCCTTTTATTCCTTAGCACATTAGCATCTTTGTATGTTACCTTTTATACATTACCAGTATAATATAAATGGAAAGAGAATAAAATGCTTATGTGAATTTGATTTCTATGGTACAATTGGAGAATATAATGGATCTACTACGAAAATCATTGTAATTATAATTAAGAATCACATTCTCTGCTCTTTTTTGTTCTAAAATTATCTAAATGGCTATTTTCAAGAAGAATGTGATTGAGAAAACACTTTATAAAAGTAACTTTAAAATTGAGAAACTACTATGTTTTCCTCTAATTGCCTGTTTGTTTTTTTGTTTTCGCTTTTGTTTTTTGGTACCGGGGATCAAACTCGGGTCCTTGCGCTTACACGGCAGGCATTGAAACCACTGATCTAAATCCCCCGCCCTAATTGCCTGTTATAGTATGGGTGTAATCATTTTAGCTCTTTTTTCCCCTCAATTTTGTTCTTTATTTCTTTTTTTAAAATTCTACTTCTAAAATAGATCAAGTCCAGACCCTTCAGCACTTCCATTGTTATGTGGTTAAAGAAAAACAAAACAAAACAAAATGACATTTTGGATCCACTTAAATTCATGACAGGAAGGCTCTGTATTCTAATATCCCATTTTGCAGATAAGTTCACTGAGGTTCCTGTTATTCTATAGGGAGATTGTTTCTTTCTCCCTGCAATTCTCTCTTCATAGATACTCTTTGACAGTTAAATTTAGAATGCTATGAAATCAGTCATAGGTCAGTGGAATGGCCTTCATCATCATCATCATCATCATCATCATCATCATCATCATTTCTTTTCATTCATATCTACTCACTTGTGGTTGACCATTTATCAGATGGGCTCAATATTAATTCTATATTTTTAAAGGAATTTTTAAATTCATACTTTTATGAACTCATCAGAACTGTCAGATTGTAGATTAAACTGCACCCTACTAACTAAAAGCATTTGGTAACTATAAGAGAGGCAGAAAATGCCAGTGACTCTTTTCTTTTTTCTGCATATAATTTTGTATTCTGAAGAATGAAATTTGAAACAAAGGGTGCCATTCAATCTCTTATTGCTTTGTAACAGTACATGTTTGCAAACATTCCAAATATGCTTGTTGAATACAAAGTGAATTGGCATCTCATGCAATCTCAGGAACATGTCTTATCAAGGTTAGGGAACATAGAACTGGCATAAGGATGAAACATCTAGCACTTGTTTTTCCCTCACACTCAGTATTTTCTGGGTACTTTATCGCAGGTAACTAAAGGAAATTTAATGTCTGGCTGGCAAGGGGAAATCTACACAATGCCAAACAGCATGTTTTAAAATATTATTTAAATAAGATTAATTTTTACTCTCTAAAGTTACATGGATTTCCATGCCGTAAGTTAGAAATACAAGGAAATTTTGAACATAATACCAGTACTTCAATACCAGTTAAGTATTCTGAAACATATCTATGGCTAGAGTCAAGTCACATCAAAACATTTATGAGGAAAGTGAAAAATTCATAGTATTATCCAGGTATTTCATCTAAACCATATCAAACACTTAGGCATTTCTATAATACATAAACAAAACACATACTCGATTAATGAAATTTTAAATTTGATATTTAAATGTTTTAGCAACATGTAGATGAAGTTATTTTGCTTTAGGATTGAGGACTAGTAGAGGCAATAATGTGTTATTTACTTTCAGTAAATTATTAGTCCAGTAACCAAAGTGTTCATGTTCTCCTTCAGAAAAATGCAAATAAAATTAACAGTGAGGTTTATTTGTTCACATTGAGCTGGACAAACCTTTAAAAGTGCTCTGGTATGTGGGAAATGGTACACAGCCATATATGGCTGATGTTTGTTTAGTCATTTTGCAGGGCAGTTTCACCTGGACGGCAAAAGGCTTGATATGATTCTTTGGGAAGTTTTACTTCTACACTCTTATCCTCAGGAAATAATCATTAATGTGAATAAAAGATTAGATCCAAGAATGTTCTGCATCATGCTGTTTATACCAGTAAAAACATAGTCACAACGTAAATATCCAGCAACAGCAGCAGAATATAATGAATCAATAGTAAGGATATTTCAGATGTCTATCTGAGGCCATGGAAACAATGTTCATGACAAATTAAATAGCCTGTAATGTGCTATATTTCTGTTTGATTCAATGAGGGAATAGGTTGGCAGACACAGGAAAAAATCATCCAATCAACATCTGATCTTCCTAGGGGTAAACATCAGCTACATTTACATCTATTATGTTTTACTTTTTCCACAATGAATGTATATTGATATGCAATTTAAAAAATCATTTTCAACTAAATATGTACAAAAGTTGTAAAAGTTTAAAAATGTATGATGTCCTGTATTATAAATACTTATCCTTATTTATTATCTGGCATCATTTCTGTATTATACATCACTCAACAAAATGCTAAAACAAGTGGCTATCATGGGTGATCATATCTACGGAGTCCAAAGGATTCATTAATGTTTATCTGATTCTCACTTTTGTGGTATACAAATTATCTGCTTATGAGGGCTTTCCTGCACCCAATCCCCACCCCACCCCTCTCTGAAATTCTTATTTTTCATGGACAACTTTGCTGTATTTTATTTCCCATATACAATATGTCATTGAAAGCTATCATGAATGCTTAAGTTAAAAAAGTATTACAGTTAATGACATTTTGCCATTAATTCCCCCTCAAAATACTCCCCTTTGTTTCAAACACTTATTTATTCTTGCCACTTTCTGAAGCAGTTCTGCAAGTCTTCTTTCATGAGTGTCTTCAGTTGTGCTGTCATGATTGCCTTGGTGTCCTGAAATGATTCAAAACATTTATCTGTTATGGTCATTTTGACTTTGGAGAAGAGCCAGACATTGCACAATGCCAGATCCAGTGGGTAAGGTGAATGAGGACACATGGTAATTTTTACAATTCTCGTTTTTTGTTGGATGGCACTCAGCAGAAGCATTCACCATATTTTGACCACATGTAGTAAAGACCCAAAAGAAGACTTTCAGAACTACTTCAGAAAGTGGCAAGAATGATGGGATAAGTGTGTTTGAAGTGAGGGAGGTATTTTAAGGGGGATTATTAACAATGTAAATTTTTTAAAAATTTAAACATTCACTGTATATTTTTATCACCCCTTCATCAAATACTCATTTTCTGGCGTGCCCCTTAGATGCAAGGATTTTAGATAAGAGTTTCCATTGAAGAGGCTTAGGCTTAAAAGATGTTTACTATTAAGAGGAAATACCTTTTATTATATATAACTTTTTAATAGTTGATTTTTTTGTTTAAATTATTTTATTGGTACATTTTAGGTATACAATACATTTACATTTATCATTGGGTATTTCTACCTGTACATGATGTATCTTGGTTCTTATTTTTTCTCCATTCCCTGTCCTCCCTTCACCCCCTCCAGCCTTCCCTATTTACAAAGACTTGGCTTCCATGTTTTCCTTTTCTCATAATTTTTCCTTTCCCTTCTTTCCTTTCTCCTTCCCCTCCCACTTCCCCTACCCCTTTGGACCTTTTCTTCCTATTTCAAATTATCAATTATTCATTTTAATTATTTTAAACCTTATTTACACTTTCAGTTTCTCACACCAGAGAAACTATTCAGTATTTACACACGTGTGTCCTATTTATTTCACTTAAGAATATTGCCTCAAGGGCCAGGGATTTAGCTCAGTGGTTTGCCTCCTGCTATGCAAGCACAAGGACCTGAGTTCGATTCCCAGCACTAAAAAAAAAAAAAAAGAGTATCACCTCAATATGCATCCATTTAGCTATAAAAGTCTCTAGTTTCTCATTCTTTATGGGTGAGTAGTACTCCATTTTATAAAAAACCCACATCTTCTTTATCCAGTTTCCAGTTGTTGGGCACTTGGGCTGTTTCCAAGCTTCAGCTATTATAAACTGTATACATATTATAAACGTGGGTGCACATATATTGCTGTGGTATGATACTTTTAATTCTTTGGGGAAGATACCCAGCAGGGGAATAGCTGGGTCAAATGGGACCACTAGCCCTAGTTCTTTGAGGTATCTCCATATTGATTTCCATAGTGCTTGCACCAGTCTGCACTCCCACCAACAATGAAGAAGGGTTCCTTTCTCCCCACACCCCCGCCAGCATTTGTTATTGGTTGATTTCTTGATAGCAGCCATTCTTTCCGGGGTGAGGTGGAATCTGTGTTGTTTTCATCTGCAATCTCTCGAATGACCAGTGATGTTGAACATTTTTTCATATGTTTATTTGCTGCTTTTACTTCTTTGTCTGAGAAATGTCTGTTCATTTCAGATGCCTGTTTTTGAATTGGGTCTTTAAACTTGGGGGGTCTGACTTTTTTGAGTTCTTTATATATTCTAGATAGTAGTCCTTTGTCTGAGGTACAGCTGCTAAAAATTTTTTCCCACATTGTAGGTTGTCTCTTAGCTCTGTTGGTGTTTTTTCTTGCAGTGCAGAAGCATTTTAATAAGAAGAGATCCCAGTTGTTGATTCTTTGTGCTAGTTCCTATGCTACTGAGGATTTTTTTCCTATGCCAATGTCTTCAAGAGTTCTACCTAACTTATCTTCCAGCAAGTTTAGTATTTCTGTAATCTAATTTAGTAATCCACTTCGATTTAGTTTAGTGCATGATGATAGATATGGGTCTAGATTTAATCTTTGGCAGGTTGAAATCCAATTTTTCCAACACCATTTATTGAACAGGCTGTCTTTCCTCCAGTGAGGATGGTTGGCTCCTTTGTCAAAGGTGAGGTGGTGAGTATGTCTGGAGTTGTTTCTGCATCTTCAAGTCTATTCCACTGATCCTCAGGTCTGGTTTTTTGCCAGTACCATGCTGTTTTTATCACAGTAGCTTTGTAGTATAGTTTCAAATTGGGGACTGTGATACCCCCAGCCATGTCTCTGTTGCCTAGAATTGCTTTTGCTATTCTACGTCTCTTATGGTTCCAAATGAATTTTTGGATTGTTTTCTCTAGTTCTGTGAAGTATATTGTTGGAATTTCAATCAGCATTGTATTAAATCTATATAGCAGTTTTGGAAGTATGGCCATTTTCACTATATTGGTTCTTCCTATCCAGGAACAAGGGATGCCTTTCCATTTTCTTATATCCTCTTCAATGTCTTTTTTTCAGAGTGCTGTAGTTTTCTGTGTAGAGGTCTTTTGCTTCCTTTGTTAGACTGACTCCTAGATATTTCATTTTTTTGGATACTATTGTAAAAGGAATTGTTTCCCTAATTTTTCTCTCAGTGAGTCTGTTATTAGTGTACAAGAAGGCTATTGTCTTTTGAGTGTTGACCTTGCATCCAGCTACTCTACTAATTGATATTTTTCATTGAGGAATGCCTTAATCTTTTTCTCTAAATTTGAGACAGGCAGGGGCTTTCTGATTCTAAATTAGGCACTACCTAGTTAAATATTTTATTTGGAAAAGAACACATCTTAAACCTAATGGATTTCAAGTAAAAATTTAATGAGAAGTTTTGTTAGACAAATCTGAATTCTAACATTAGGATACCACTGATGATTTCCATATGAACAGGTTTGATGCATAATAAATACTGGTTTTATAAATAGATCTTTGTTTATAATGATCATGTAGACCTGATAACTATAATATGTTCTATCAGCTGCATAAACATGATGAGATGCATGTAATTCAGTATTTAGTTAATGAAGCATCTTTTTTAATGTTGCCTTTTTTTAGCAGTGGTGATGATTTATGCTGAACCATCTGTACTAGCTTTCCATCTTCCTTGTGACTAAAGCCCTGGATTTCTGAGATGGATAGCAAGGGTTGGGTCAAAATTGGTATCTTTGGAATACAAACTCTTAAGTGAAGATAACCAGCTAATATTAACCTCAAATATACCAGTTGCATCACTAAACAAGCTTTAGAAATCTGAACTAACTGGTCCAGGTCTGGGAGTAAGCTTTGTATCATGAATTGTGTGCAGAATTCTTATAACCAGTAGAAGTCAGTGGTGTAGCTTCATTTTTCTTAATTTCAAGATGTTTTAAAACAAAACTGTAAAGTACTGGTCTGGATACAGGAAAGGAAGAGCAGAATTTTGTCTACAGCCCTGGGGATATGTATATTGCAGAAGAATTGGCTATATTGGGTTAAACTCCAGAAACATGTTCCTTTGTTTTTATGTATGACCAACAAAAATAGAAAATATTAAAAATGTTTAAGACTCAGTGTACCAAGTGAAATATTTCCCAACACGTAAGGTTAATTTTAAATGAATTTATGACCTTATCAGAAATAATAACAATAGCAATAAAGAATTAAGTGTAAAGAAAACTTGAGTACTTTGCCACAAGAGTCCTGCCTTAGTGAATGGCTCCAATCAGTACAACCCAAATTCAGCTTTATATTTTTGGTACTGGGGATCGAACTTGGGTCCTTGTGCTTGCGCAGCAGGTGGCGAAACCACTGAGCTAAATCCCCGGCCCACCAAACTCAGCTTTAATGTGAGGAAAGACCCATTGGGGGAAAAAAGAGAAACAGAAAATAGGCCATTTCTTTGACAACTGACTCACATATATGCTAATTTAAAAAACAACAGCAGTTCTACTGACATGTTTCTTTAATATCGACTGGATAACACAATCTCATTAATAAGTACCCCTATAGCCCTAGATAGCTTAGTTTTTCAATGCAGTGTTTGGTATGATGTAACCCTGGTCCCATTAAATTTTGGCTGCAGTTTGTACTCTCAAGTTTCACATTGGATTGATTGAACTCAAAGACCTAAACTATTATTATTATTATTATTGCCTTTCTCTCTAGACAAAAATCAAATAACGATTGAGGATGAATTTTAATTCAAGTACTTCCCCTCTAGCTACAAAGGAACTGCCAAACACCCTTAAACACCTCTTTCCAATCCTGAAGTTATGGTAGTACTTATTATTTAAATCCCTATATGTGTACTGTCCACATTTTTTTCTAATAGGGTTATGATTGTTAGGGTACTATAATTATTACCCACATGTTTCTGTACCTTTGTAGTCCCAGGGTTGGTCATCACACCTTAGTCTGGATTAGTATCACCAAGTGAAAGAAATGTCTCTTTTTCTGGCCCCTGTTCCATGATTTCAAAGCAGGAATGTGAATATGTTTACATACTGTGGGCATGTTTTTTTAAAAGAGGTACTCATATCAAAAGGACAGCTTTAAACTTTTAATGTTTAGATCTGCTGCACTGTGGTATTTTGGATTGTGTTGTTGTGAACATGCCACTAGGGATCAAAGAGTAATTCTGCAGAGAACCCATTTCATTTAGCAAAGCAGGCATGTGCCAGCCATCTGTTGTATCTGCTGATAGAAAACAGCAGTTAGCTTCTCAAACTTTTGCCAGAAAAAAAGGCTTTATCGCTTGGTGGAGATGAGTTACAAGGTAACTTGTAAGCCACATCTGGTTCTATACAGATTTACATGACATAAATGTAAACTCCACTATGTCATCCTTCCATGGTGGTGTAAAAGTGCATAAACAAACCCTTCACCAGTATTCCTGACTCTAAATTATTTGCACCAATAAAGGTCTTTGAAATTATTGTAGTGAAGTAGAAAGGTATGATAATTAATAAAGCACTTTATTTTCAATTGTAGCTTTACTGCCCCTAACAAATAAGATGAGTATTCTGAGGGAACGTTTTTGAGAATTAGGAATGAAAATGTCCTTCATTCTGTAGAGCTGCAGCTCAAGAGGAGGCTTGGTCAGATCAGGGCTTCTTCTGCTGTAGTGATGTAGCCAACTTACTAAAGTTATATGAGAGTAACTTGGTTACATTTCCATGAATTGGAGGTGGATAGGTGATAGTCCATGCAGACTTTCTTTCTAATTCAAGCGCACAGGCAACAAACACAGAGTTAGGTACAGAACGTACAAAGAGGAATGAACCCAGGATCTGCTCTCAGGAAGCTCAGAGTCTAAGAAACAAATATTCACCACCCAAGTGAAGATAGAAAGTTCAGGATTGGTTAAGAAGATAAAAGAAACCACTGGTTTTCCTCCTGAGGGAGGGAAGGAGCCAAGAGTATTTCACTGAGCATTTGGAATTGGTGATATTTGAATTAATTCCCAAAGGATGAGTCAGATCCACCAGGGGTGAAAAAACCCTGTCACATGGAGGGCCCAGGGTGTTGAAATTCATGGAGGTCTTAAAGGGGAAGGAATGTTCTAGGTGATTATGAGAAGCCTTGAATCTCATCTGAGAGGTAGTGGGAACCGGGAGAGGGGCTCAGGATCAGAGGTGTCTGGGACAGAGAAGTAGAAGAGTGAAATAAGCTAGGCAGGTTTATGCCTTGTGTATCATATAGTGAATGGACTCAAGACCTTGCAAGTTCATCCCAGGGATGTATTGAGTCAAATTTGATTATGTGCTGGGTAGAGTGGCTTCTCCACACCCGCATTCAGCTCTTCTCTCTTATTAATCGTTTGAAGGGTTTTGTGATGACTTTTCTCTTTTCTTTCTTGTTAATTAGGACACAAAACTATAACAAACTACTTTTGGTAGTGCATAGAAGTGCAAGAAATCTGTTTATTTTCTAATGGACTCTAGAACTTTGAACATAACATAAGAGGGAGCTTGCATAAGGAAAACGATGTTTTGACTTGGACTCTCTTTTTAACTCCCACACTACCTTTTAAGCATCAAGAAAAGTACAGTAAAAATACAGAAATTAAGCTTGTCAGATGATCCTTCAGTTTAAAGAAGGAAGGGTTGAACACTGGATATGGAGTTATTGGGAATAAGCCTGCTTTGTCAAGTATTTTATTTTCTTTGAAAATTGATCATTATTTAAAGCTCCAAAGTCACAGAATAATCACTGTTCTTCCCTGGTTTCCTCAGATAGGCATATGAATGTTATCCTTCATATTCTTTCTTTCTCTCTCTCTCTTTCTTCTCTTCTTTCTTTCTTCTTCCTTCTTTCCTTTCTCTTTTCTTTTCTTTCTTTCTTCCTCCTCCTCTTCCTCCTCCTCCTCCTCCTTTCTTCTCTCAACTCAATAAAAATTATTATGGTCCTACCTAAGGCCAACATTTACACTGAACACTGAAAAGACCAATATAAATTGGATACGAAGTTTGCTCTCAACATCTGGTGTGAAACAGACATGACCCAAAATAACAATGGTACAATATTGAATATTTTATAATTGCAGTGTAAGCAAGATGCTCTGACAGTACTGAGGACAGAGCATTAGCTCTGTTGTGGGAGAGTGAACTGTCTGTATAGGGTTCTGGTGTTTTTCAGGCTGTACCCTGACACCCAGAAAATTACAATATGCCCAATCAGACCAACTTTTGTTCTGGTTCACTTCATAGATTGTGTATACTTGGGATAACTAAGCCTAATGAATTCTGCTTTCCACTTGCTATTAATGATTTGGAGATAGATATGATAAATGTCAATATATTGCTAGGTGATAGAACAAATAAGCTGTCCCAGGTATAACATCCATAACAACTCTTGAGGTAACTAGTTTGTGGGAAATAAAGATAAGCCTGGATAAGCCTATATGGTAGGACTTGGTAAGGATAACACCCATGTTTGTAAGGTTTATTTCAGCATCAGTCATGGATGTACCCCTGGGAGAAGTCACATCTTAAGTCCATGTGGGGCATCTCATACTTAAGGCAGGGACCAAATGGATTCCCAGAACCCTTGTAGAATTACCCTGGTATTTGGCTTAAGAGTTCTTAGTAAATCCATTTGATTCCTACCATTTGAAAGTTCAGTTAATATTCCTGGTTCCAGTTAGAACTTGATTGGATTTGAGGTTGTACTTATATTGCTGTTACTTATAGCAGTAGCCAGCAGATGGCAATGTAAAAATTACTTCTCGGGGAATTTTCCACCTCAACAATTTTTTGAGGCTTCAGGGACGATCTATCTATCAGATCCATGTTGGGTATTGTGATCTTTGTTACTCATTTCAGTTACCCATTAAATATTTAGTAGGTTGGAAGATGAACCTTCTCATACATTCATTGTCCCTAAAAATGTGATTTTATTACATACAGATTACAATGGACTTACAAATTCAATTCATTCACAAAGTCTGGTTGTAACTCAGGTTGGTCAATTGAAGGCTCAGGCTTCTCTGCACAGCCTTCAAAGTCTGTTTTCTGTATACAGCAGACAGATCTTAGGGTCCTTAGAGAGACACTGGCCAAGGATTTCTCAATTGACCCCACACAAGAAAGGATGTTGTAATGTTCCTTCCAGAACAGGGTTAAATCTGTATCTGAGAACATCTGGAAGCACAAGCAGCCAGCATTCAGATTGTAACTCAAGACTTTTGTCGTAAGTTAAAACTAAAATTCTGGTCATAACCCAAGTTGTTGGTGTCAGGCTGGTCATAACTCAAGGGTCTACTGGATGTATTTCTTCCTTTTAAAAAATTGCTCGTTTATGTAGGACTTATGTTTTGGGTTACCATTCCATGTTCGTATAGTTTATTCTTGGTCTCTTCTGGCTGTACCTTTAGAAGACACATAATAGCCTAGTTGGAAAAGATTCTAGAACTCATGCAGGTTGTTAAGCCCACCCTTACTTCAATGTATCCGTGAATTGTGGTCTCTCAGTCTCTGATTGAGATACACCCAGTGACAGGGTTTTAATAATTATTTTTGTTGTGTTAATTCTAGAAAGTTGTTCTTCATAAAGAGCCAAAATCTGTCTTCTCAGTGTAATTGAATATCCCTAGCCTTTACCAATTTACCTTTGGAGAGTCCTACTTGCACTGATACTGTTAAATTTGCTGATTTGTTTCCCCTTTGCTTGTGTAGGACCTTTGGATCATTTACACCTACTCCTTCTCTAGAAAAGATCAGCTGAGTTCTTAGAAAGACTCCACATATGCTATCTTGGATGGAAATATCTTCACCTGTGCTCCACTATGGTGACACTAGTGAGTAGACAGCTTCCCAGGTCCAGGCAATCTATCGGAGCTCCTTAAGTGATAATTGCTAAGGTGTCAAGGTGGTCTGTATTCTCCACAGGATGTAAGGCCTCAGAGCACTTTGGTGTCCTATGCAGAAATGGGATGTCTACCCCTTCCCACAGTTTAGCATTGAGCTTTGTTACTTGGTACTTTAAGACCCTGTTCCTACAGCCCATGTCCCCGTAGATATCAGCCCTCATCTTAAGGGCCAAGCCTTAGAATCTTTCAATATATGTGTTCAACTTTACCTCCCTCCTTTATTTTCCAAGCAGCTGCATAAACAAACTTTTCCTTAGCAGGCCCCCTATATCCCACGCATGCCAGAGGGTACCATAGACAGCCAGAGACACAGCTAACCCCCCAATCCCAACTGAAGTTCCACTGGGATGCCTGGCCATATCTGAGTCCTGGCCCTGGGCCTCTCCTCCTGCTTGGAGCCAGTGGGTACATGTTTTTAATCCCTTTCTCATTGAAAATGAGGCCAACTCTCATCCCCTTCAACTCATCTTTCCTCTATGCCAGATATCCTGTTTCTTCAGCTATTTCACATAATCAGCTTTGCATTTCTTCAGCCTTGATGCATACATACTTATCAAAAATATAAAATTCTCATATATGGAAATTATTGGTACCTTATAGTATTCTGTTAAGAAAAGTGTCCTTGCTAAAGTTGGAGATTAATTTATATAATTTTGAAAGCATCTTTTGGCCTATAAGAAAAGCATGATAAATTGAAGAAGGAATGGGGAGATGGAGAAGAAAAAGGAAGAAAGAAGAAAAGAAAATAGAAGGAAATAGCTAATGATTAAGTATTTTTTTATGTTCTAGTATAATCGCTTTTCATCATTATCTAGTTCTCACAACAACCCCATTAGACAAACACTACTAATATTCTCATTTTACAAAAATAACAACTGAGCTCTCTTTCCAGCGTGGTTACTGCCTCCAGCCCACTCA
Organism: Heterocephalus glaber; assembly: GCF_053883595.1. Taxonomy (NCBI): domain Eukaryota; kingdom Metazoa; phylum Chordata; class Mammalia; order Rodentia; family Bathyergidae; genus Heterocephalus; species Heterocephalus glaber. Next base: position 10,439,728 of record NW_028258354.1, on the reverse strand, counting down.
GGATCTTGGCAACAGCAGAGGTATTGAACATTGGTAAAAAAAACTTTATGAAGGCAAAGCAAAAGAAGTCTATGAATTGTTAGATAGTCCAGGAAAAGTCCTTCTTCAGGCCAAGGACCAAATTAGAGCAGGAAAGGCAGCCAGAAAGAATCACCTGGAAGGAAAAGCTGCAACCTCCAATAGGATTACTGGTTGTATTTTTCAACTGTTGCAGGAAGCAGGCATCAAAACTTCTTGCACCAGAAAATGTGGAGCTTTCATTGTGCCCCATTGTGAAATGATTCCAATTGAATGGGTTTGCTGAAGAATAGCAACTGGTACTTTTTTATACTTTCAGTTTCTCACATCAGAGAAAGAATGGGATATTTACACACATGTGTCCAGTTTGTTTCACTTAAGAGTATGGTCTTTAGGTCCATCCATTTAGCTATAAATGTCTCGAGTTTATCCTTCTTTATGGCTGAGTAGTACTCTGTTGTATAAAAAAAAACCCCACATCTTCTTTATCCATTCATTGGTTGATGGGCATTTGGGTTGTTTCCAAGATGTATTACAAGCTGTGCTGCTATAAACATGGGTGTGCATATATCACTGTGACATGATGCTTTTCATTCTTTGGGGAAGATAACAAGAAACTGGGTCAAAGGAACCTCTAGCCCTGGAGTCCCGGTTGTTTTTTCTTCTTCTTCTTCTTCTCTCAAGTTTTTCTTTTTCTTTTTTCTTTTTTCCCCCTTCCCCTGACCTCACTTCAACCCCTCCATCCCTCCCTATTTACAGAGACTAGTCCTGGTTTTTTGAGGACTTTCTACACTGGTTTCTATAGTGGTTGCACCAGTCTACACTCCCGACAATAGTGAAGAAATGTTGCTTTTCCCCACAGCCCCTCCAGCATTTGTCATTGGTTGATTTCTTGATAATAGTCATTCTTTCTGGAGTGAGATGTATAATAGACAATGTAAAATAGAAAGAAAAAGTTCAAAAGGGAGGGGACACTAGGGAGGGAGAAGGTGGAAAGGGAGAAAGGAAAAGGAAAAAATGAGAAAAGAAAGATAAAATAGAAACAAAGCTTTTGTAAACAAGGAGGGGAAGAAGGGTTGAGGGAAGGGGAAAAGAATGGGAAAAAATAAGAATTAAGACATATCATGTACAGGTACAAATTCCCTATGATGAATGCAATCATTATGTATATCTAAATTGTACCAATAAACTTAATTTTAAAAAAAGAATAGCACTAGTTCTTTTCTCAAAAGAAATCCTAGTATCAAGGAAGGATTTAAGGGTTAGCCACCTAAAGTGGAGCTATTTTTCAAGAATGATGCTAATAATGATCTGCAGTGGTCTAAGGAACAACGAATTGCTGCAAAAATTTTGCTTAGCTGGACTTCTTATAGGCCAAACTGAAGTGGGCATCATGAGTCATGCTATACAAGCTATTTTTGAAATATGGGAGAAATCCTGGTTGCCCTAGAACTGTACGTTGGTCCTGATATGAAGATTGAATTTGGTGTTGATGTGACCACCAAAGAAATTGTTCTCACTTATGTTATTAAGAATAATTCCTTGCCACTGGGAGATGGAAGCCAGCAGAAAGACAAACAGTCTTATTGTGATCTCAAGAAAGTAACACCTGAAGGGCTCCAGATGGTAAAGAAAATCTCTGAGTGGTTTGCAGAGAGAGTGGAGTTAGTTTTGAAATCAGAAAGCCAGTGCAGGGTTGTAGTATTAATGGGCTCAACTTCCAAGCTTGGTCACTGTGAAATAATCAAGAAGGATTGTGGAAATTATGGGATTCCCTGTGAATTTCAAGTAACATCTACCCAGAAAGGCCCAAAGGAGATTCTGAGGATTAAAGCTGAGTGTGAAGAGGATGACATTCCAAATGTATTCATGGCAGTGGCGGCAGAGCCAATGGTTTAGGCCTGGTGATGGCTGGTAACATACCCAGTTATCAACTGTCCTCCCCTCACGTCAGACTTGGGAGCTCAGGATGTGTGGTCCTCTCTTCACCTACCCAGTAGTCTCGGCTGTTCCACCATACTTTCTCCAGAACAATCAGCTCAGCTTGCCACTCAGATATTTGGATTAAACGACCACTTGGTGTGAGCCAAACTGTTAGCAAGCATGCTGAATACATGTATTTCCTTGAAGCAGGTTGATACGAAAATCAGAGAATATAATTTATAAGAATATCACTTCATGCCATGGGGATGGGGCTATATGTTTCTAGTTTAGCTGCAGAAAAATAAGTAAAATAGAAAAAAGAGATTTTGGGAGGGGATCAAACTTGGGACCTTGCACTTGTGAGGCGGGTGGTGGAACCACTGGGCTAAATCCCTGGCCCCCAAAAAGATTTTTAATCAGAGAAAACAAATAAAATTGAACATAAATGCTTCTCTAGATACCAAAAATAAATAAATAAAAGACAACTGAATCACAAAAAAGTTAAGTAACTTACCTGAGGTAGTAGAGCCAGTAGGCAATAGAGCTGGAATTTACATTTGGAAGTCTTATCATTAAGTTGACATTTATTAGGCATTTATTGTGAGTCAGCAGCTCTGTTAAGTAATTTACATGGATTTGATTGTCTCATTTACTATTTAGGTCAATTCTGTGTGTTGAAGGCTAGAGTCATCTTTTTTCTTTTCTTTCCTTTACTTTTTTTCCCCAGCACTGGGATTGAACCCAGAGCCTTCACACCCAGAGCCATATCTCCGTACAGAAGAAGGTTTGTTTTAAACTATTATGCACAATCCTCCCCTCACTAAGTTGTTGAGTTGCTCAGACTGAGCTTGAACTTGCAGTCCTCCTGTTTCAGTCTCCCAGAATGCTGGGATTACAGCATGTACCACTAAAGCTACTGTTTTTGGGGGTTTTGTTTTTTATTGCTATTCAACATATGAGATTAAGTAACTTGTCCAAGGTCACACTTTAGCCATCTGCAGAGCTTGTGTTTGACTCTGGCAGTTAGGTACTAAGTATATGTGTATATAAGCATATATTATTCTACCTCTATATTACTTAAGACTAGCCAGCCTATTTGTCCAAATCAATTTTTTAAAAGACAATTTTATTTGTAGAGTCCTGTGGTATACAGCAAATATCGAATCATCTGAGTTAATACATAATTCAGAAGTTAAGTAGAATTAAGGCAATACCTACTTGGCTCCAAATTGGCTGATTGCCTTTGATTCCCAAAGTTTGAGGGTTAAACTTGCCTGGTTTCTTGGACACCTGCAGGCTTGAGTTCAGAGTTACTGTTGGGTGTGCTGTGCTATCCAAGGTTTGTCGGAGGAAGCATTCACTCATAAACTGAGGGAAGGAGGGTAAATTGGTACAGTTCTATCATTTAGCTAATAGCAGTGGACACTTTTTCTTTATATTGTGCATAATAGTTTAAAACAAACTTCCATTTGTTTTATTTTCATCCAGTCTTCCCAGTAACAGATTTTTATTGCCCATTAATGAAATTTAGACAGGTAAATGTGAGGAATAACTGATAATTTGAACCAAATGGTGTTTAGCCAAAATAATTCAAGCCTGATTTTTTAATAGATGTGCATTTTTCTATAATTCACAAAACATTTGTGTTTTTAATTTTATAAAAAGTCCTTTGCCTTTCAATAAAAATTCCTTCAATAAATATTTGAATTACTAGGAAATATTTTCAGTTGGAAATATAAGTAGATTTCCATTGCATAGTAAACAGAAATAAGTACTTGACAGGTGTGGTGGTGCACACCTATAATCCCAGTGCTCTAGGAGGCTGAGGCAGGAGAATCACTGCAAATCTGAGGCCAGCCTTGGCTACATAGTAAGTTCAAAGCCAGCCCAGACTACCTAGCAAGACCCCATCTTAAAAAAAAAAAAAAAAGAAAGAAAGAAGTACTATTTTGTACTCAACATTTCAGATATTTTCCCCTCAATTCTTTGAGAAACCCTGCATACCGAAGTCTTTTCTATAATGGAAAGTAGTTCTCTCAGTACAAAACATTGCAAATTAAGTGAGGTGAAGGGACCTACCCTACTGTGTAGCCACAGGGCCAGAATTAGGACAAGGCAAGTGAAGCCCCTAGGGTCTTGTGTGAGTTGAGGCAATGAGTGCCTTTGTAAACTGCATTCTGGGCATCCGGCTGGCCCCCTTCTATCCCAGGACCTGAATATGTTGGCAAGAATGGTATGCATGATGGTAAACTTTGTGTCCACTTGACTCAGCCATGGAGTACCCAGACATTTGGCCAAACATTACTGTGGATAGGTCTGTGAGGATGTTTCTGGGTGAGATTAACATTTCATCAAAGCAGATCAATATTCTTAATGTGAGTGGGCTCCATTCAATCAGGTGGTAGCCTGAAAAGAACAAAAAACTGACCTCCCCTGAAGCAGCAAGAACTCCTTCTGCTTTAATGCTTTCAAACTGAAATATCATTCCTTCCTGTGTCTCCAAGTAGCCAGCATTCAGATGGAAACTACACCATGCCCTTCTGGTACTCCAGCTTGCCAACTACAGATCTTAGAATTTGTCAGCCTCCATAATCATGTGAGCCAATTGTTTATCATCTCTCTGCACTTATTTGTACCTATATTTATCAGGGTTGGTCAAAATATACAATGAATGTTTAAATTTTAAAATTTTATTACAATAAAAGACACATTGCCATTAACCTCCTCAAAATACTCTCTTCACTTCAAACACACTTATCTAATCATTCTTGCCACTTTCAGAAGTGTTTTGTGAATGTCTTTACAAGATGTGATGGAAAAAATGTGAATGCTGCTTCCACATGCCATCCAACTGAAAGCCAGGCATAAAAATATTATGGTGTGTCCTTATCCACTTTATTTATTATATCTGGCACCATGCAAATTTTGGCTCTTCCCAAAAGTCAAAATAACTATGAAAGATAAATGTTCTGAATTGATTCAGAACATCAAGGCAGCCATGACAACACAACTAATGATAATGCAAAAGAGGACATCCAGAATTGCTTCAGAAAGTGGCAAGAATGGTGGGAAAATTGTCTTCAAAGTGAGGGAGAGTATTTTGAGAGAGATTAATGGCAATGTGTCTTCTACTGTAATAAATTTTTAAAAGCTTAAACACTCACTGTAATTTTTATCATACTTCATATATTTATATCTATCTATTGAGAGATGTTTCTCCTATCAGCTTAGTTTCTATAGAGAACCCTGACCAATACATCATTTAGAGACCACAGCATAAGCTAAATCTTGATCAACTTAAAGTCTTGGGACCTTTTTCAAGTGCTAAAAGGAAATCATTAATTTACTTTTTACAGTGGCAACAAAACACAGTTGCATTCTGTCATTCTGTGTACAAAGCACTTGACAACTAGTAGACATAGAAAAAGATGGGTCTTTTCTTCCCTCTGTATTAATGAGCTGTTAGTGCCAGGTGAGAGTTATGAGGCCAAAGAAAGATAGTCTGCCAGATCACGAGCTGGGAGTAGGCTGGCCAGGTGCCCCAATTCCACTGCAAATGACTGGTGTCCTGCTCTCTGAACTGAGAGTGTCACACTGAGCTGGCCTCAGGAACTCTGGCTTCCAGCCCAGCTTCCACACCAGTTATCTGGGACCTCAGATAAGTATTTCACTTTATTTCTCATCTGTGAAATAAGGGGGTTTCCTTTCAGTCCCAAAATGTCTGCGATTTATTGTTCATTATTATCATTTCTGGATTATTCTTAGTTTTGTATTTGATTTCAAATCACAGTAAGAAAAATAGTTCAGACTATACAATTACAGCAAAAATAAACTGAGCAGAATTAACTTTTTAAAGCACTGTTTGCCTGGGTCATGTTAATAAAATCTACTAAACTCTATTTTAGGCAACTTTTATGTAGTTTCTTTATTAGCTTGTTTCAGTCCATTCAACTTGAATAATAGACTGACTTTAGGAGTTGAATTTTGAGGCAGGTAGACAGGACGACTATACTACTAGTGTTTACCCTTTCAGACTTCCCCAAGTGGTAGCCCCTTTCTAGATATTCTTAATGCTTATTTATGTTTTGGCCCTTTATGAAGAACTGAGAATTCAACTCTGGTATTTATTCTTTTGTTATAAATCAAGGTTTTTAGGGCCGGGGATTTAGCTCAGTAGTTCTGCCACCTGCCTTGAAAGCGCAAGGTCCTGAGTTTGATCTCCGGTACCAAAAGAAAAGAGAGATATAAATCAAGGTTTTTACATTGCTAGCTGACTTCCAAAACCTACTACTCAGTAATGTAAATGGGATTTCCTTAGAATGTGCTATACTTAATTTCGATATAACTATCATTTTGTGAATTTTACCTTCATTACATTTTTTCTATCACAAATTAGTACACTCTCTAAAAACTTTTGGAAATACAGAAAAGGAAAGAGAAGAATGGGAGAAGGAAGTCATAGATAGTTAGCTCACCTAAGAAAATGTGAATATGTTGATATTTTTCTAGGTAGTGTTTTTCTGTTGTAGTAATAATTCTCTTTTGTCTGCTGTTTGCCTAAGGACAGTAAGACAGTTTGCCATGATTTTACATAGTCTATGAACTTGATTATTAAATGGTTATATAATATTCTGTGGTATATTTCAACATTCATCTTCTTGGACTATGTCTAACTTTTCACTATTTAAATAACATCATGAAAAGCAACTTTATGTGTGAAACTTTTTCCATATTAGGATTACTTCTTTAGCACTGAGTTTCAGAAGTGGAATTTTTGAGTCAAAACATGTGCTCATTGTATAGGCTCTTAGCACATATGTTCTTCCTGAAAAGCTTATAATGGCTACTCCATACTTCCAACAGACCTATCCGAGAGTGTCCTTTTCAGTATTCTGTTGTGGTCTTTTAAAAATCCTCCAAATGAAGCTTTGGGTGGTACAAATAGTTGTTGATCTGTGGTTGCGTTTTATAGTTATGGCAAGCTTAACTCAGAAATGTCGTCCTGTAGGGGGCGGTAAGGGATCAATACCTGGCAGGAGTGAGTGATTCTCCCCTTCGTAGGAGGCTATGAAAGTCCCTTAGGGTAAGAAGCTTTGCATTGGGATACTTATTAATTGTGGACACAGAACTCATCAGATAGATACCATGTTGTACACTATAGCTCTAGTCTATAAATACAAGACTAGTGGGTGACTACTAAAGAAAAAAACAGGTTATTTCTTTTTAAAATTTTTATTTTTATCGGTACATCTTTGTAGGGACATATACATAAAACATCTTAATTCTTTTTTCATCTTCTTTCCCTCCCTCCCCCTCCTTCCATATCTTGATCCACTTCTCTTTTGCAAAATATGTATCTTTATTTCCTATTACCTATTTTTTATTTTGCTCTTTATACTTCAGGTTTCTCATATAAGAAAAACAATGTGATATTTAAGCTTGTGTGTCAGATTTATTTCACTTAACATTGCGTTCCCATGGTGCAGCACAGGTTATTCCTTTTGAACATAGGAATAAAGCACTTCTATTAAATTTTATTTTATTAATTTTTTTAAAAATTCTTTTATTGGTACATTTTAGGTATACAATACATTTACATTTCTCATTGGGAATTGTACCTTTACATGATGCATCTTGGTTCTTATTTTTTGCCCATTCCTAGCCCTCCCTTCACCCCCTCCACCTTTCGCTGTTTACAAAGACTTTATTTCCATTTTTTCCATTTCTCAGCATTTTTCTTTTCCCTTCTTTCCTTTCCCCTGCCCCTCCCACTTCCCCTACCCCTTTGGACCTTTTCTTCCTATTTCGTATTATCGATTATTTATTCTAATCATTGGTACATTTTAGGTATACAATATAATGACATTCATCATTGAAAATTTGCACCTTTACATAATCTCTCTTGGTTCTTATTTTTCCCCTTCCCCTGCCTTCCCTTCAACCCTTCCACCTCTCCCTATTTACAAGACTTTGTTTCCATTTTCCATTTTCTCATTATAATTCCATTCCCTTCTTTCCTTTCCCCTTCCCCTCCCACTTCCCCTTCCCCTTTGCCCCTTTTCTTCCTATTTCACATTATCTATTACACCTTTTAGTGCTTATTTACACTTTCAGTTTCTCACACCAGAGAAGCTATTTGGTATTTATACATGTGTGTCCTATTTATTTCACTTAAGAGTATGGCCTCAATGTGCATCCACTTAGCTATAAATGTCTCTAATTTCTCATTTTTTATGGCTGAGTAGTACTCCATTTTATTAAAAAACCACATTTTCTTTATCCAGTCTCCAGTTGATGGGCATTTGGGCTGTTTCCAAGTTTTAGCTATTACGAACTGTGCCGCTATAAACATGGGAGCACATATATCACTGTGGTATGATTCTTTTAATTCTTTGGGGAAGATCCCCAGCAGGGGAATATCTGGGTCCAATGGGACTTCCAGTCCTAGTTCTTTGAGGTATCTCTATATGGATTTCCACAGTGGTTACACCAGTCTACACTCCCACCAGCAGTGGAGCAGGGTTCCTCTTTCCCCACAGCCCCGCCACCATTTGTTATTTGTTGATTTCATGATAGCAGCCATTCTTTCTGGAGTGAGGTGGAATCTCAGCATTGTTTTCATTTGCATCTCTCGAATGACCAGGGATGTTGAACATTTTTTCATGTATTTATTTGTTATTTCTACTTCTTTGTCTGAGAAATGTCTGTTCATTTCAGATGCCCATTTTCAGATTCGGTCTTTAAATTTGGGAGGTCTGATCTTTTTAAGTTCTTTATAGAATCGAGATAGTAGACCTTTGCCTGAGGAAAAGCAGGTGAAGATTTTTTCCCACATTGTGGATTGTCTCTTCACACTGCTGGTGGTTTCTCTTGCTATGCAGAAGCTTTTTAATAAGAAGAGATCCCACTTGTTGATTATGCTAGTTCACAGGCAACTGAGGTTTTGTTCATACAATCTTTTCCTACACCAATGTCTTCAAGAGTTCTACCTAACCTCTTTTCCAGCCGGTTCAGCATTTTTATTTTAATATTTAGATCTTTAATCCATTTTGATTTTAGTTTAGTTCACAGTGAGAGATATAGGTCTAGTTTTAATCTTCGGCAAGTTGAAACCCAGTTTTTCCAGCACCATTTATTAAAGAGGCTATTTTTCCTCCAGTGAGGGTGTTTGGCTCCTTTATCGAAGATGAGATGGCTGAGTGTGTCTGGAGTTGTTTCTGCATCTTCTAATCTGTTCCACTGACATCTACTCATTTTAAATGACTATAAGTAAACATTTGTATGCGTTTCTCATCATATTTCATATGTAGATACTTTTTGTTGTTGTTTTGCAATATTGGGGATTGAACTCAAGGCCTTGTTAGTGCTAGGCAAGCACTTTACTAGCTATACCCCCAGGCCTGTAGGTACATTTATCCATAAATATTTCAAAATAATAGTGCTTGGGGTATATATTTTTGTATATTTATGCTTTAAAATTTTTATATATTAAGAAGTTTATTCTGCTATAATGCAAGTGTGTTGTTTTCCCCAGTTTTCACAAAGACAAGGCAGTGTGGAATAAGCAAGTAGATCATCTTCAAAATTCAGAAAGTCATTGTCATCAGTGGCTAGAATAGAGCTTTTTTTAAAAGCATCACTTATCTGTTACATTTTATCAAAATGAGGGAAATCTAAACAAACAAGTCTACATTTTTCCCAATATTGGGGATTGAACACAGGGCCGTCGCACAAGAGCTGCAACTGCAGCCTGTTCCCCCCACCCACCCCGAAAAAAGGGTTTCAATAAATTGCTAAATTGCCCAGAATGGGCCTGAACTTGCAGTCCTCCTGCCTCTGCCTCCCAGAGTCCTGGGATTACAGGTGTAAACTACAATGCCTGGCACAAATAAGCATGCTCTTTTTTTGGTATTCATAAAAGAAAAGACAGGGTTGGGATGTAGCACAGTGGTAGGGCTTGTTTTTAGCATCCACAAACCTCTGGGTTCAATTCCCAGTACCTCTCTCCCCCCAAAAAGACTAATTTGCCAAGGAGAGCTCCCGAGGCATATATCTAAGAGTTAGAAGAAGGAAGAGCAGATCTAGGAGAGTCTTTAAAGAAATACTCAGACAGCCAAAAAGCTAGTATCATTTGAACTGCCAGTAAATACTGTGTATCTGAGTAAATACTATATTTTATCCCTTGAAGTATAGGTTGACTTGTCTTGAATTTACTCTTGTGGAATAAAATGGTTCAGGAAAGGAAAGAAACCCAGTAGGTAGCCACAATTTATTGTTTGTAACTATTGGCTCTCTGCTACAGACCATCTTCTATAGCCATTTAGAGGCAAGCATCATCACACAGCTTCTTTGAGCAGAATCTGCAGTGAGCACATGGTGAACAGGAAGCACAGTGGGCAGGTCTGGTGGAGGGAAACCATTTTCAACCATCTCACTGGCTTGCTGGTTTTGATAAGTGGGGGTTATCAAAACATATCTCTGCATTTTGAGCACATCAGGAATTGATAAAGGCAAAAGTATATCTGCATGGATGTTTATGCACTGAATATCCAGATTTACATTTGTTTTTGAGAAGATTATTCATTAGACCTGAGGTCTCTAACTACCCAGACCTAATATGCTAAGACTTTAGGAACTAACAACTGAATTTATCAATTCTTTACATAGATATGTATGCAGAATGAACCATTTTCTTCCCAAATGCTTAGGACTCTAAGTTAAATCTTGAAAAAAACTGGCAAGGGTTACCTTAGAATTATAAACTCTCGGAAGAGAATGAATCACAACAATTAGTTCAACCTCCTTATTTTTTGGATGAAAAAACTGAAGATCAGACATGATGATGGGGTTCTGAGAATCCCAGAGAAAGCTAGCAGCAAAGCTGGCAAAAGAGCACATGTTTTCTGATAACCAGAGCAGAGCTTTCCGTGTTGATTCAGTCTTAAACTTTAGGCTATGATAAGGTGCAGCATCACCACATCACAATCCACCAGCCCCATAAAAGGAAAAAGAGTTGCCTGCAGTTTCTGTCTTGTTATGAAGAACAGGGAAGTCCACTGACGTGTTTCTTTGTTATTCAGTCTTAGACACACACACACACACACACACACACACACACACACACACACTTTAGCATTCAATTTTAAAGCAATAGCTGGATGGGCTGATTTTAGGCACTACTCCATTCTGACCATGATACATTTCATCTAGTACAGTACAAAGACCATGGCAGATATTTAATATAGACACATGATTTGACTGGTAGGAAGGAAGTATGGTATCATAGAAGATGTTCTGGGCCAGTCCTGACTGGGTAGGCTGTGGAAATATAACTTATCTCCTTCCTTTTCATCTTCCCCACATGATCTCCTAGAATTGTTCTCAGCTTTAAAGTATCATGACCTGCCATTTTACCTTAGCAGGTCTTTCTGAAGACTGACTTGTTTATAAAGCTCTCTGAGATCCCTTATTATTAAAATTGCAACAGTATCAAAATGAACTGCAGATAGAGATTTTTCAAAGTTAAAAAAGTGTTAAATAGATAATATATTTCTTTGAAAATAACATTGTTTATACATGTCTTTGAAAAGCTGGCCTGATTCTATGTAAACCTATTTTTCAACACCTGTATTCACAGATTGATTTTGTCTTTTATCCACTGCCTATGGAGGAAGAAAGACATTATTTTGGCACATGTACTAATCCTAATGCTCTGTTGTCTTTCTCTTAATTTGTTTTGGAATTTGGCTTATTCTTGGAGACAAGTTCTGACTTCCAGAATCCACTAGTTCTAATCCTTTTCCCCTTTCCTTCCTTCTTTCATTTAGCAAACATGTTTTTCTCCATGATACTAGAACTTTGTAACTTTAATTTCTTCACCAATATACAGTAGCATGAATACATGGTAGGGCTTAGGAGTTGGAAAAGTAGAAACAAGAAGTAGGCAATGTACTGTCCAGAGCAGGAAGAGTGGGAAGGGAAAGTTGACAAGAAAGTTGCTTATGATGCAAGAGCCCTTCAAGGTCAACCACAGATTAGTGGAGCAGGAGCAGATCTCATCTCTGACTAGCAGGGTCCAGGGCAGATCCTTACCTTCCCTAAGAACTCAACCACCGTCTTTGGCTCTCAAAAGCATTGTGTGGGTCCACAGTTTACACCCACTCCAAATCTTCTGTGCTATGAAAAAGCCTAGATTTGAGACAAGCTACATCACATTCATTTATATCAAAGTGAGATTGATTTCCAAGAACGATATGTTATTTACACATGTCTGTCCTATTTATTTCACTTAAGAGTATCACCTCAATGTGCATCCATTTAGCTATAAATGTCTCTAGTTTCTCATTCTTTATGGCTGAGTAGTATTCCATTTTATGTAATAAAAAAAAACAAAAAAACAAACCACTCTTCTTTATCCAGTCACCAGTTGATGGGCATTTGCACTGTTTCCAAGATTTGGCTATTACAAACTGTGCTGTTATAAACATGGGTGCACATATATCACTGTGGTATGATGCTTTTAATTCTTTTGGGAAGATATCCAGCAGGGGGATAGCTGGGTCAAATGGGACCTCTAATCCTAGTTTTTTGAGATATCTACATACTGATTTCCACAGTGGTTGCACCAGTCTACACTCCCACCAACAGTGGAGAAGGAATCCTTTTTCCTCACAACCCCGCCAGCATTTGATATTGGTTGATTTTTTAATAGCAGCCATTCTTTCTGGAGTGAGGTGGAATCTCAGCATTGTTTTCATTTGCATCTCTTGAATGACCAGTGATGTTGAACATTTTTACATATGTTTGTCTGTTGTTTCTACTTCTTCATCTGAGAAATGTCTGTTCATTTCAGATGCTCATTTCTGTTTTGGGTCTTTAAATTTGGGAGGTCTGATTTTTTAAAGTTCTTTATATATTCTAGATAGTGTAAATGAGGACCAAAATGTATAATAGATAATGTGAAATAAGAAGAAAAGGTCCAAAGAAGAAGGAGAAGTAGGGAGGGGGGAATGGGGAAAAGAAAAGAAGGGAAAGGAAAAAAAATATGAGAAAAGAAGGAAAAAACAGAAGAAGTTTTTTTGTAAATCGGGAGGAGTGTAGGGGTAGAAGGGAAGGAAGGGAAATGGGGAAAAAACAAGAACCAAGATATACCATGTACCGGTATAAATTTCCAATGATGAATGTGATCATAATGTATACCTAAAATGTACCAATAAACTTAATGAAAAAATGGAAAAAAATGATATGTTAAAAAAAGAAACTCATCAAAAACTGTAACTACTAACTTAGAAAAATAATCCATTGGAATATTTAATTTTTAACTGCACTCCATAAGACTTTCAAAATGGTTTTAATAAATTTTAATAGGCCTCTCTGAGTCCTCCTGATTTATTTGTACCATTTAAAACAGATAATAGTACTAATGGATAGCATGAAGGAAGAATTTTATACCACAATAAATTGCCTAATCAAGTTGACTTTTTTCCTCAGTATATAGTTGCTAACTCATATTCAGCACACCCCATTTCATTTGCCCCGTTATGCTTTAGTGGTTGGCTTTTTGTTTCTATATATGCCTCAGTTTTCGTATCCCTACAAATTTATTCTAGCTTTAATGGTGTCATGCTTTAATTGGTCAAAAACATTGGGATAGATCTGTTCCAGAGAATTATGACCTACTTAGTTTAAGAAAGATTACAGATTTTGTGAGTATTTTCACATTTTCTTTAGTCATTAATAATTATATCTAGTAATTGGTTTCCAAGACTTCACTAAATGAAATAAAACTCAGTATGCATACCTGGCTGACGTAAGTTTATGCTTTGAGTGTGGTACTTTACACTGATGGACTGGCCTTCCCATATGATGGGAAATGCTTGATGCCCCACTTTATCAGTGTGGGTGCCATGTGGGAAGGAATCACTGTCAACTTTGAAGTAAAGATAGGCTCTTTCTATTGCTTTTTATACTGACTTTAGAGGATGAACATCAATTTAGTCTGGCACTTGTGGCTTCTTATGACCTTCGTGTCATTGCCTAGGTTGTTCTAGGTATTTTCAAGTCATGAAAATAGATATTGAAGCTGATCAGTCCACAATTTCCAGTCATCCTTAAAAAATACAGTTGAAGTGGGGCAAGGTGGGTGCAAGCCTATAATTCCAACAGTTTACAATGCTGAGGCAGAAAGCAAGGAGGAATCATAAATTCAAGCCGAGTCTGGGCAACTTAGTGACTTGATGAGAAACTGTCTCAAAAATAAATGAACAAATAAATAAAAAGAGGGGACACTTGGAAATAGCTCAGTGTGAAGACTCTGGGTTCAATCCTCAGTACTGGAAGAAAAAAAGAAAAAAAGAAAGAAAGGAAAAAAGAAGAAAGAAAGAAAGAAAGAAAGAAAGAAAGAAAGAAAGAAAGAAAGAAAGAAAGAAAAGAAGGAAATAAAAGAGACTCAGTAATCTGAGACTCAGTTGTCAGAGCCTTTTAGTTTCCATACATTTAGTAAATTATGATTCAGATCACATCAGCCTTTCTGATTTGTGTACATCTGTTTTTCTATTGATCTATTTCTTTTCTTATGTAGCCTGTTATTTTCTCTCACAACTAGGGATCCTCATAAGCTCATTGGTTTTTTTTTTTAGAAAGAGTGAAACTAAAGATATTTAAAAGCCCAATCCTTATCCCCTTTGGTGTTATTGATCTTTGATCACTTTTGTGTGTGTGCATGACATTTACTTTTATAAAATAAACTGGACCATTGAAATGGATTGATGAATAGGTATGGTTTGCCTTTAGGAATAGAGGAGATATCTAATACCATATTTTTAATGCAGATAGATACAATAAATATAGTATGAGTCAATAATTTTAATCTCAATTTGAAAGCTACTAACATATTTACAAGCAGAGAGGTACTATCTAATGGCAATAGAGCTCCTCAAATCCCTTTACACTATGCTGTTTTGAATTTAAAAATCTAGAGATATATGAATTTACTGGAAATTATTTTTGAAAACTTTCAAATATGTTCCAGAACGAAAAAAAATCTTTGATAATAGGTAACAAAATTGTCTAAGGTGATACTGCAGGTGGGGTGGAAGGAGTAGTTACAGTTATTGTAAGGGAAGGGAACAAATGCAAAATTAACTCCTTTAGATGTCCTCTTATTTGTTGCTGTTGGCTCTATATTATCTCTTTTTAAGGAGATGAGGTTTAATCCAAAAAGAAGAGACAGACCATTCCTTAGATATCTTTTATTCTGCCATTTATTTTTCCTTCAATTCAGACCTTTTCTTTGTTCCCCTAGGAACCTCTGAGGCTGAGGCCTCTGGCAACTTAGCAACTTAGTGAGATCCTCTCGCAAAATAAAAAATAAAAAGGGTCTAGGGATAAAGCTCAGTGCAAAGGTCCTGTGCTAAATTGCCAGTAACACACACACACACACACACACACACACACACCCTCACATAAAAAGAAGAAAAAAATCTCTATTGGTTTTGTTTTTTCACTGTTGCGCAAAGTACTTTTCCTTGGAAATCTTTTCTTCCATGCTTTCTGCCCTTCTTCTCAAAATGAAGTTAGTTAGGCTACATTAAACATTCTCATTTCTAATTTGCTAGTATAATATAATCTAGCTGAGAATGAGGGGGGAGGGCTCGGGATTTAGCTCAGTGGTTCCGCCGCCTGCCTTGCAAGCCCAAAGTCCCGAGTTCAATCCCCAGTACCAAAAAAAAAAAAAAAAAAAAAAGAATGAGGGGGGAGAAATATAAATCTCAGATAATGTTGATAATGACATAATGGCTTCCTAGCCAGGTCCAAGAAATTTGAGAATTTTACATGAGAGCATGCCTTTGTTAAGTGAATATATCTTCACTTATATTTTTAACCATGATTTGTTAGAAAAATCTCCTTTTCCCCAGATATATATTTTAAAGCACACAAGCTATGCAAATAAGTAAAAAGTTACTGGCTTTGATTAAATTGGCTTATGCAAACAAATATTTATTGGATATGTGGGAAATATTTATTTTTCCTCTTAAGCTATCCAAAAATCCTGGTTTAGGTACCTGTAGAGAGTCTGAAGAGTTTGAGGCTGACAGTAGCTGTGAAAAGTTTCATAGTCTTTTAAGAAAGTTTGGGGGCTATGTTTAGGGGAAGAGATGGGTGTATTATGCAGGGCTGCTAGCTAATGCAAAGATTGTAACATATGGAATTCATAAAGGTCCAATTACAGGACCGTCACTGTTTGCCACGGTTTTAACTTATGTAAGTTATGGATTATACTTTCATGAGATCATAATCAAAAGGTTATTCTTTGGTAATGGTGTGTTAGAAGAGCTTTATCCTGAACTTCAAAGCCATCCTCTGAGCCTGGAGAACAAAGGCTTAGAAGTTTGAACCGAGGCCAAAATCAGTCTGTATGAGTTAACGACGTCCCAGACCATCCGGGAGCCGGATCAACCTATCCACGTGCGTGAACTTTCTCTCATCACATCAGATCAACAGTCATCACTAAAAGATGACAGTTGATTCAGCTTTAATGTGTCCTTTTTCTCTTTGACTATGTGTCTGCTCACATTTGCTTCAGAGTGGTTTATTTTGACTGCAAAGCACTGTCATTCCCTGTGTTTCCAGAAGACAGTGATTATCACTAATTGGGGACACACCTAGGAAAAAAAACTGCAAACACTAAGGAATTTACTGAAAATAATTCTTAGAAATAAGAAGGCTAATATGTGACTTAACATAACAAGCAAAAAGTAATAAAGAAGCGTTGTGGTTTGTCGTAATATCCTGGCATGTTTTAAGTGGAAAACAAAGAAAGACTGGGAGGCTGTCTAATGTTACAAATGGAAAATCTGTTGCCTCCTCTTTGGCTCCTAAACTCCTTAAGGATCTAAGGCTTAAAAAAAACTATTACACCGAATAAGCAAATACCATCATGTGCAATCATGTGAGCAGCCTTTCCTTCTCCTCACAGCTTCCCTGTGAGCCTACTGAGTGGGCTCCTTTCTCCCTGAGTCTTCGGATGCATACTGGAATTTCTCTAGTCAGCCTGAAATAATAAAATGTCCTCTGATTACTTTAGTGCTATGATTATTTGAATTTCAGTAATTTTAAAAATCTACTTCTGTGTAGCAGTTAAAATTTGGATCTTCATATTTAAGATTTGTTCCTATCAAAAAAAAAAAAAAAAAGACTTGTTCCAGGGTCTGGGGATTTAGATTAATTGTTCTGCCGCCTGCCTCTCAAGAGCAAGGTCCTGAGTTCGATACCCGGTACCAAAAAAAAAAAAAAAACCCAAAAAACAGACTTGTTCCTTCCCTGGATCACAGCCTAGAAGGCAACATGGTTGACCCTTCTCATGAGGCCACTTCTGGCTGGCAGGCTGAGATGCCAACTAGGGGCATGAAAAAGAGAGATAAGAAGTGAGAGGTAGGATGTTGAGCACAACAGTGTTTCCTCTGGCCCCAAAGCTGATTAGAATTGATCTTGTTGGGGCTGGGGATTTAGCTCAGTGGTGCCCCTGCCTGCCTCACAAGCACAAGGTCCCAATTTTGATCCCCTGTACCAAAAAAAAAACAAAAAAAAAACCAAAAGCTTTCCGAAGAACTGATCTTGTTATGGGTACCTGTAGATTGCTCTTCTGGAAACATTTGACTGCTTTGCCTGTGACAAGGCCATGCTTCCCATCTGGCTGGGTGCTTATAACTGTGGCACCTCACTGTGGTACAGCTCCACAGCCTCCTCACTGTTTCCTGAACACACCAGGGACACTCCCACCGGAGGAAGCAGGCACTCACTGTCCCTTTGACAGCAGTGCTTCCCTTGCAGATATCTGAATGGCTCACTCCCTCACTTTGTTCCAGTCTCTAGCAAAATGTTATCTTGTGCAGACAACCTTGCCTGACCACTCTCTGAGGTAGTATCCATCCCTCTACCGTGTGTTCTCATTCTGTCATCTTTCTCTCCTTTGTTTCTCCACATAGCACTTATCTTTACTTGCTATATGGCCAGGTAAACATTTGTTAAAAATTAGGCATCTCCTCTTGGCCACATGGAAAGTAAACACCATGAGGGCCAGGACTTTCATCTCTTTCCTTCGCTGCTGCATCCCAAACCTGCGAGCAATGCCTGGCATGCTGAAATCACTCAGTAAATATTTACTGGATGATTGAAAGAAGGAATCAACAAAGATCAGCGAAATAGAACGACTTGTTCTTCTGTTTGTGTCTCAATTTGGAAACTTTTACATACTTTTAATTTACTATAAAAGCTTTGTCTTGATCAGAAGTGTTGGCTAAAGTTGATTCCTGGGATAAAAGACAAGATCTATGAAATACAAATGTATTTTTGGAAGTGCAAAGCACAGTACAATTTAACTGCAAGAACATTTGACCTAGCATGTGGTTTCTTTCTATTCAGATTGTAATATAAGAAATTGGTTGTATAGGATAAATTAGTGAATTTAATTTAATAGAAAAGATACTTTTATTTCCATAAGGTCAGGCAAATAGCATTATTATCAGAATTTCTTAAAGGTAAAGCTAACACTTCCTCTAAAGCTCTCACCTTGCTTTATGCTATACTAGACAATATAGGCAATGAATACTGCTGACCTAAATCTGTATGTTTTATTTAAAAATATTCTTCATTATTGTCTTTGTCATTAGAAAAGTTTCTATCTCAATACAAGTAGATGAATAAAAGTGTTAGAAAACTTCAGAATAATTGAATAAATATAACATAACTTGGGATATATTATTCTCTGTGAATTGAAGATTATTCATTTAACAGAGATGGCAGTTGACAGTATGAGACTTTTTCCTTTTATCAGAAGCTTATTTTACTGGAAATTTTCAAACATATATAAATATAGACAAACTAGAAAAATGAATACCGATTTACTTATCAGCCAGATTCAAGAATTATTGACTTAATGATCAGATTTTTTTCATCTATACTTACCACTCACCTCCCCCTCCCCCAGTTATTTTGAAACAATCTCAGATGTGGTATCATTTCATTCATAAACATTTTAGTGTATATCTTTAGAAGTTAAGAACTTTAAAAAAATCTCAAAAGGTATTAAGAAAAAGTCCTTAATAAATCAAATATCCAGCTAGTATTTAAATTTCCAACTACCTCTTGCAAATGCCACACATTTTTAAAGGTTGATTTATTAGAATGAGAAGCCAAAAAGGTCCACTTACTGTGATTGAAAGATAAATCTTTTAGGTCTCCTTTAATCTAAAGATTTTCCCTCCATCTCTCTCTTTCTTTATTCATTCACATTTTTGTTAAAAGAACTGGATCTTTGCCCTATAAAATTTTCCACTGTTTTGATTTTGCTGACCACATCTTTACGGTGTGGCTTAACTTGTTCTGTTAGTCTCTAAGCTTACCATAAATTGACAATTTGATGAGATTCCTAATTTGCTTTAAAGCCAAAAAAAGAAAAAAGAAAATCCCACTATTCCTTATATGTATATCTAACTTGAGTTATAAATCCATATCTTTGAGACGCAGAAAAGGAAAAGATTTAGACTATTTTCATAATTTCTTCTCTCTTTCTGCCTATCTACACAGTACATGGCTGATGTTCTTCAGAACTGTAGATTCCTCTCACCCCTTGATCCTACTCCTCCACCCTCTACACTCAGAAATACCCTGGCCATTCCTTTCCACCCATGCAGGAACTCCTGTTTCCACACACCAGCAATAAGGCACTTTGAACTGATCCTATGAAAAATACTAGCATTTGTTGGATGCTTGTAATGTGCCAACATTTGCTGTTTCCTTACATGTGTTATTTATTTTCATGCTCACAACAACACTATAAAGTAAATGATGACCTCTCTTGGGGTTTCTCAAGCTTGCTGAGGCCCTGTTAGAGCTTATGTTCCTAGTCTTCCCTCTGCCAAAGGAATTGCCCCTCTTTCACCTGTTTAACCTCTGCTCATTAAGACTATCTCAATTCTGCTATTCTTTCTCAAGCACACCTTTTCTGACCCCCAAAGTACATATAAGTGCACATTCTCCAAGCACGGTGTATTTTGTGAGGCCTTTGATCACATTCTTAATTTTTAAAATTATTTGATTAATTGACCTATCCCTTTTAGGCAGCAAGTTCTTTTTGTTAAAAAGCCAGCTATCATTTTATTCATCACGGCATCTTGGGTATGCATAATACAAGTGCCTGGCACACTCAGTACATATGTATTGAATGAATGAGAGGCCCCAGGCCTGCTAGAAAGTAGTGGAATTAGAATTCAAGCTGGTTTGGTCTGACTGTATCCCAGATGAAACCCAGATACTCCCCAGCTTTGTGAGCATGGTTATTGGGACTGTTCGCTAACTTCTTTGGAAAACCAGCTCAGGATGAGTTTAGTCCCATAGGCCCCATATTTCATATTTCTTGCTGCTTTGTGATTGGGTTGTCAATGTCTCAATGTCTATCTTTCAGCCAATGCTTCACAAGTATACTAGAGTTTCTGTTTTTTGGTTTTGGGGGGTTTTTGTTTGTTTGTTTGCTTGTTTTGCTATACCAAAGATTGAACCCAGGGCCTCAGCATTGAGCTACATCCCCAGCCCTGTTAAAAAATATTTTGAGACAAGGTCTCACTAAGTTCCCCGGGCTCGACTCCAACTTGGAATACTCCTGTCTCAGGGTCCCAGTCCGACTGCTGAGGTTATAGTCATGTGCCCCCATGCCTGACTACTTTGGTTTTTAGTCCACTCTGGCCATGAACATTCCTTCTGCCTCAGCCTCTGCAGGTCTGTGATTACAGGTCTGTGCCACCATGCTCAACTGAGTTTGTGTTTCATTTAACATCAGAAATGTTATGACTTGGCATGGTGAAATGTGATTTACCCTTTTTGGGAGAAAAAAGATGAGTAATTTGATTCAAAGTTTGTGTTCATTTTTCACAGATTTTTGAGCCACATAGAATATGTTAGCCTCTGGCAATTCAGATGACAGTAGACAGAGTTCCTTCTATAGAGGAGAGTTTATTGAGGGAGACAAGTAAATAGTTTTTACTGTAAATATTGTATCTTTACAGTAGTAAATATAAATGAAAGAGAACAAGAAAGAAACATCTGGAGAAGGAACCATTTTACCAAAGAGGTGACCTTTCATCTAAGTTTTGAGAAATAAGTTAAAATTTGACTGGTGGTCAAGGGCAGGGAGTGAGTAATACAGGGATAGAGTAGGAGTCATACAGAGCATAGCAGTTCAGAGACTTAAAGATTGCTATGGCTAGATCAAAGACTTGCGAGTCAAGAAATAGGCAAAGAGGACAGTGGGCAGAGCTATGGTAGATACAAAGCTGTAGCCAGCCAAACTCTTTCCTGCGATTAGAAACCACAGGGCTTTAATAGCTTGTAGTCCAATTGGCATTTAGGAAAAAAACTGAATGATAGGGTGGATAAATCTGGAGGACATGAGTTACTAAGAAGTTAGGTGAAGAGACAACTGCAGGAGCATGAATGAGAAATGTCCAAAGATTGGTAGTAACAGTGGGAAGAAAAAGAAAAAAAAAAGATCTGAGAAACCAATGAGCGTTCACAGAGGTAGTTGGTACAAGAAAAGTTAGGAGTCTAGAAAAACCACCAAGTCTGTATCTTAGGTAGTCAAGTATGTAGTGTTGTCTTAAGCAATTCAGGTGAATGCATTCCTGTAACCCCAGGATTCAGGAGGCTCATGAGCTCAATGCCAGCCTGGTCTACATAGTGACACATGTCTCCAAAAAAAAAAAAAAGAAAGAAAGAAAGAAAAAGAAAAATGATAAAGAAATATAGGTTCATTGGGAAGATAATGAGTTTGGCTCAAGCATGTTAGGTTCAAGGGGAGATGTCTGGTGTATAGGTGTTGATGTAGTTTTGATTCTCAGAAGGGTGAAAAACAGAGATAACAATTTGGAGGCCACTGAAATATAAATGTAAACTGAAGTCATGGAAGAGGCTAGTTATATCCAAAAGAGAGAACAAGCAAGAAAGGCAGATTTCTTTAAGAATATGGTAAAAGCTGGTGGTCCATTCTCTCTAGAAAAATATTCATACACATATAGACACAAAAGCTATGGATTCTGTAGTGGTGATTGGGCCTACATTCAGAAATCTTTTTCAAGCTGCAACTGTAGAAAGAAAATGTGATGGTGCTTAGGGAAAGAGTAGAGAAGGAGAAAGTAAACTCAAAGAGTTTACTTTGTGTAAGCCCACTATGTGTAAGCCTAAAAAGAAACAACAAAGAAGTTGATTGTAATATAAAAATTTCAGAGAATACGGGAGAGATAAAAATGGGAAAGTACTCACTGGAATTAATAACTTGGAAATTGTCAATGATCTTTCATTTTATTGGTATATGTTTACAGTACACAGTGATTGTATCCTTCATGGAGAGTTGGTATGTGCACATAACACATCTTATTGCTCGGTGTCTACCTTCTCTCCAACTCTCGGTTCCTTTCCCTTTTACAAAAGACTTGTCTCCCTTCTTCCTATTATCTTTGATTTTGCTCTATAATTTATTTATACTTTGGGTTCCTCACATAAGAGAAATCATGTGATATTTAAGCTTGAGTGTCTGATTTATTTCACTTAATATTATGGCCTTAATTAATAGTGATGGGGGCAAAAGTCATACTATTGTAAAGATTGGGAGAAAAAAATTAGAGTCATGAGTATAAACTCTACTGAAGCATGTAGTGATAGTAAAGAGAAGACTGCCTTTTTAACTTGGTCACCGCATTTGTATAAGTGAAGGAAGGTGACCTAGTTGATAGAGTCAGCTTCATAGGATGTGGGAAGGAAGCGGGGTTGGGTGTGGATGGACCATTTTTTAGGTAGATGGGGGAAAAGCTGCGAGAATTGGTTTCTGATCATCTCTGTTTTCTTTGTGAATAAAATATTGTCATCAACAGAGAGATGATAAAAAGAATGGGCCAGAGGACTTGTAGGAGATTATGTAATTGTTGTGCTCAGGAGAAGGGAGAGACTGGAACATTTAAAAGAATTATCTAGGGGCATTTGGTGGGAAATTGAGGTTGGTGGCACGAAATTAGCCAGACATGAGATTATGGATTTTTATCATCAGTGTTACTCAGGACCTTGTTTTGGTTCTGCCTCAGTTTCTCTTTTCCTCAACAGGATAGACAATGCATGTATGAGTAACAGTTTTAAAATACCAAGTGAGTAGAGGAGCTTAGAAGATTAAGTGGGTCATTTATGTTATATTTTATAGGCAGTTTTTTTCTGAAGTATGAAACAAAATGTATAGAATAAATAGTTATTCTTTGAATCTTCTGCTATTAAAATTGGTCTTCTAAATTTTAGTCTTTGGAAATCTGTAACAATGAAGTTACAGACTTTTTTCTTTTTCTGTTTTCTCTTAGGAACATAAACTATTCATTGGAGAATATGTTGTGGCATAGTATTTTGACACATGAAATTGCAATTATGTGAACAAAACATGCAAATTAAGGCACATCCCATAGCCTTTACCAAAGCACTTTAATGTATTTTTCAAAACATTCAACTAAAGGGGAAAGTTTGTTTTCTTCTGTTTTTTATGAAAGAAGTAAGTTAACACTGTCCATGTGTATTCAATAAAAATATATTAAAGAATATAAGAAAACTACCTGAGTTAAAAATGAGAAAAATATGACCTAATTTAAATATTTTGAGACTCAACTTGAGAATATGTCCTGACATTTTTAAGTCAGTTAAACATTTTCCCTTTCTAATCAACAGGATGAGGTATAGCAAATATACTATACCCATAGAAATAATAACTACACATCATACAGAACTATGAAAGAAATGGAACGTTAATTTTGCCTTTTTTGAGCTACTTACATGTGCTGCCCAAGTTTATATGTAAATTTCAACAAATACTCTGTCCTAAAAAAAAGTGATAGCTAAAATATGCCACTGTTTGAAACGCATGAAGGAATAAACAAGGGAATGAAATACTGATGATGAATGAAGGTACTTCATGAGGGGTAAGAGTGATTGCTCAGTTATTCTTTAATTATCATTAAAGAAATTGTTCTTAGTGGTTTTCTCCCCCACCACCATGAAATGAGTACTTAATGACTACTTCTGAAGCTTTAAGAAAAGAAATATTCAAACATAAGGATTGAGACGAGAAGGGAAAAAATATGATAGAGATTTCTTTTTGTTTTTTCAGAATTTAAGCCGGCCTCTCTTATCTCTTCCAAAACATCGGCCCATACAGCTACTCTGTTAGTCCTTCCATATTCTTAAATAACCGTCGTATCTCAGAGAAACTCAGAGCTGTATGCCCACAATTCTCACTTTGTTTCTTTTTCTACACCTCCTGTTTGAACTGACCCTGTACTCAAAGTGCCAGCCACACCCTCATTTTCTTTCTTTAGTCCCTTACCTTGCCCTGCCATAATTGCCCAGTGCTGTCCTTCCTCTTCACGTCCAGGTTTTAGGTTGGCATTGACCCATGACTTTGCAACTGCTTGAGTTGGATCAGACACACTGTTAGGAGGTACTTGTCATAGCAGCTTAAAAATAAAGGAGAGCAGAAACTTTCCAAAGCCCAAGCTTGCCTGCATTGCCTTTTCTGCTGGAAATGTTGACAACCAGTAAAAGCTATATGTGGAATGGTGCTCTATTTGGTTTAAAGGCTACTTTATATTTATTTTTATACTCTTTTTTTTCCAATCTTGAGACAAACTGAAAAAATTTTTCTTTTCATTTTCCAATCCTTTGATTTTCTACTTCTTTATTACTCCTCCCTCAAAAAATAGGGCTGGGGATTTAGCTCAGTGGTTCTGCCACATACCTCGCAAGCACAAGGTCCCGAGTTCAATCCCTGGTACCAAAGAAATAAAAAATAAAACAAACAAACAAAAATAAATAAAAATAAGAGACCTTAACTTTTGGTTTTACATAATACAAAAGAGCAATAGAGACCTCTGTTGCTTCCCTATCTTTAGAAATTTGGAAAAAAGAGTGACTAGCCAACAATTTGTCAGATAGCCAGGTCTGTTTCTGGTTTGCCTGAGCAGTGGTGATTCCAAACCTTAGGAAGAAAAAATGAAAAATGTCTTAGAAATTTCAGTTTTATGGGAAACAAAACTGTGTGATCTCCTGATAGTTTTAGTTTATGAAACTCTCATGGTCCCAGATGTGTTTATTTGAACTTTAAGTTTTAACATCACCTTTATATTCCAATAATTTCATTCTCTCAATCCAGCCCATGGGCTGTGGTCTGATTGATTTAGTGCATATAAAACTGATTACTAGTACAGAAGAACTTGGCTGATTGATATTCTCTCCTTAAGCAGTATTCCTTTCAATGCCAATTTAAGCTAAGATCGGTTAAATAATTAAATAACTATTCTGTATGAGAAGGTGCTTTTTGTTTTTACTTAAAAAGAAAGAAGAAAAGAAACTTTGTAAAGCTAGTTGCAAAATAAGCCATTGTTATCTCATAGTTTCCTGGTGAAATTGCAATTATATACTGTAATATATAGAATGCAGAATGACTAGAGGCCCAAGTGGAGAATATGAACCAAAGAGCATTGGACAAAGTTACATTTGAGAGCTGGACCTTGTTTACATTATCTGCTTACATTCTATCTGGCAGCCTCATTGCCAAGGTTTTGTCCCAGAACAAGCATAAAACAGTTACAAACTACACACAGATTGGCTGGATATCAAATGTCAATGTTCTTTTGATTGCTTTTTTATTTTGTATTTTCCATGTGCATTTCAGAGGCTGGCCACACAGCAAAGGAAGAATGAATCTTTTGACCCATAAAAATAAGTTAGCAGTTGCCCAAAACAGAAAAGCTGCTGCTTGTCAGTAGAATCAGAAGCCCATGGTATTTCAACACAACAATGTCCTCTGGAATGCGCTGGGTGTAAGCTTGTGGATATTTCTCCATGGGTCATTCATTCATTCAGCAAATATTTTTCAAATACCTTGCTTGTATTCCCCTTCTTGGTACCTTCTGGAAAGAGTTAAAGACATCATGAATATTCATCTTTTCATGACTACTTATGTTTATAGTAGAACAATTCATAATAGCTAAATCTAGGAAGCGACCTATACTCCATCAACAGATGAATGGATAAAGAAAATGTGGTATTTATACACAATGGAATGCTACTCTGCCACAAAGAAGGATAAACTTAAGCCATTTGTAGGTAAATGGATGCACCTGGAGACCATAATATTAAGTGAAATAAGTCAGACACACAAGCTTAAGTATAACAAGGTTTCTCCTATAGGAGAAATTCAAAATATAAATAAAGAGCAAGATAAAATATGGATAATAGGAAGCAAGAAGATCTTTTTCAAATGAGAAGGGGATCAAGAGATGGAGGCAAAGGGGAGGAAAGGGAGGGAAAGGGATGCAAAAAGAATAGAGATCTATTATGTGCATGTGCCAGTTCCCACAATTAATGCAATCATTATGTAACACAAACATACACTAACAAAAATAAAAGTTGAAGGGAGAAAAAAATCTTGCTTGTGTACAATACTGCATGAATATCCAGTTGTGTTCAGGAAAAAAAATAATTCTATTCTTAACCATAAAGAACTCAAAAGTTCGATGAGAATACATGATATACACATATGAACAGCTGAATGATAATGCGTGGAGCTGTATGTTTCACAGCCAAGCTGGTTTAAGTCCAGCGAAGGGCAGTATTGGTGAAAACACTGGAATATAGGCCTGGCTATGATATCACAGCTGGCCAATTGAGCTCCACAAGATGGCCCCTGCTGGGGAACAGTAAGAGATAAAGGAAATTTGGAGCCAGACTGTGGAGATAATTCATCTTATCTGAGAGATAAGAGGATCTAGAAAGAACAGTAACTTGGAGAGAGAAGCTCAGCCAGTTCCAGCAACCAGAAGGAAGTCCCCCCCCCCTCCATCCCAGGCTCCTAGGGCAGAGAAGGCTCCTAGGGCAGAGAAGCTCAGCTGGTCCCAGCACATGGAAGGAAGCTCCCCGCCTCCATCCCAGGCTCCTAGGGCAGAGAACCTCAGCTGGTCCTAGCACCTGGAAGGAAGATCCCCCACCACCATCCCAAGCTCCTAGGGCAGAGAAGCTGAGCTGGTCCCAGCACCCGGAAGGAAGCTCCCCTGCTGCCATCCCAAGCTCCTAGGGCAGAGAAGGTGAGCCGCATGGGCACCAGAAGAACACCCCCCCCCCTTGGAAATGAGAAAGCACATAAGCAAGTCTCAAAAACAGGCGTCCAGATCACCTACAGCAACCCCAAAGGGAAACAAGATGGAACAATCTGATACTCAACCACCTGGACTCTCTGAACTGGCAACAAAAGAGGATCTGGGAAAAATGAAATCAGAAATAATTACTCAGATAACAGCAAAGATTTTGCTCATGGTTCAAGACATGATTAATAAATCTAGACAGGACACAGATAAAAAAAAAAATAGAGGATCTGAGGAACATGATGGAATCCCAACATAGGAAACAAATGGAATCCATAAAACAGATACAAACAGATTTCCAAGAGATTAAAAACTCCATCGAAAGTCTGCCCAGCAGAATGAACCAATGTGAGGATAGAATTTCACATATAGAAGATAAGATTGCAATTAGTGAGGAGGAAAAGAAAAATTGCTTTAAAATTGTAAGGGAACACAAGAAATGAATCCAGCAGCTGCTAGACAATGCAAAGAAGAATAACATAAGACTGATTGGAGTCAATGAAGAAACAGGAGAGAGTGCAGATGACATAAAAAAGCTCTTCACAGAGGTGATGACAGAAAACTTCCCAAGGGAGGGGAAAAGAACTTGACATACAGATAAGTGAGCCATATATGACTCCAGCTAGCCTTAATCAAAAAAAAAAAATCTACACATAGGCATATAATAGTTAGGATTCCAGAAATCTAACAGAAGAACAAAATTCTACAAGCAGTGAGAGAAAAGAAACAAATCACATACAAAGGAAAGCCCATCAGAATCACAGCAGACTTCTCAATGCAAAGCCTCAAGGCAAGAAGAGCTTGGAGTGATGTAGTTCAAGCCCTAAAGGAAAACAGCCTCCAACCCAGATTGATGTACCCTGCAAAACTATCTTTCAAAATTGATGGAGAAATAAGATACTTTCATGATAAAGAGCACCTCAGGAACTTCATGAATACCAAACCGGCACTCCAAAGAATTTTAGACAATGCCCTAGGAAAAGACAATGAGGATCACAACCCCAGGAAACCCAGCAGAATGAATCCATTGGGCATGACAAGTTAAACACAAAGGGGGAGAATCCAACAAAAAGAAAAAGTCATGACAAGGCTTTTAAAACTTTTAACTTCATCTCCCTAATGAGTGTATAATTCAGTCTTATTATTGTGCTGATTAGTATTTTTCCGATTCTAGAGTTGCACACATTTCCTTATGCTGTACTGGCTATTTATCCTCTTCTTATGTCTACATTTTAATTGGGTTGTCTATTAATGAGCTGTAAGGGTTCTTTATATATTCTGGTCATAGGTTATATGCATTGCAAATATGGTCTGTTTAAGGACTACTTTTCATTTTAATGATGTCATTTAAAGTTCTAAATATTGATGGAATCTCATTTATCAATTTTTTTCTTTTATACATCATGTCGTTTGTATCCTAGGTAGTTCTTGCCTACCCTGAATTCATAAATATTTTCCCTTATAATTTCTTCTTAAAGTTTCATACTTTTAGGCTTTCTTGTTTAGGTTTATAGATCCCTTCAAGTTATTTTCACTTATGGAAAAAAAGGGTTGAGGTTAATTTTTTGTATACGGATACCAGGTGTTCTAGTGCCATTTGCTGAAAACACTATCTCTTCCTCGGCTCTTGAATCGAGTTTATATTCTATAAAATGCTAATGTTAAATAATCTTTCAAAATTCAGTGGACCATATATGTGTGGTTCTATTTCTAGATTCTCTGTTTTATTCCAATGATCTATATGTCTTTCCTTACACCAACACCGCCTTGATTACTGTAGCTTTAGAAGGAGCCTTAAAATTAGGTACTAAACATCTTCCAACACTGTTTTTGTTTTTGTTTTTGTTTTTAACTTTTCTAGGTCCTTTGTACTCCTACATAACTTTTAAATTTCAATATCCAATTCTTCATTTATAGCAAGTATACACAGACCTGAATTTTTATATATACCTTGTGTTTTCTAATCCTGCAAAATTCAAGTACAAGTTCTAGGAGCTCCTAGAGATTTCTTAGTATTTTCTCTGTAGATGATCATTTCATCTACATATAAAGATTTTGCTTATGCTGTGCCAATCCTATCCTAGTTGTGTCATTTTATTGCCAGACTATTTTGGTGGGGACTAGGTTTCAAAGTTTAATGGACAGATGAAGAGTAAGCATATCTGCCCTTGTTCCCCACTTTAAGGAGAAAGCATTGTATCTTCTCCATTCATATAAGGTGTTCTCACTGGAAGCATGGAGTACATGTCTTTAATCTGTTGAGATGTTTCTGTTCTACTTCTAGTCTCCTGATAGCTTTTACCAGGAACAGCTGTGGAATTTAGTCCAATACTTTTTCTCCAACTAGTAACAGGATCATATGGCTTTTTCCTTTCCTCTGTTAAAATGATGACTTTTGGGGGTGGATCTTCCAATGCTGAACCAACACTGCCATCCCTATAACAAAACCACTTTCTATATCCTGCTATATCTGACTTCGAATAGTTTGTTTTGTTAAACAAATTTCTATTTTTGTTCATAATTTTTTCTTCTATTATCTTTATCCAGTTTTAGGATTAGCACAATGTTGAGTTCCTAAAATGAAGGGAGAAGTATTCCTTCTTTTTTCTGCTTTAATTGTTTGATATAATTTATCAGTTAAAATGTTTATGAACCTGCTGTTGTCATATAGGTAGGTTTTCAAGCTAGGAATATACTTTCTTTAATAGGTGCTATTCAAATTTTATATTTCCTCCAGAGTTAGTTTCATTAATTTGTCTTCCAAGGTACTTCTTAGAAGTTGTCAAATTTATTTCAAAACAGATTTTTGTAATATGCTTTCTATATCCTTTTAAATTCTGTAAAATCTGTGGTAATGTCTCCTAGATCTTGATATTGTAATTTAAAAAATGTATAACTGATATTGTGTAACAGGAAGAAAAGGTCTAAAAGGGCAGGGGAATTGGGAGGGGTAGGGGAAGGGAAAAAAGGGAAAGGAAAAAATATGAGAAGAGGGAAAAAAATGGAAACAAGGTCTTTGCAAATAGGGAAGGGTGGAGGGGGTGAAGGGAGGGCAAGGGAAGGGGAAAAAAAATAAAAACCAAGAGACTCATGTAATGGTACAAGATCCTAATGATGAATGTAACTGTATTTTATACCTAAAATGCACCAATAAAGTTAATGGGGGAAAAAAAAGAATAGTAACTTGGAAAAAGTTATGTTTTAATTAAATTCATTGGCTCATATTTATGGCAGGTATTTTAAAAGCAAAGGCAGGAAGGATATTTTAAAGACTGTTACAATAACACCTATATGAGGAAGTAAAGTTTGGGGTAGGATTAAAGCAGTGGAGATAAAAGGAAGGGACAGAATCAAAAGATATCATAAAAAGAAAAAGGATAAGATTTTGGTGTCTTGCTGTGAAGAGATAAGATACAGGGAAGAAATAATGACTCTGAGGTTCAGTACCTTTGCTGTAAGAAAAATGGTAATACTGTTGACAGATATAAAGAAATCAGCTGGACTTGGAAGATAATGAATTAGGCTTCATGAAATGGGCAGAGGTAGGAAGAGTCAGCACTTTGGAAGAAGAGTATGAACATTTTATGTTGAGCATTATATTAGGCAGCTTTACATTACTACAGTGAAATACCTGAGACAACTAACTTACAAGCTGAAAGGGTTTTTTGTTGCTCACAATTTGGATTGGGTCTCTGGAGAGGCCAGCACATCATAGCAGGGGCATGTGTCAGGTTGACTGCTCACATGTTGAGCCAGGAAGCAGATGCAGTTAGATGGAAAGAGAGACTAAGGCTCACGATCCCCTCTGAGGACCTACAGGCCTTCTACAAGGCCTCAGCTCCCACAGCTTCCATCACTCACGGTAGCACCAGCCTGGCACCAAGCTTTTAACACATGATCCTTTGGGGACACTCATTAAACCATAACAAGCAGCATTGTCCAAAAGGACAATCTTAAGACTGTAAGAGCTTTACAGTAGAATTTAAAGAGAGAAGCACCAAGGACTGAGAAGCTCAGTGAAGGTCAGTAGAATGAAAATCACTGGAATATAGGTATGGCTGAACCTCACTGATGACCAAGTTATAGTACTTTTTCTAAAATTCTGAGCTGAAAGAAGGAAAGTTAATGAGGAAATGCAGGAAAACCAAGAAGTAGAATGAAAATCAGCAGAATGTCACACAATTGAAAATTAATGAGTTTTGAGTTTGAAGGATGAAATTGTGTAATGAGGTAACAGGAATGCTGAGGGAGAATGTGAGAGTTTTCGATGTTTGGTCTAGACATTCAGGCATCAGGTTATTTTAAGCATTGGGCATGTTTATTCATTTTGTTTGGGGCTTTAACATTTCACTAGTTTCTTTTCTTGTGTATTTTAGTAGATTTCTTCTTGCTCCTCACATACAGTGTAAGAGATATTTTGTATCCCTTTGTTACTCCTCATACCGAGTGCTCTGATAATCTGAATCCACTTGTATGCTATGATTGTTGTGAGAATTAAATGAACAGTGACTGGGATATATTAAACACTAAATAAAAATCATTTAAATTTTTAAAACTTCTGTCTTCCATATGTTCTATGGAAAATTTCTTTGGAACAAGGTGATGCCTTTACTATTTTAGTGTTCTCCCATGAAATGTTGGGTCAACATCACGATAGATAAAGTTAAGAGAGGTTTGAGTGCCATGGTTTTATGAAAGACTGATTCTTAGCTCAGTTTCCTGCAATTATTGTGCTTAGTAGATTAAGTATACACCATAAACCCAGAACTTCAAAGGTTGAAAAGAAATACTGGATTCCCTCCATTCCTCTGTTTCTTCTGTTGGCTAATGCAATTCTCTGCTTCCTTTCTCCATGTCTACCCTCAAAGGAATGCCAGAGCAAAGGCCTTATAAGTTGTCCCATTTTGCTATTCAAATGATGGCTTCATCTATTATGGAAGGAACAACCCTAATTTCAGCCAAGTCAATTTGGAAGCAAGATAAATGGCCTCCAGTACTCTTTTCTTGATAATATTTGGATGTCTTTTATACTTCTCAGTGAAAAGAAAATTTATTGCTTGGCAAACCAGGCCAACAAAATTTTTCAACAACTTTATTTAGAAGTGAATTATTCTCCTGAATAGACTCATTCTTTGCTAGAATACAAAGCGATCTTTTCATGCATTTCCCAACTAATCACCCTACTTGCATTTACCTAAGTTTCCACTAATGTCATTTAATAAAACAAAATGTACTTTTTCCTAATAGAGGTTTCAGACTCTCCAATATAACATCTCTATTACAGTTCGTGCTCTGAGTTCCTTTTATCTAAGTAATAAATCTGCAATTTGTGAAACTTGTTCCCAAACTTTAAAGCGGTTTCCCTGTTCTTTCTGGCATAGAATTTAGGTTTCATTTCCTTCCAAATAAATTTTTCCAATGGAGAGAATAGGGTCTAGGAATAGTTACTATATTGTAAATTTTAAAAATGGAAAGTTTTGTCTAGATGTTACTATATGGCATAAATCTATCATTCATTTCATCAGCCATGTTTATGACTTTTAAACTTAAGCCCTAAAAGGAAAGAAGGGAATAGAATTAATATGAGAAAATGAAAAAATGGAAACAAAGTCTTTGTAAATAGGGAGGGAAGGAGGGGTTGAAGGGGGGGATGGGGAAAAAATAAGAACCAAGAGAGACTATGTAAAGGTGCAAATTTCCAATGATGAATGTCATTATATTGTATACCTAAAATGTACCAAAAAATTAATTAAAAAGAAAAACTTAAGCCCTGAAGTTAAATGAAGGCTACATTTACTCTCTATGTCATGGCAATGATATGTTTGTAGAAATATTTGTGTTGTGTTGGTGGTTTTGGCAGATCCCTTTGCAATGACAAGTGAAACTGGAAGAAGTCCATGTCAAGATCAGACAAAAGATTGGTCAATTTATAAGTGGCTTTCAAGTTAGAATTTTTAAGGAGCAATGAAAATAGTACAAAGACAAAACCTTTCTTACAAAATATACTAAGAATAAAGAAAATTACATATTTCAGAGATTCAAGCTCCACCATCTTCTTCATTAAGAAGAATAAACAAACAAAACTAGTTTGTTCTAGAAACTGACTTTTGTTGATAAGATGAAAGGAAAAAGTGTTTTGACCTGTTCTTGCCTACAACAGTCTCAAATACAGTCTCAGAATTACAGTAGATAGAGTGAAAAATACTGATTCTCAAAGAAATCAAAGAGACAAACTAAAATTTATAGTGCGAAATTTGCTATTGATAAGATCAGAGTATCAGCTGTCCAGAGAAATCTACGTGCCTAAGAGCAGCTTGTTTAGGAATCATGCCAGCT
Organism: Heterocephalus glaber; assembly: GCF_053883595.1. Classification (NCBI taxonomy): domain Eukaryota; kingdom Metazoa; phylum Chordata; class Mammalia; order Rodentia; family Bathyergidae; genus Heterocephalus; species Heterocephalus glaber. Next base: position 10,406,231 of record NW_028258354.1, on the reverse strand, counting down.
AAATATAAATTTTCTGATACTGAATCTAACAGATTGCATGCCTTCCTACCCTACTTTATGTAACCATACAGAAATCTGAAGTTTGCTTGAAGTTATGTTTCTGGGCTCTGAATAACATTCTTTCACTTCCATGGTCTTTGAACATTATCAAAACTTTCTGAAAGAGATATTCCGAAGCTACTTTAATACTGGTTTTTCACTTTCAAGGAGACGTACAAGAAACTTATGTAAAATTGTTGCATAAGCATGATTAAAAGTGCAAGGAGAATATTTCCTCTATATTCAGAATTATATGAATAGAATCAAGGATTGTCATTAGCCACATAGAACTGAAAGCAGGGCACATGATCAATATTTATTTTGGAGTAAATACATTAGTTTCATTATAAAAGTTATAGAATCACATGCAGAAAAGTTGAAAAAGAAAGGGAAAAAACAGTTACCATCAATTCTATACAATCACATAATGTTGTGGTGTTTTACTTTTTTCTTATTAATAAAAATTATTTATAAAACTAAAAATCAGATTTCTTATTAAAATTATCTTAATTTTTACAAATGTAATTTAAAAATACATAACCTATAGAAAGGTAGATTTAATTTATAATATAACAAAGATATATTTATGGGATAGTAAGTGGTAACTTACTGTATGGTATTCAAGGTTTTTGTGTTCTACCTGCTCAGTTCTTCCTATAACTGTACTTTATAGTATAAGTAATCCAAACATAATTAAAATGGTATCCAGCTCTAAGTGCTTTCATAGTGCCAACTAAAATATGTTTTAGAACAAAACAGTAATAGATATCTAATAAAGTGTAGAGGGAAATGCAGCCGATAGAAGTCATTTGAAACACCTGGATTCATGAAAACCAGTCCACTTCTAATATAGCCATTGGTTTTCCTGCAGAGACAGAAATACTATTCATTCTCTTTTTCAAAGGAATTCATTCTAAATTGAATTACCTTTCCTGACAATATTCCTTTCATCAGGCATCTTTCAGATCTCTGCCTGCTCTTCAATAGGGTAGGAATCATCTGTCTTATGACCCTGTATTCTCAGAGACCTTCTAGTGAATGAATTTAATAAATCAGTTCATGAAACTCTGTTACTCACCTAGAGAACAGTGGTTTTCTAGAACAGTTGCCATAGCTCAGAAGGGGGCCCTGTGGGGATCAGGTCAATAAAGGTGCTCTTTGGCTTAGTGAGACCGGGAAGTATTTTTCAACTCATGCCAAATTATAGTATCCCTATAATAGCTGAGATTATACCTTTCCATTGTTATCCTTCTATGAAGTCTTTAATGCCTAATACTTTTGATACTGTGACATGAAACAGAAAGTTGCTGAATGTCTACCATTTTCCATGTTGGAAAATAAATTTTGTTTTACATGTAGAAAAAGTTCTATCCTTTTTAGCTTTCTTCTAGCTCATGTTTAAGTAATCAATTTATTTAACCTATCCAAATTCTGTTTATCTCTACAGATAACTACAGCACAACTTAACTTGCCCAACTTGCATATTAGCATTTGTGTCCTTATATCTTTTATTCCTAAGTAAGAATATATTATTTCTAACACAAACATATTTAATAAAAGGATTGAGAGTCAGTTGAGCATCAAAGCTCTGTAGTGAGAGATTATACATCTCTACTTTCCATATCCGTGACCATTTGAGTAACGAGAATCTTTTTATCAACTAGCTACTTAATGGGAAAATAAAAATGTTTACATTGTAAAGATTTAAGATTTGTCATATTGTGGTGGTGAGTTTTGCATTTTTAGGCTATTTTTGCTACAGTTAAATTGAGACTTTAAATATAAACCTTTCAAAGGAAATGAGACTGACAGCAAGATCACTAAATTTTGGCTTTTAATGTTTTCTTTTGCCAATAGGTTGCTGTTTTAATCATCCTTTATTTATTACAGGACTGCAATTTCTGATAAAAAGGCTCCTTTCAGATTTGAAAAGAATTTAAAAATGATCCAGGAAGCTGAGATGAATTTTCTAAAGGCTAGTCAATAATTGTTTTGACATCATTTATTTCTCTAAGAACATTTGTTTTGCAATCCTTCAACAGACAGCTAAATAATATTGTTTAAGTTAAAAGACCACCATTTGTGGATGTTTTGGGTAAATGTTTTTAATGTTACAAAGGAATAATTGCTCTCCTAAAGAGGGTATAATTCTATAGCTACAAAACATATAGTTAGGCCCATACAGTATCTTACATGTTGGGGACTGAAGTGTTCCCGCAGGAAAAATTATCACTCTTCCATCTGAAGATGTGTTGAGAAGTGCCTGCTCACTCCCTGTGGTTTCCCTGGTGCTAATGTCAATGCCTTTTGTTGTAGGCAGAATACTTCTATGAATTCCTGACCTTGCGCTCCTTGGATAAAGGCATTATGGCAGATCCAACAGTCAATGTCCCTCTGCTGGGAACAGTTCCTCACAAGGCGTCAGGTGGGTGGTCTCTGCTTTGGAGAAAAGTTTACACTTAAAATGTAACAGTGAGGAATAAAATATTTAAGATCCAAATGTCATCCATCAGAGGGATTATGGAGTGTTTGTCTGAAGAGATCTGCTGAGTTTAGGGGAACTTAGTTATTATCCTTTAGGCAAAGGATCAAGATGTGAGTGAAGAAATGATGGCTTTTATAGTTTTCTAAAAATTCAGAATAGCCCCAGCCCATACCCAGTTCATAAATTATTTCAGATTTATAAAAAAGGAAGAAAGAACAAAAAATAAAAATATTTGGTGAGATATATCCAGTCAATAAGTGTGGATTCATGTAGTGCACATAAATGTGGCAAAGATTCAAAGTAAATGATTGGTGGGCAAGGCCCAACAATCACTAGTACTACAAAAACAAACAAAACCAAAGTAAATGATAGGGAGCAAGTGGGATAAGTCCAGAAAAACTCCCCTAAACTAGCATAGTATTAGTAGGAATTTGAGGGAAAGAGCAGACATAAAAATGAGGGAGAAAAAGATTCAAGCTTTCAGATCTAATCATCTTTCTCTGCTAAGAAAATAATAGTACATGGTACTTGTTTCCAGCTTTTCTTTTTCCACTCACATTTGTTTCCACTCACAATTTGAGTACTTTGAGACCAGAATTACAGCACCATTTTACAAATTTTAAAATGAAGACTTGTGAGGTTTAACTGACTTGCCCAAAGTCAAATATTAGTAGTAAGCAGTGAAATTTTTTTTTTTTTTTTGGTACCAGGGATCGAACTTGGGATCTTGTGCTTGCGAGACAGGCACCAGAACCACTTAGCAAATCCCCAGCAGTAAGCAGTGAAATTGAGACTAGAGCCCAGGATTCCTAATTTTTAGAAAGATACAGAGATCCTTGTATGAACATGCTCATATATTTCCTTCTGGTCTTCTTTAATGAATGTATATTTTAATACAATTATAGTAATGTTAAATATATGGTTTTGTACCATGGTTTTTTCCTTTTAACATTTTACCATAAGCACTTGTCTGTATCATTTATAGATTTTTCTAAAAATTATTTTTAAATGGCTTTATAAGGCATTAAAATGCCTATTAGACTATTATATTTTATGGATATACTATTTTATTTTACATATTCAGTTATTGTTTGTTCATGAGATTGGGTTTTTTGGGGGTTTTTTGTTGTTGTTTTGTTTTGTTTTGTTTTGGTACGGGGGATCAAACTCATGACCTTGCCCAAGGCAGGTGTGGCACCACTGAGCTAAATCCCCGGCCTGAGATTGTTTTTAGAGTTTGCATGCTACCAGTATCACAATGAACATCCTCTTAAGACTGATAGATGGGGATTTCACAAGGGCAGGAGCCTTACTGGTCTTAGTCACCACAGCTTTCTAAACTAGGCCTAGCAAAGAACAGGCACTTGGAATAATTAATTGTTGGATTAATGTGCATACACAATCTTGATGCTAATCTCATTATTTTGTTAAAAAATTTTGGAGGTGGAATTATTGTGTAACAGGTTATGAACAATTAACTTTTTAAAAAATCTCTTAAACAATTTGCCAAAATACCATTATTACTTTCCAGAAAGTTTGTACCCACTTGTACTCTGGCTAGCAGTGTGAGAGAGTGCCTGTCTTACTGTAATCTCATGTAAATAGGTTATTAATCATGCAACTACTTTGCTAATTTAAAAAGTGAAAAGTGATTTTCATAGCATTCTTTCAATCTGATTTTTTAATATTCTTATTGAATTTTTAAATTCTTATTGAAGAATTTTAATTCTTTTGAATTCTTATTGAATTTTTAAAAACTTCTTGAATCTATTAAATAATGTAAAATACCTGTTTTCCATGCTTACTTTTACACTGGGATTATAGTGTTTTTCTTGGCTTGCAAAGTTTGTTATACATAAAATACTGCATTTAGAAAATTCATTTGTGAGAATCAGCCCATGTCCCAGCAACAATCCACTGGACCCCCACCCCCGCTCCTCTGTACAGCCACCTGGTTCCACACTACAAAGACGCAGAGGACACCAGACCACCAGACCACGGTACTGAGTCCCGCTGCTCCCGGCCCAGAGGTAGGGGCTTCTGAGCCGCCTTCCCACCGCTCCTGGTCCAGAGGAAGAGGCTTCCTGGCCACCATCCCTCCCACTGCTCCCAGACCAGAGGATAGGGCTTTTGGGCCACCTTCTGTCCCGCTGCTCCTGGCCCAGAGGAAGGGGCTTCCAGGCCACCATCCCTCCCACCGCTCCCGGCCCAGAGGTAGGGGCTGCTGAGCTGCCATCCCACTGCTCCTGGACCAAAGGAAGGGGCTTCCTGGGCACCATCCCTCCAGCTGCTCCCAGCCCACAGGAAAGGGCTCCTGGCCCCTGTCCCACCTCTCCCAGCTCAGAGGAGGTAATTCGTGCAGGTGCCAACAGCCCCCACCCCAGGTGAAATGAGAAAACAAGTAAATAAGTCTCAAAACCAGACTTCCAGATCACCTACAGCAACCCCAAAGGGAAATGAGATGGAACACTCTGATACTCAACCACCTGGACCCACTGAACTGGCAACAAAAGGGGATCTGGAAAAAATGAAATCAGAAATAATTTCTCAGATAACAGGAGAAATTGGGCCCCTAGTGCAAGACATGATTAATAAATCTAGAGAGGAGCTGAGGAACATGATGGAATCCCAACATAGGAAACAAATGGAATCCATAAAACAGATGCAAATAGATTTCCAGGACATGAAAAACTCCACTGAAAGTCTACACAGCAGAATGAGCCAATGTGAGGACAGAATTTCAGATATAGAAGATAAGATTGCAATTAATGACCAGGAAAAGAAAAATTATTTCAAAATTATAAGGGAACATGAGAAATGAATCCAGCAGCTGCTAGATGATGCAAAGAAGAATAACATAAGGCTGATTGGAGTCAATGAAGAAACAGGAGAGAGTGCAGATGACGTAAAAAAATCTCTTCACAGAAATAATGGCAGAAAACTTCCCAAGGAGGGGAAAAGAACTTGACATACAGAGAAGTGAGTCATATAGGACTCCAAATAGCCTTGATCAAAAAAAAATCTACACATAGGCATATAATTGTTAAGATTCCAGAAACTCAACAGAAGAACAAAGTTCTCCAAGCAGTCAGAGAAAAGAAATAAATCACATACAAAGGAAAGCCCATCAGAATCACAGCAGACTTCTCAACACAAACCATCAAGGCAAGAAGAGCTTGGAGTGACATATTCCAAGCCCTAAAAGAAAATAGCCTCCAACCCAGACTGATGTATCCTACAAAACTATCTTTCAAAATGGATGGAGAAATAAGATACTTTCATGACAAAGAGCACCTTAGGAACTTCATGAATACCAAACCAGCACTCCAAAGAATTTTACACAATAGCCTAGGAACAGACATTGAGGATCACAGCCCCAGGAAGCAAAGCAGAATGAACCCATCTGGCATGACAAGAAATTAAATGGAAATGGGGAGAACCCAAAAAAAAGAAAAAGTCATGGCAATGACAAGTCAATAGGTTTCAGTTATAACCATCAATGTTAATGGTCTCAATTCACCAATCAAAAGAAATAGACTGGCAGAATGGGTCAAGAAGCAAAATCCAACAATATGCTGCATACAAGAAACACACTTAATTCAAAAGGAAACTCATAGACTGAAAGTTAAAGGGTGGAAAACAAGACTCTATGTGACAGGAACCTGAAAAAAAGCAGGAGTAGCTATCCTCTTTGCAGATCAAGTAGATTTCAAATCAACACTGATTAAGAGAGACGAAGAAGGACACTACATCCTTGTAAAGGGAAAAATCCAAGAGGAAGAGATGACAATCATAAATATCTATGCACCAAACACTAGTGCACCCAACTATATAAAACAAATACTAATGGACATGAAAAGTCATATATGCACTAATACAATTGTAGTGGGGGACCTCAACACCCCACTGTCACAAATAGATAGATCAACTAGACAAAAAATAAGTAATAAAATACTAGAACTCAATCAAACTCTTGAACAAATGAACTTAACAGATATTTACAGAGTCTTCCACCCCACAAAATCAGAATACACATTCTTCTCAGCTGCACATGGCTCATTCTCAAAAATAGACCACATACTCACACATAGAACATGTTTAAGTAAGTGCAAAGAAATTGAAGTTATCCCCTGTATATTATCAGACCATAGTGAGATGAAATTGGAGATCCATAGCAAAAGAAACTCAAAATATCTCATAAACATGTGGAAATTGAACAACACACTTGTGAATAACCAATGGGTCACAGAGGAAATTAAAGAAGAACTCACACAGTTCCTTCAATTAAATGACAATGACAATACAACATATTGGAATCTATGGGACACAATGAAAGCAGTCTTAGGGGGGAAATTCATAGCAGTGAATATGTATATTAGGAAAACAGAACGAGCCCAATTAAACAACCTGATGCTGAACCTCAAGCTTCTAGAAAAAGAAGAACAGGACAAGCCCAGAGTTCATACAAGGGAGGAAATTATAAAGATCAGAGGAGAAATCAATGCAATGGAGACTAAGAGAACAATACAAAAAAATCAATGAAGCCAAGAGGTGGTTTTTCAAAAGAATCAACAAAATTGTTAAACCCTTAGCCAACCTTGTCAGAAAAAGGAAAGAAAAGGCCCAAATCCATGCAATTAGGAATGAAAAGGGTGAAATTACAACAGACCAAGCAGAATCCCAGAGGGTCATCAATACCTACTTCCAGAAACTATACACCAAAAGATGGACAACACAGAAGAAATGGACAGATTCCTAGATACATATGAATTACCAAAGTTGAACGAAGAAGACCTAAAAATTCTAAACAACCTAATATCAACCAATGAAATTGAAAATGTAATTAAAAATTTATCAAATAAGAAAAGCTCAGGCCCTGATGGCTTCACTGCTGAATTCTACAAGACATTTAGAGAGGAACTACTGCCACTACTGTTTAAACTCTTCAATGAAATTGAAAGGGAAGCAATACTCCCAAATTCATTCCTGGAAGCAAGCATCACCTTGATCCCCAAAGCAGAGAAAGACCCAACCGAAAAGGAGAACTATAGGCCAATCTCACTAATGAACATAAATGCAAAAATCCTTAATAAGATAATGGCAAACAGAATGCAGAAGATCATCAAGAAGATCATACACCCTGATCAACTGGGATTCATCCCAGGGATGCAGGGATGGTTCAATATACACAAATCAATCAATGTAATACACTGTATCAATAGAGCCAAGGACAAAAACCATATAATTATTTCCATAGATGCAGAAAAAGCATTTGACATAATCCAACATGCATTGATGATAAAAACCCTACAAAAAATTGGAATAGATAGTCTCTACCTCAAACTGATAGAAGCCATCTATGAAAAACCAACAGCCAATATCATACTAAACGGTCAAAAACTGAAATCCTTCACACTGAAATCAGGAACAAGACAAGGATGTCCACTATCACCACTCTTGTTCAATATAGTTCTGGAAACATTAGCCATGGCAATTAGACAAGAGAAAGAAATAAAAGGAAGAAAGATAGGAAATGAAGAAGTCAAATTGTCATTATTTGCAGATGACATGATACTCTATATAGAAGACCCCAAGAACTCTACTAAAAGTCTTCTAGACTTAATAAACAAATTCAGTCAGGTAGCTGGTTACAAGGTCAACACACAAAAATCAATAGCTTTCCTCTACACGAATGACAGACTCACTGAGAGAGAAATAGGGCAAATAATTCCTTTCACAATAGCATCCAAAAAACTGAAATACCTAGGAATCATCCTAACGAAAGAAATCAAAGACCTCTTCTCTGAATATTATGGCACTCTGAAAAGAGAGATTGAAGATGATATCAGAAAATGGAGAGACATCCCCTGCTCCTGGGTAGGAAGGATTAATATAGTGAAAATGGCCATACTTCCAAAACTGTTAGATAGATTTAATGCAATTCCAATTGAGATCCTAGCAGCATACTTCATGGACCTTGAGAAAACAATCCAAAGATTCATTTGGAACAAGAAGAGACCCAGAATAGCAAAAGCAATTCTAGGTAACAGAGACATGGCAGGGGTATCACAATCCCCAACCTGCAACTATACTACAAAGCTACTGTGATAAAAACAGCATGGGACTGGCAAAGTATCAGACCTGAGGACCAGTGGAACAGATTAGAAGATGCAGAAACAATGCCAGACACACTCAGCCATCTCATCTTCGACAAAGGAGCCAAACACCCTCACTGGAGGAAAGATAGCCTCTTTGATAAATGGTGCTGGAAAAATTGGGTTTCAACTTGCCAAAGATTAAAACTAGACCTATATCTCTCACCATGCACTAAACTAAAATCAAAATGGATTAAAGATCTAAATATTAAAATAGAAACTCTGAACCAGTTGGAACAGAGGTTAGGTAGAACCCTTGAAGACATCAGTGTAGGAAAAGATTTTATGAACAAAACCTCAGTTGCTCGTGAACTAGCACAAACAATCAACAAGTGGGATCTCTTCTTATTAAAAAGCTTCTGCACAGCAAGAGAAACCACCAGCAGGGTGAAGAGACAACCCACAATGTGGGAAAAAATCTTCACCTGCTCTTCCTCAGACAAAGGTCTACTATCTCAAATCTATAAAGAACTTAAAAAGATCAGACCTCCCAAATTTAAAGACCCAATCCAAAAATGGGCATCTGAAATGAACAGATATTTCTCTGACAAAGAAGTAGAAATAGCAAATAAATACATGAAAAAATGTTCAGCATCACTGGTCATTCGAGAGTTGCAAATGAAAACAATGCTGAGATCCCACTTCACTCCAGAAAGAATGGCTGCTATCATGAAATCCACCAATAACAAATGGTGGCAGGGCTGTGGGGAAAGAGGAACCCTGCTCCACTGCTGGTGGGAGTGTAGACTGGTGCAAGCACTGTGGAAATCAGTATGGAGATACCTCAAAGAACTAGGACTGGAAGTCCCATTTGACCCCGCTCTTCCACTGCTGGAGATCTTCCCCAAAGAATTAAAAGAATCATACCACAGTGATATATGTGTGCCCATGTTCATAGCAGCACAGTTTGTAATAGCTAAAACTTGGAAACAGCCCAAATGCCCATCAACTGGAGACTGGATAAAGAAAATGTGGTTTTTTAACAAAATGGAGTGCTACTCAGCCATAAAAAATGAGAAATTAGAGACATTTATAGCTAAATGGATGCACATTGAGGTGATACTCTTAAGTGAAATAAATAGGACACACATGTGTAAATACCAAATAGTTTCTCTCCTGTGAGAAACTGAAAGTGTAAATAAGGACTAAATGTATAAGAGGTAATGTGAAATAGGAAGAAAAGGGGCAAAGGGGAAGGAAGTGGGAGGGCTAAGGGAAAGGATAGAAGGGAATGGGATTAATATGAGAAAATGGAAAAATAGGAACAAAATCTTTGTAAATAGGGAGGACTGGAGGGGTTGAAGGGAGGGCTGGGCAAGAGTGAAAAATAAGAACCAAGAGAGATTATGTAAAGGTGCAAATTTCCAATGATGAATGTCATTATATTGTATACCTAAAATGTACCAATGATTAGAATGAATAATCGGCAATGCAAAATAGGAATAAAAGGTCCAAAGGGGTAGGGGTAGTGGGAGGGGCAGGGGAAAGGAAAGAAGGGAAAGGAAAAATGCTGAGAAATGGAAAAAATGGAAATAAAGTCTTTGTAAATAGGGAAGGGTGGAGGGGGTGAAGGGAGGGCTAGGAATGGGGAAAAAATAAGAACCAAGATGCATCATGTAAAGGTACAATTCCCAATGAGAAATGTAATTGTATTGTATACCTACAATGTACCAATAAAAGAATTTAATACAAAAAAAAGAAAAAAAAAAGAAAATTCATTTGTATTTTATCTTACGTTTTGGAGGTGGGATAAAATTCTATGTTGTCTAAAACTGTTGTCTGAAATTTGGATTGTCTAAACCTGTCTTTTGCTTTGCAGCCACCCCCACTCCCCATTCATTTTATGTTTAGAACTAATTCCTATTCCAGAGGACAGTTAAGTGATAACTTACATATGCTTTTAGTATTTTATAAAAAAGTATTTTGGCAACAGTATAAAGCAGGGATGTTGCCCAAGTTATTTTTCTGGGTCATCAGTTTTTCCAGTGTGAAAGATTGTGTGAATTCATTATTTGCCCTTATTCCACAGTAAGTTCTTGTACTTGTAGTTGCCTCAGCTTAATGCTTGTTTTAGTACTATCATGGTTATAGATTTTAGTGTTTTAAAATAATTGATAGCAAAACTGTCTGTTTTAAAATTTTTTAATCTTACTTTTCTGGAGGAACAGTGGAATAATTTTGTCAAATGTCAAATGCAAATCTCTTTAGGAGCTAATTTAAATCTCTAAAATATTTTCAGGCTGCAGTGATCTGCCACTTCCAATGAATCTACATTCCAGAATTGTAAGACTAAATGAGCAGTTTCCTGGCCTAAGTGCCGTCATGAGTGTGGACAGGAGGAATATGATCTGAGTTCTCTTCAATCATCTAGTTCTGTAGAGATCAGCAGCCCTCCCTGGAGATTTGCTACCAATCTAGAGGGCTAAAGGTTCTGGTTAAAGGAGTGAAGATCTGAGTTTTGAATATTTATTTGCTTAGATTTGTAGCCCCAAGGACATGAACCTCTTATCCAGGTATATGAGTACCCTGATATCACTCAGATGACATGGACTCTCCAATCCCCAGGGTCTTAGAATATGGTCATTACTCACTCTCCTGCCACATGTTACACGGTATTCCTTAGTTGTCAAAGAATTCTACATACATTTTTCTTAATCATATTTTTTGCTCTTATTTTAGAAGTGTCCAGAAAAAAAATAAATACATGTCTCTCAATCTCCAATTTATATTTTTAAATTTTTCTTTTGTCTTTTCTGATTATTAAAGAAATAGAAGTTCACTGCATCCCATTAACAGGCATTAATTAAGTTAATTGCACAGTTACATCTGCTTGGCTTCCAATAAATCTGCCATCTTTGGAGTACTAATTTAATACTTATATCCTACATTTTCCCAGCTTTATTCAAATTTTGTGCCTAGTGAAAAAAAAAATCTTACTGAAGTTCTATCTCTTAAGATAGTAACACATAAAGTATTAAACATATGATGTGAGAATATCCTAATAGATCATGTTTATATTAAACAAAATTTTCAAATAATGTAGAATTTTTAAAAATTAAATAATTTAGAGGAAAAAGTGCATGACACTTGGAGGAAGGTGAGAAAAAAAGGGCAAGATTTTTTCTGTGATATGGTGATATGCCTATATGCATGCACACACTTACGCACTGTTTTGGAAACAGATGTTGAATTTGTTTGCAAAAATACAGGTGCAAGAAGTTTATGGGAATTTCAGAGCATTGTGGGGCACTTGTTCATTAGCCTCATTAACTCAGTCACAACAGTAGGAGAAGTGAAATTACCTTGAATTATTAAAAAGTAACCAAATCAGTGTGTCTTTGCTTTTAAGCATCTAGGTAGCATTCATTATTCTTCTGGGCTATTTTATACCCCCAAGCTGCTAAGCTGTGCTTTTTATCCCAGACCTCTATATGCCTGAACATTGAATGAAAAAAGAAAACTCTTGATCTCTAACAATTATGAAGTGCCTGCCTTCTGGCATCTGAAAAGAACAAAAACAGGAAATACAAACTGCAGGGTGGTTCAGTAAAATTACTGAGTTGTATAACAAAAACAGTTTCCATAAAGCCAAGGCATGGTCTCTTTGAACACTCTGTCTCCGTCAGAGCATGAAACCCACAGCACAGTGGTGTTTCTCAACTAAAGCTTTCAGGAATCCAATGTCCAGAAATGTTTAAATAGGTGATAATGTTGGCGGCCCCACTTCTTAGCAGAGTATGAAATCCAGAGTAGGTAATCAGTATTTGCTGAGAGAATGAATGGCTGTCAGGGTAGCTTGAAGCACTGATGAACATTTATGTTGGATAATTTCTTTTTTCAATTTTGCTTAAATTCTTTTATTGGTACATTTTAGGTATACAATACATTTACACTTATCATTAGGTGTTTGTACCTGTATATGATGTATCTTGGTTCTTATTTTTTCCCCATTTCTAACCATTGAATAGTGTATAACCCTATGTGTTGAGATTGAGCTCTTATCTTCCCTTCTAATTTCTGCCCTTGTTGTAAGGGCAGTGGCTCAAATAACTGGAGGCTGGAGCAGTGTGAGCACCATACCCATCTCAGGGTAGAAGAGGTATTCATTCATTAGAGTAAGTTTGCCTTTACTTCTACATCAGAATTAGTTTATGTGCAATCAACTGCACATTAGTGTGTACTTGAGTGCCATGTGAGTTAAGTTTAATCTGCTTTAATTTTCCTAAATTGTTTTAATTCATCTCAGTTTAGAATACACAACCTAGCCTGCATTGCAATTTTAAAATGGCCTAACTTCATTTAGCTTTAGTAAAAGTGGCCCTTTATTCACTTGCTTATTGTTCCAAAGAATAACGTGAATTTGCATTTCTATTATTTCTTAGAGGTAAATTATCTATGCTTTTTCTGCCTTTGATGTCTTTATTTTCCTTGTATGTGTATCTTTCTAAATACATACTGCTAATATTTATTCTCTGTATCTTTGTTCTCTATGGTGAATTTCAGTTTCTATATATATGTGTACATGTGTGTATGTACAAGTGTGTGCCTGAGTATGTGAAGATCTATCAGTGAGTCTTCCATGACACATATCGTGTCCCTCAGTGCCTGGTTTCTGGTAAACATTATGGTAGGTGCTAAGATTCTTTTTTTTTAGGTACCAGGGATCGAACTCTGGTCCTTGTGCTTGTGAGGCAGGCGGTGGAACCACTGAGCTAAATCCCTGGCCCAAATTCTGAGATTCTTTAAAAAACTGAAATAAGATATGGTCATTTTGCCTATACAATCTCATCCTCAGCAAAGATACAGACCATAATGAAATCAGTATAAATCAGTATACTGCAATGAAATCATGTGTGGAGATGTTTGTAGGCTATACAAGTGAAATGATTTAGTCAGAAAGTTTACAGGGAGTGAATGCTATTTAATTTTGGCCTTGAAAGTGAGAGGACACTGGACAGAAAAGAGGAGAAAGTGAATTTCAGGCACCTGGGTACACAGTCAAGGCACAGTAGCCATGTACCACACATTGGGGAAGTAGGAGAGACATAGCAGAGGCAGAGCACAGGGTTATCCAAAGGCAATTCATGGAGATGAGGCTAACTAAAGGCAGATTTTGTTTTACGTTAAAGCAAAAGTATTTGAAATCTTTTAAAATATACTTATATTTCTTATTACCGAACCAGTCTTATGAATAATAAGACTTATGTAAGCAAAATGGAAGACAAGCAGAATTTGCACAAGAGTAAAGAATTTATTTCTTGGGTTTTTTTTTTTTTGGTATGGGGGATTGAACTCAGGACCTTGTGCTTGCGAGGCAGGCGGCAGAACCACTGAGCTAAATCCCCAGCTCTATTTCATGTTTTAAAAGTGAAAGATGGGCAATTTTAATGACTGTAATTTATATAGTTCATTACTTTCTGCATTTAAACTCATAAGCTAGGTACATCCTAACTTCTGAACTTTATTGCCTTGTTCTTTTCAAATTATTGTATATTACTGTTGAGATCATAACTGTGCTTACATGACTACTATTACAAAAGAGATAGATGTGTGTAGGTTAAACTTTTCTACATGGATGAACTTGATTTTTAATGTCTTCAATTTTTATGTGTTGGTTTGTAATTATTTTATATAAGTAAGATAAGCAAAGTTTTTGTTTATTTTGTTTTGGGGTGTGTGTGTGTGTGTGTGTGTGTGTGTTACTGGGGATTGAGCCCAGGGCCTTCTCACTGAGCTACATCCTCAGTCGTCCTTTTATTTTTTATTTGGGGACAGGATTTCACTAAGTTCCTAAGTTTCACAGTTGCCCATGCTGGGGTCAAACTTGCTATCCTGCCTCAGCTTCCCAGAGTGCTGAGATTACAGGTGTGTACCACTATGTCTAGCTGAAGAAAAGCAGAATTTTAAATTTGGAATGTATTAGAGCTTTTAAAAATGAAAAAAGAGATGAGAGTGGTGGCACATGCTTGTAACCCCAGCACTCTGGAAGAGGCAGGAGAAGGGCAAATTCAAGCGTGGAGAACTTAGAGATTTAATGAGAACCTATCTCAAAATTAAAAATAAAAAAGAGTTGGGGATGTAGCTCAGTGTGAAGGCCCTGGGTTCAATCCCTAGTAGCATAAAAATAAACAAAAAAAATAAGATGAAGAAAGAAGGAAAATAATTTATATTAATAGTAATTGGATGGAATTTTAGACTATTAAAATATTCTTAGTCATATCATTTCGATTGGTTTATTAAGAAGATGAAGGTATTGCATCTTCAGTCATCTACCAAAATTGCTTGCAATTTTTCTATTCAAAAAAATAAGACTATTTTACTCTTTTTCAATTGGCACAGTTTGGCATAACCGTAATGTACATGTAAATGCTTCAATAAGGTTTTTCAAGTGAAAAACATTTTTCCATTTTTTTATTTTTGAAACAGAGTCTTGTTTTTTTGGTTGCCAAGCATGTTAAGAAGATTGTATAACAAGCTTGAGTACAGGCGGAAAAAGAACAGACCACTTTCCAGCTCATTTCTAGAAGGAAGGTTAGATTTGTGAACACTAAAGAGAAAGGATTTGTCTTGGTTTAACATGATTTGCCCAAGCTCGGCAGTAACCATACCTATCATACAGAAACCAAATGAAGCAAAATTTCACAGTATTTCTTCTTATGTGTAGGGAAGAATTAGAGTCTAATGGTTTGGCCAGGTCAATCTTCCCTTACAGATGTTACAATAATCCCCTAGAATTGGGTAATTTACATAATCAGTCTCTCAGCCAATAGCCACATCTGGTCCACTCCAATTCATTCAATGACTTGTGGGCATTGCACAATTGTTTGCCTTTCAACTTATTCGTACAGCAATATTGTTTGTTCCTACTCCCTGCTTTGCAGCTCCACTGTCAACATTTATACCTGCCAAGTGATAGACTGGAGAAGGAAGAGCTCCTTAGAGGAAGTAACCTAAACCATTATATATAAGCCTATCTGTAGTAGATTATTTCATCACACCAACACCTCATGTTAAAAAATAGCCCGAGAAAATATTAACTGCATTGACTCAGTCCAACAATTGGAGTCCAGTTCAAGTTGTAAAATTTTTTCAAAGACAATATTTTGTTACTTTTAAGCACAAAATAAAAATAATCTAGTGGAGTATTTCTCAGAGGACTTCTTTAATGGATTATGAAATATTAATTTCTTGCTCTTTTGGGATAATGAAGGTGCCCATAAAATTCCTTCCCCTTATTAATAAACTTGTGATTGGTTTTGCAAACTTAAATTCCAGAAATCTTTTGTTGATTAAAAGATAATACAAACCAAAACTATCAACAAAATATTCCTAACCATTACTGTAATGTAGATGAATAAAGATCTTTCATTCCTCTGTGCCCAGCATAGCGCACAAGCTCTGTAGAGAATGCCCAGATGATCAGAATATAGTCTATCTCCAATGGAGATATACGAAAGTCATCCAAGTGTGGGCATTTTTGCTTTGTTCTTTGTCTCTCTCGCCAAGATCTCTGTAAAACTGTAAGCAACTGGATAAACTGTTTTCCCATACTTCCTCTTGTTCCTGGAGTTGTAGTCCAAAGGTCTAACTGGAGGAGGAGAGGCCCCACCAGACCAGGTTCTGCAATCCGCTGCCTCACCAGTCTGAGAGGCATGAGTGGGGAATGAAGCACAAGAGGAATTTATTGTTCAGTGTGGCCACACCAGGAGGCAGGAGACTAGTGTTTTAAGCCCTGTCTTCAAGGATACTGATGTGAGCTCCAGGGAAGGAACAAAAGTGTATGGGGGGTGCATAGTTAAGCGATCTTAGTCAAACTGTGGTCTGGTTTAGTATTACATCAGAACCTGTACTGCAGGGGAAGTTCTCATTGCTTGAGGGGGTAGGGCAATTCAGTTCCTAACATGAGATGATTTATCTGGTTTAGGGGGCAGCCACATGGGGTAGTCACAGGGTAATCTCTCCTGTTTAGAAAGGCAGTCCCTTCATGGTGCGACTGCCTTCAAGGCCTGCGTTCCCTGGAATCCTACAAATATCTTAGTTACATTTGATATCTTTAGTCTTGAAGAAAAAGGAGAAAATGATTAAGTAAGTTGAGGACTAATCAATCTTATATAACAAGTTTTTAGACAGACCTTTCTTAAGTAATTAACATGTGGATACAAGGTAAACACTCAAAAATCAATAGCCTTCTTGTACACAAATAACAGTCTCACTGAGAGAGAAATTAGGAAAACAATCCCTTTCACAATAGCATCCAAAAAAATGAAATATTTAGGAATCAATCTAATGAAGGAAGCAAAAGACCTCTACATTGAGAACTACAACACTATGAAAAAAGAGATCAAAGAGGATATAAGAAAATGGAAAGACATCCCTTGTTCCTGAATAGGAAGAACCAATATAGTGAAAATGGCCATACTTCCAAAGCTGCTATACAGATTCAATGCAATCCCGATTGCAAACCCCTGTTGCAATCCCATCAGCATATTTCACAGATCTAGAGAAAATAATCCAAAAATTCATTTGGAACCAGAAAAGACCTAGATCAGCAAAAGCAATTCTAGGCAACAAAGACATGAAAGGGAGTATCACAATCCCCAACTTGAAACTATACTACAAAGCCATTGTGATAAAAACAGCATGGTACTGGCAAAGAAACAGACCCCAGAGTCAGTGGAATAGACTAGAAGATACAGAAACAACTCCAGACATACTCAGCTACCTTATCTTTGACAAAGGAGCCAACCATCCTCATTGGAGGAAAAATAGCCTCTTTAATAAATGGTGTTGGAAAAACTGGATTTCAACTTGTCAAAGATTAAAACTAGACCCCTAGCTTTCACCATGCACTAAATTAAGATTGAAGTGGATTAATGATCTAAATATTAAAACATCTAAATATTAGATCTAAACTATAATAAATAAAAGATCTAAATATTAAAAATAATATTAAAATATTAAACTTGCTGGAAGATAAGTTAGGTAGAACTCTTGAAGACAATGGCACAGGAAAAAACTTTATGAACAAATCCTCAGTAGCACAAGAACTAGCACAGAGAATCAACAATTGGGATCTCATCTTATTAAAAAACTTCTGCACTGCAAGAGAAACCACCAACAGAGCTAAGAGACAACCTACAGTGTGGGAAAAAAAATTTTTACCAGCTGTTCTTCAGTCAAAGGCCTACTATCTAGAATATATAAAGAACTAAAAAAATCAGACCCCCAAATATAAAGACCCACTCCAAAAATGGGCATCTGAAATGAACAGACATTTCTCAGACAAAGAAGTAAAAGCAGCAAATACACATATGAAAAAATGTTCAACATCGCTGGGTCATTTGAGAGATGCAAATGAAAACAATGCTGAGATTCCACCTCACCCCAGTAAAAATGGCTGCTATCAAGAAATCAACCAATAACAAATGTTGGCAGGGTTGTGGGGAGAAAGGAACCCTTCTCCATTGTTGGTGGGAGTGCAGACTGGTGCAACCACTGTGGAAATCAGTATGGAGATACCTCAAACAATTAGGATTAGAAGTCCCATTTGACCCAGCTATTCCTATGCTGGGTATCTTCCCAAAAGAATTAAAAGCATCATACCACAGTGATATATGCACACCCATGTTTATAGCAGCACAGTTTGTAATAGCTAAAACTTGGAAACAGCCCAAATACCCATCAACTGGAGATTGGATGAAGAAGATGTGGTTTTTCTATAAAATGGAGTACTACTCAGCCATAAAGAATGAGAAACTAGAGAAATTTATGGCTAAATGGATGCACATTGAAGCGAAACTCTTAAGTGAAATAAATAGGACACACATGTAAATACCAAACAGTTTCTCTGGTGTGAAAAACTAAAAGTGTAAATAAGGATCAAAATGTATAATTGATATTGTGAAGTAGGAAGAAATAGTCTAAAGGAGTAGGGGAATGGGAGGGATAGGGGAAAGAAAAGAAAGGAAAAGAAAAAATATGAGAAAAGGAAAAAAATGGAAACAAAGTCTTTGTGAATAGGGAGGGATGGAGAGGGTGAAGATAGAGCAGGGGAATGGGGAAAAAATAAGAACCAAGATACATCACGTACAGGTACAAGATCCCAATGATAAATGTAAATGTGTTATATACCTAAAATGTACCAATAAACTTAATAAAAAAATAAAATACATAATTAACATGTTTACATGCAGAATTGAGCTGGAGTCTGAGCCAAAGTATAAGGTAGCAAAAGAAACAAATACAAAATGAAGGATGAGATACCCACCTTTTATCCTGCTTTTAGTTGCCCATCAAGCATCTGCAGGCCCAAGTGAAGAGTCAGTGCTTTTAGCAAAAGTAGCCTCTTAGTCCCTATTGCTCTCTTTTTCTTTTAGTCGTTCAAGTTGGTTTCCCGTGTCTTGGAAAACAAGATGGGGTGGCAGCATTTGAAGTGAATGTGATTGTGATGAATTCTGAAGGAAACACCATCCTCCAGACACCTCAAAATGCTATCTTCTTCAAAACATGTCAACAAGGTAACGGTTGATAGTGACTCAAGAGAAGATCAACAAGACTTCTAGGTGTGATTTGAGCCAAAAAATTGTTATAGTTTTTTGGATAATTATAAGCACATCAGTAAGAGGAGGCAACAGTAAACCTAGGGTCCAGTTAGAATATTAGAGCAGACTTTCTGTGGCTTTAACATTACTTAGAATTTTAGGAATTCTAATACCCCTTCAAAACACCCTCTAGTCTTCCCCCTTCCCTACACAATGTCCAGAAATCTTCTGAGGGATCTCATCTATGGTCATGAATTTCCCTACTTTTCTCATGCTAGTTACTCACTGCAAGTGCCAGGCTCTCTTCCCACTTGTCAAAGGCAACACTACTGTATCCCTGTCAAAAGCTTGGTGCTGCTCACGCCCACAGAGGACAAGATGCCACTGTCACCAGTGATCCCTGCCAATTCAAGGCCTCACTCAGTACCGCACTGCTACACCCAGGTGCCTAGTAAGCACGAGGCTGCTTTCCCACTCCATGCAAGCTTTTCCAGCACAGAATTGAAGCTCTGGCACCTGTCAGTGCTCTCAAGATGCAGCTAAACACCACCCCACTCTCTAAAAGTAAAGATTGAGGACAATGCCATTCATTCTTCTATAGTATGAATTTAAGGTAGTACAATGGGTTAATAGGTAGGGATGAGGGCAAAATAAAAAATGCTACATCTTCTTCCATGAGCCCCCCTACTGTTGGAAGCAAGACTGCAAGAGATAAAAATCTTACTTGAAGGTTATTGAAATCCAAGCAGTGTAGAGAGAATGAGGTAGGAGTATCTGGAAACACAATCAATTGCAATAATTGGTTCACTGGAATAAAAATGACCACTCACATCTCCCACTGGCTGTAATTCACCCAACATGATCTCAAGGACAAGCAGGTGAACTTTGTTTTTCTTTGCTACAGCTGAGTGCCCAGGAGGCTGCCGAAACGGAGGTTTCTGTAATGAAAGAAGAGTCTGCGAGTGTCCTGATGGATTCTATGGACCTCACTGTGAGAAAGGTGAGGAGAGGAGAGAGAGCCAGTGTTCCTTGCTTGCTTCCTAAGAACACCATGTCACCCAGGAGCCCATGTGGGTCTTTAATACATCCTCTGAAATTATTTTTCTGGTCACATTATAAAGACTGGTGAAGCTTTAAAAAGCCACAGAAGAGCTATTAGGAAATATTTTTTCTAGGAATGGTCTTCTCTTAAATTCAATGTGTGGTGACAAGGGCAGAGAACTTTGGCACAGTGTCAACATGCTTTGTGGTCACCCCCCACACACACACACATACACAGTATTGTGTACAGTATACTTTGCCATAATCTTATGAAAGTTTTCATTCTTTTTTTCTCCACTGAAGATGAGTTTTTAAAGATAGTCACCATTGATTTGAAATTATTCCAGCTAAAAGTAGCTTGATTCACAAGTAAATTACATTTGAATTTTGAAGTTATTAGCAGAGTAAAAGGGTGAAAAACATTTATACAGTAAATATATTCATTTTAGGGAAACTGATATTAAGAAAAATATGTGAAAAAAGAGATAAGAAAGACAATGAGATTATAAGATGCATAAATACCAAAAGCTTATTTAACCAGAGTAAACAAACTATTTTTCATGTTTGTGAAATAAGAACTTCTCTTGTTTTCTTATTTGCATTTGCCTTAGAAGTGAAAGGAAAATCAAGGAAATAGGGCAGAGCAAAAATATTTACAGTTTTAGAAAGACCACATCTTAGTCAAGATGATTCCGGGAAATTTTTTATCAGGCATTCAAAGTGGAACAGATTTCTAAGAAATTGGCTGAGAAGTTGAAAAATAGCCTGATTAATACCACAAAAACAATTTATAATATAACAGACTTGTGAAGAGTGAGCATTTTAGAGTCAACTACAAAACTTGAAATTGTATTATTGACATTTCAAAATGGCCCTGCTCCAAAATTCTACTTGGTCTTAATCAGGGTTTTTTCTCCTTTAAGCCCTTTGCGCACCACGGTGTATGAATGGCGGGCTTTGTGTTACTCCTGGTTTCTGCATTTGCCCACCTGGATTCTTTGGAGTCAATTGTGATAAAGGTAACAGTTTCTTTTTATGAACAGACTTCTTTTTAAATGCTTGGTTAAAATAAGTACGCAGTACTTAGCAAGTCATACTCTACTGCAGTAACTGAACCCCAATCCCAGTGTAGTTTAACACAGCAGTTCATTTTCACTCACCAAATGCTCTGCTAGAGGAATATGGGTTCAGTGTGCAGTGCAATGCTTTTTCTTGCAGTGACCCAGGCAGCATCCACTGGGGGCCCTGCCTAGAGCTATCTAGGTCCAGCCAATAAGCATAGAGAGATTGAGTTGGACATTTTTTAAAAAAAAATCCTTGTCTCCTAAAAGTGACTCCCAAAATTTCCACACCTATTCTGCGACTAGAAATTAGCCTGATTGGCTCTACATGGATGCAGCCAGAAAAATTGCTGCCCCTGATGAACAGGCATCTCACATGATGACTCATGTTTTGGAAGGAGAACATGGAAATTTTGGTGCCCTAGACCAATTTTGTGGGTGAACTTCTAAGGCTTTAGTTGGGCACCCTGCTCCAAATTGCCTGATCTAGGAGTTTACTCACTTGTATTCTACTCACATATAACATCCCTGACAACTCAGATGCCTCCTTTTTTTATTTACTTTTTTCTTTTTTCAGTACCCAGGATCAAACATGAGATCTTGTGCTTGCGAGGCAGGCGGTGGCACCACTGAGCTAAATCCCCCATTCAGATGCCTCCTTTTCAACACTGAAGCAATATAGCCAGATTTTACCTCAGGAAGAGTAGATTTAAACCTAAAATACTACTGACCATAAAATACTACAGAATGATTCCTTTCTTTACAAGAGAGCTATTTTGCCAGTTAACATATTTTTTAAAAAAAAAATTTAAGTAATTTTAATTTGTGTTTGGTGACTTCTAGACCTTACAATTATCTTGACATGCCAGGTGGTATGTAGTAAATTCCTTGTATATGGTAGGTGTACAAAACATTTTTATTGAACAAAATAATGAAGAACAAACCTATCTATATTTTCTTAGCAACATTTTTCACTTTCTAAACTTGTACTAAACAGTGAATAAGCCAGATTCAAAATTAAGTTTCCGTGTATTAAGGCACAAACAGACACAAATTAATGGACTTGGCAAACACTTTTGAAATTCATTGCAAAAAGAAATGTTATATAAGGGGAAACCTAGTAAACCTCACTAATCAAATTTTTCATGATGTAACCTCTGCAGGTTTCAGCCACAAAAATGCACAAGCCCTTGAAACTACTGAATTTAATGCACTATTTTTGCAGCGTACCCCAAAGAAATTTTTGGAGATGTAGAAATAGTTTTTGAATACTGTAAATGACAAAATAAATGCACTTGTTTATAATGAGTGTCTCACAAGCCAATCTTTTTCTTTTAAAAAGTTTTAGGGAGCGGAAATCTTTAGGGGATCACTGAGAATATATGAATGATGACATTAGCTAAATTTTTCCTTATCCAGAAAGTTCCATAAATTCCCCCAACTTCCACTTTCATCTGATTAGAATACTTTATTTATTTATTTATTTATTTATTTTTGAGACAAGGTCTTGCTATGTAGTTCAGGCTGGCTTCAAACTCACAGCGGATCCTCCTGTCTCAGCCTGCCCAGTGCTGCGATTACAGGCATGTGCCACCACACCCAGCTGAATATATGATTTTTTAAAAACTTCCCCCTTCTATGCTGAGAATCTTTTTTTGTTTTTTATTTATTTTAATGTAACACAAGTAGATATTAATAAAGAAAATATAAATGCTATTCTATGAAAAAATAATTTTTCATAACAAAAATTTTTAGAGAATAACAATGATAAATACATTGTGTATCATGATCTTAAAGGAATATATTTTCATTTGTTAATCTATCTCTCAGCTCATTTTCTGATAATGCATTGATAATCTTTTTTGCATAAAATATTTTAATTATTAAAAAATATCTCACACTCAGTATAATTTTAAACAATTTCTTCCTATTTCACAACATCTATTATTCTTTTTGGTTCTTTTTACACTTTCAGTTTCTCACACCAGAGAGACAGGGAGATATTTACACATGTGTGTTTGACTTCTTTCACTTAAGAATATGTTCTCAAGGTCCATCCATTTACCTAGAAGTGTCTCCAGTTTATCCTTTTTTGTGGCTGAACAGTACTCAATTATATAAAATAACCACATCTTTTTTATCCGTTCATCAGTTGTTGGGCACTTTGGTTGTTCCTAGGAATATTTTTTAAACATTTAAAAATATCCTGCAGAGTATATGAGTTTGATGAAGTTAACCCTGTACTATTCATGCTAATTGCATGTATACAGCATCTTTTATTAATAAATATATACTTTGAAATAGAATGATGACTACATTTTTGAGAATTATCTTTAGTTATTCATGTAAGGTTGCAATTCAGACCTTTTGTTAAAAAGAAAGAAAAGCTAGGGCCGGGGATTTAGCTCAGTGGTTCCGCCGCCTGCTGTGCAGGCTCAAGGACCCGAGTTCGATCCCCAGTACCAAAAAAAAAAACAAAAACAAAAAGAAAGCAAAGCTAAAGGAAAGAGCTCTCAGCATGAGTCAGAATAATAACTTATGGTGGTTTGCTATTTTATGATATTCAAAGTAATTTCATAAAATTGTCCGGTTTTACTTTCAACAGTATTTTTAGATATGGAAAGTACGATGCTTTTCATTCCCAGAGAATTGTAATGAGGCATATAGAGTTTGAGGAGCTTGACCTAAATTCACTCCCTCTGTATCATGTTACCACTCAGGCTACCAAATTCAGGCTCCATGTCCTCTAGAAGTGACTCTGGACTTTGGCTGATAACTAGCTCTGTCTTTGGGTCATTTTTTTACCTTCTGTAAATTTGGAATTAATTCCTAGACCAGCCTATTTGCTACCCCTAGGCTACCTGAGTTCGTATATCAAAGCCTTTCTACCTTTAAAAAAATGGTCTTTTAAAACTATAGCATTGGATTAAAATTTTTTAATGTGCTTTCATAGAGCTTAAGTCCTACTGACAAAAATGATCAGTGAATAAAATCATTTATTGTAAATCTTCTATTTGTCTAAATTTAGCATTTGGCATCTCTGCTGTTTCAAAATAGGATATTTCTTAAAGCAAAATAAAACTCAGATTATGTTAAATCTACTAGGAAAATCCTTCAGAAATTTGGATGACTAACACTTATATTTGTAGATTTAAATTTAGTCCTGTTTATGTAGATATGGTCATTATTGCTGGGTTTGCACAATGGAATATCATTGCAATGTTTTTCTAATGGTATGGTGTAACAAAGTTCATGGTCACTAGTGAATGAATATATTTATCTATATTCTAGGATTTTTACATTTTGTAATATTTTATCATTCAGATGAAAGACTGTCCTACTTGTTAGACTACAGTAATTTTTGTTTAATTCTTCTGGAAAGTGTGTTGAAATTCTACTTGGTTAGAATTTCTACATTAAAAAAACATTTTTTACCACCTCAACAAAAACATGCTTTTATTATGCAGGAGGGAGAATGGAGCTTCTGAAATATGGTTTAAATTACAAGCACAGAACTAGACCTTAGCACAATATGCTACAATAAATATTAAAGAATAATCTTCACTGGCCCTTGAGACATCTGCCATAAACTTTAGTAAGTGAGCAGTTAAGCATTAGCCAAAACCCTTGGCCCAAGTGAAAGTTACTTAGTGTTTCTAGCTCATTGCACAATAGAAATTTTATTAGTCTTTTTTGTATTGTTATAACAAAAAACCTGAAGTTGAGTACTTTGTAAGAAAGGGTCAATTAAGCTCATGTATCTGGAGATTCAAGAGTGTAACACTAGCATTTGCTTGGTTCTGGCGAGGGCCTTCTGGATACATCAGAACATGGTGTATAACGCCATGATAGGACTACCTGGAAGATGTAGAAATTGCATAGCAAGACGGGAAGTAGAAAGATTCAAGGGCTGTGCTTGCTCATCTTATAAAAATTTGCTCTCAGAAGAACTAACTGAGGTCCCATAAAACTACACTAATACTTTCTGAGGTTGGTGGCCTTATTCTAATGGAATGCCTTCCAGTAAGTCCCACTTCTTAAAAATTTCATCATTTCTCCATACTGCCACATTGGGCAGCAAGTTTGTAGCATACGACTTTTGGGAATGCATTCAAACCATATTCAAACCATTACAGAAATGTGGAGGAGATTGGTCAGGATGGTAACTTATGATACACATACTAAGAATGTGGCCAGATTACATAACCAGATCTATCAAATTCTATTACTTTTAATTAAGCTACCGGGCTTATTGTATTTTGCATATTGGTAAGAGGCAGTGTCCACAGGGCATGAACCAAGTGGGAGCTAATCCCAGTATTCCCTATCTCCTCTTATTCTCAGGAGAAATAGGGCAAGGGAGGAAACAGAACACACTCACAAAACAATTGCCCGCCTGAGCAATACTAGCAGCAAGTAGTAAACAGGATGCCCAAAGAGCTGGGTCTCCTGAATCCTAAATCCTGTGCCAAAATGGTACTGCTCCTTTCTACATCAAGACATTTAGTTTTGCCAAAATGAGTATAGCATTGCCTTAAGCTCTAAGATGCTTGTGATTTTAAACACTAAGTTTATTATTTAAGAGGCACAATATTCATAGGACATTTTGGTTGGACTTGTTTTCCACAAAGAAAGCAAACACATATAACTTTTGGCTTTCCTTTCTGATTTTCCTACTGGAAGCTTACTTTAGCTTTTGTTCATCCGTAGCCAACTTTGGCACATTTTATATGGGACAAGAACAAACAGATAATGTAACTGACATTGCTAAAAATCCAAGCTCGGCAGATTTTTTACAGAGTGAGCCAACTTGTTTACTTTTAGATGTTTCATCTCCCTACTTTCATTTCTCTGTTATCCCTCTCTTTAAGGTGCCAGCAAGCTGCGAAATTCCAGAAATTGACTCAGAGAGAGGGTTTAGGACAATGGTGGCAAACCTATGGCACATGTGTTGTTTTTCTTTGAAGACAAAAGATGTTAATGTATGAGTTGGGTTTTTTCTACACTAAAGCCTCAGTATTCAGGTTTACTTGTAGTGTTGGCACTTGGTGACAAATAAATGAGTTTGGGGTTGCAGTTTGAGCACTCATCTCTACAAGGTTTGCCATCACTGATTTAAGATGAATCACAGTATGACTATCAGTACCTGCATAAGGTAGTTAATTGGACTCCCGCTATAGTGTATCCAGCCTTAATCCCTAAGACTCAGGTTCTGCCACATCCCTACCTGTGGGATCTCACAAGGGTTCATAGTCTGGGGTTTTTTTTGGTTGTTTTTTGTTTTGGTACCGGGGATCGAACTAGGGACCTTGTGCTTGCGCGGCAGGTGCTGAAACCACTGAGCTAAATCCCCGACCCCCATAGTCTGTTTTTTTCTGAATTCAATCACTTCCTTCTCCAAATATCATGAAAATATATTTTTAAAATCCTACCAGGTAAAATAAATCTCTGTTCATATGATTCTGAAAGACAGCTGCTTTCTCTTTTGTTGAATTCTGATTTTATGACTTCTTTTCCAATTATTTTAAAGCAAGTTTTCTCCTTTTTTTAATATTTGAACTTTTTTCTTTTTTGGTACTAGAGATTATACCCAACATCTCACACATGCTAGGGAAGTGCTCTGTCACTGAGCTACACCCCATCCCAAATTTTCTCCTGTTTACTCTTCCTTTATCTCCAATCTGATATTTCAAAAAAAACATTTCTTGGATTTATAGCATTCTTCTCTAAGGGCATAGATTTTATTTTAAAAATTAAAAGAACTATTTTTTAAACACACCATACATTTTAAATTAAGATATTAAACTCCTGGGGGTAGGAGGGAGGTGATATACAGTGACATCCTATTGTATCTGACTATATTCTGAAATCAAGTAATTGTCATTTGATTTTGAACCAGTTACTTTGAATAACTGAGTCAACTGGTTCCAACTTTTATATTTGTAAAGTAGCTTTATTAAGTAAAGGGCAAGAACAAATTCCTAAGAAGTATCATTCACTTTTAGTGAAGTTTTTAAGTTAGGTTTAACCTACTGTCTAATACAACACGCTGTTCTTTATTTTAACAGCAAACTGCTCTACCACCTGCTTTAACGGTGGGACCTGTTTCTACCCTGGAAAATGCATCTGCCCTCCAGGGTTAGAAGGAGAACAGTGTGAAATAAGTAAGTATTAACTTTCTGTATTCTCTTTGCTTCTTTGGGACCACAGAAACTTCATCTAACTTCTTCATTTTCCCAGTGAGGAATCTGAAGCCCAGAAAGAGTGAATAAGTTAGATAAAGTCTTGGGCTGTTGGTAGGTTTCTTTTTAGTGGATTCATCTGCCAGTTATTTAAGCTAAAGGTGGAGCAAAGAGTGACATGGTTCACCTCAGAGGGCTTTGAACCAGTGCCCTCTGATTTGGTTACGTCTGGATTTGGATTATTCAGCAGACTGTTGACTCTTGTTAGTCAGTTCCTCTTCTCATTATGAAAAGCCCATAGCTTCAGCCTAGAAGTGTGGACCATAGCTTTAAGACAGCTGAGATTCATTCACCTGCCCACAGGCATAGAGGGGTTTTCCCTGCCTCCCATTGCCAGATATCCCAGAACAGAGTGAGCCTAATAACCCACCTAAAAGGATAGACCCAAGAAAAGGAGAGGAAAGGTGCCCGGCAATAAGAATAAGCACAAACTAACAGCAATTAGCGAATCCCACAGATATCTTAAGTGAACGGATCCAGATCCAAAAAAGTGCGTGATTCCATATTTTTAAAATTCAAGAATAGTAAAACTAATGAAGACAATGGAAATGAGAATCACAGTTCAGGCCACAAAGGAACTTCATGGGGTGCTGAAAGTGTTCTATGTCTTGACTGGTGAAGTCATTAGAGTTTTTGTTTATGTAAAAATTATTTGAGCTGTAAACTTGAGATTGATACACCTCTGCCTTCACTGTATGTTTCTCAGACAGTCATTGTTTAGGGAATCAGTGTACTAAACTGCTTGTCCTGGCTCTGCCACCTAGCAGCCATATGGCCCCCAGCAAGTCACTTATTCTCTCATTAAACTCAGAAATGAAACAACCCGACCTACTCTATTGCCTTATGACCCAGAAGACAGCAGCAAAACACATGCCCAGGAAGAAGGGAAAGGAAAAGGAGCATGTCCCCAAGGGTTCTTGGCTCTGCCTTTCTGCTGTGTGTTGAGAGAACCTGGTCAGCATTCCCACTTCTGCTATCTGGTATCTGTAGAATACCACTGTGCTTGGT
Organism: Heterocephalus glaber; assembly: GCF_053883595.1. Lineage (NCBI taxonomy): Eukaryota > Metazoa > Chordata > Mammalia > Rodentia > Bathyergidae > Heterocephalus > Heterocephalus glaber. Next base: position 10,377,659 of record NW_028258354.1, on the reverse strand, counting down.
ACAGCTCTAGTTTCTGAAGTGGCAGTAACTTCAGAATTGCATAATACCAAGTCCCTCTTTTAACTTTCAGCCTCTAATTTATTTGTGGGGTTTTTTACTTAAGGAGTAGTAGTAGATGAAAGTAACCATTTTTTTTCCAAGTTCAAATGAAATACCTCTAAATTTTCCATGGACCATGTAATTAATCACTAGGATGTGGTTTCTATTCTTATTAATTCCCTTCCTGGTAAAGATATCTCTAACTGGCTCCCTTCAAATTTCTCATCACCTTCACCCCCAGACATTGCACATTTAGTTGCTCTGTGTTTACCAGTCTTTGCTCATGGACTCATTTCAGGCCCTTGGGTTTATGAACTTTCCATTGGCAGAGGCAATGTTTTTTATTCACATTTTTTGTTGTTGTTGTTGTGGGGTTTTTCTAACTCTACCAAAAATGTGGGTCTTTGAAAGCTCATGATTTTTTGACCGCAAGTTTTATTCAAATCTTTTTAGGAAATTTCCTATTTCTATGACAGGGACCACATTACCAGTAAAAAAATGGAAATAAGCCTTGAGTTGAAAAATCCTTTTTAAAATGTACAGATGAAAAAGTATAGTTGAATTATGTATTCTTATTTTTAAATTAAGATATAATTCACATATCATAAAATTCAACATGTTAAAGTATACCAACCAATACATTCACAAAATTGGGCAGTCTTCACAGCACCTTTGTCAAATTTCAGAATTTTTGTCACTCCAAAAAAAAGAAAAGCCCATAATTATCAATAGTCACTCCCCATAGCCTTCTCCTCCCAGATCCTGGCAACCACAAATCTACTTCCTGTCTCTTTAGACTTGCCTGTTCTGAACTTTTCATGGAGTCATGAATCACACAATATATAGCATTTTGTGTCTGGCTTCATTCACTTAAATTCATTTTGTTTTTAGGGTTCACATATGATGCAGCATATATCAGTACATCTTTCCTTTTTATTGATGAATAATATTCAATCATATGGATATACCACATTTTGTTTATTCATTCATTAGTTGATGGGTATTTGGGTTGTTTCTACAGAAGGATTATGAATACTGCACATTATGTGTATGCGTGTGTGTGTGTGTGTGTGTGTGTGTGTGTACTTGGATATATACACCAACAAGTGGAATTGCTGAATCATATAGCAACTTTTTTGAAGAACTATTAGACTGTTTTCAAAAGCGGCTCCACCATTTTACATTTCCATCTGCAAGGTGAAACAATTTCAATTTCTTCACATCCTCATAATACTCATTATTCTTTTTTAAATGAAATATATGTTCTGATGTCATTTTATTTTCATTTCTTCTGATTTGTCAGGAATGATACCTTATCAAACTTTATTCTGACCTGATTGTGATATATGCTTATAGTTAACAAATAAAACCATGGTTGGGGTTATCTAGAGGGCTGGAAGTACATTCATCTCATCATTTAGGGCTCATAGATTTACCAAGAATCTTTAATGAATTCATCATTTTTAAAGGCCACATAAATTTTAAGTTGTATTATAAATAAATTTTAAACTAAAATATTCTTTGTAAAAATTTAGACTATTGGAGAAAACAATTAAAAATCACCTAAGACCCAGAGATGATGGTTGTGGGCACTTGTAAACCCCTTTGATCTTTTTTTGTCCATGCATCACAAATTTAAGTTAAGCCACAATCACATGGGTGGAGGAAGATTAATGACTTTATTTATTAATACCTTATGACATCATTTGCCCAAAGATAGATCCACTGGTTGTACTAAAAATAGTGTTTAAACTTACCAAATCTGTGTATCTTTTAATCAAAGCTTAATCTCTTTGGGTAAAAATACATAACCTCCCAGACTGGCTAATTTCTCCATTGTCCAACAGATAAAATTTTGGCAAAGTATTTTCAGGAAAAGAAAGTCATTATTGGAGATACTTATACAGGATTCTGAATTTAAACCAGTGAAATTGTAAAATTTGGCTGTGGCCTTCTAATGGTCTCCTGTAGTCAAAATAACAACTGGGAGAAAACATCCTTCCTCCTAGCTGAGTGAACCTGAGGGGCCTCATTTCCCACTGGCTAAGATGCAAAAAGTCCGGTGGAATTGAAAAGATTCTCCCACTGATCATTCTCTGCAATATTTTTGATTACCAAGTTCATGCCTTATATGCGTGGGAAAATCTGAGCTCACCAAGTGTTTCATCTATAAGTGCTCTGTCTTTTGTGCCATGCAATTATCAACTCACATCTTGTTTGCCTGAAAAAACCCAGTACATCACAGAATACTGTGATATGATCTGATTATCTGTGTGCCTGGGGTCAGATGTTTCTTTGATGCAAATAGAAACTTGGAGTTAGGTATTCCTTTCTTTTAGGTAAGAGTTGAAATCTAACTAGAGAGTAAATAATATTCTTGTATTCAAAACTAGCAAATGGGACTTTTTTATACCTTTATTGGTCAACAAAAAGTAGTATTCTACTATAAAGTTTGTTTTAATAATTGTTTCTGGAATACATTTGCTTCAGAAAAATACTTGAAGTCTAATGGTATTCCAGGTTATTCCAATATTGTTATGTCTGTGATGTCTCCATAATGACTAAATGCTGCTTTGGTCAGTTTATGTACAAATAAAGTCCTTTTGGGTAAGTCAGAAGAAAAATGTTTATAGTAAAATGATTTTCACTGTTTGTTTGTCAAGAATAGTCCTGTCAGTAAATATACATGGTAATTTGTTTCTTTCAAAGCTTTCCTTTGCTGTAAAAAGAAAGGTTTAGAAAATGGAAGGTAGGTTGGTTGAGGACAAAGATTCCATTAATTTTCATTGTTTTCTCAGAATGCTTTGTAATGAGTGTCCTGCTAAAGTGGGGGGAAAAAGAAAAGGAACCATAAAAATCCAAACTTGTCCACTCCCAAAACTCAATGGCTACTTGCTCTCTTTGGAATAGCACTATGGTTTCTGTTCTTCCACTTCTTCAAAAACTGCAGCGTTAGGATGGCAAATTCTAGACTACAAAGGGAAAATAAATACCATCTACAATAAAAGAAAGTTATTGCATAATTTTATATGTAAGGCCTTGTTCTGGTGCTAAATTTCTGTGACTCAAAGATCTATGAAAGTGGTCAGGTGTGGTAGCACACAAGTAATCCTCACACTTGGGAGGCTGCAACAGGAGGATCTTCAAACCCAGCCTGGTGAACTCAGTGACTTAGCAAGACTCTGTCTAAAAATTTAAAAACTAAAAACAAAATTTTTAAAAAGAGCTAGACATATAGCTCATTGCAGAGGCCCTGGTTTCAATCCTCACTACTAGAAAAATCAAAAGATCTGTAAAAACATGAACAACACTCATTTGGCAGATAGAGAAAGAGCTAAAAGGAAAGAATAATGTATCATTAGGATCTAAGCATTCCAGAAAAATGCATAGCTGTAGAATTAGGCTTCACACACCCTCAACCAACCTTTCAGTTGGCTGTCTATGGCAACCTCTTTGCACAGGTGTAAGCTGACTGTAGCTTATCTTCCACCTTTGCTTTCCACTGAGAAATATTTCTGATGACTCCTTATAAGTCACATCCTGCAGCTGCAGCATGGAAATATGAGGAACTTATCCCACAGAGCAAGCTTTAGCTAGTGGGTGACAGGTGTTGATGAATAAATGCTCCCCTTCCCCCTTTTTGGGACAACTCTCAAATTCAGTCAGTATGGCTCCTCGGAAGGACCCCATAGGATAGAGCCTAGTTGTCCATAGTGGTGACTAACCCACAAACACATTTGTGTGATTCTTTTCCTTCCTTCCCTGCATCACTCTTCTCCTGCCTCCATTCCTATTTCCTGTGCTCACTTCCCTGAATAAACTGCATGCAGGCTTTGCTTCCAAGAGGATCCTAAACTAAGATATAGCATCAGGCACAGGTGTAGGCCTGCTTTCAGAAAAAGTAACATTCAAAAACCAGGACTCAAGAAAAGATAATTTAGTGAGTCATTCATATATTAGCTTTTAGTAGGGTACATCTTAAATTACTTGAATCAGATAAAAGATTATTATTTATAATTACTTATAATGGAAATACAACATTTGGGTAACACATTTATTATGGAAGAAGATATATACATATATACACAAAATCATAAGTAAAGGTATTAGCTTATCTGTTCCCAAAATAAAACTCAATATAAAACCTAGAGTAGACCTCAAATAAGCTGAACCGACTGCCACTTAAAAGCATTTATCTTCTCAAAGAGTTGTTACTCCATTGAAAGATGTACTTACCACTCAGTGAAACACTGAGTCCCTGCTTATTTACATTCTTCTCTATTTCAGGCAAATGCCCACAACCCTGTCGAAATGGAGGTAAATGCATTAGTAAAAGCAAATGTAAGTGCTCCAAAGGTTACCAAGGAGACCTGTGTTCTAAGCGTAAGTACAACGAACACCTCAACCTGGGGTATAACTAAAGTAGCAGCCTTCTCTTACCACATAACTTCCATGCCTATTGCATGCTCCCTAGACAACATGGTTAATCTTTCTTCACTGACATATATGTCTCCTTTATACAGACCAACAGCATTGTATGGAACCCATGCATGTAAAAATTTACACACATAAACAACCGAATGTTTTTTCCTTAAAAGTCTATTAGGGGTTTTCTTAAAGAAAATAAACTTCCACAGTCCAGTAGTTGCAGAATTCTACTGAGAGTCTTTTGTGAATGAGAAACATGATGCTTAGTTTAAAGTCACTCTTAGGAATTTTCAAAAGTCCAAAATTGATTTTTCCCTGGAGATTGACTTAGGGAAAAAAATAGGGAATGAAGCCAAATTTAACCTATTCTAAAGAATTGCAGGGAAAGTAGCTATGTAATTCTGTTGAGATGAGAAAACTCAGAATACCCTCTTTATTTTCTTTGCTTCTAGCTGTCTGTGAGCCGGGCTGTGGTGCACATGGAACCTGCCAGGAACCCAACAAATGCCAGTGTCAAGAAGGTTGGAATGGAAGGCACTGCAATAAAAGTGAGTGGGAGATCATTCGGAGAACCAGCCTCTTTCAATTCTGCTTCTTGGCTCTACAGGCTAATGGACAACCTGTAACTCAGGCCTGCCTGGCAAGTCACGAGCATTGAGCCTCCTGGCCCCTTCTTCTCTGAGTCTAAGCTTGAGGGTATAAAAAGTAAGGCATCACTGTAAGATATTACCAGACCTGTAACATATAGCCACCGTTTCTTCTAGGTTAAATTAGTAATACAGGTTAATTTGGTAACACAATAAATGGCATACACAATAATTGGCAAGAAATGATCATCTAAATTCAGATTTTAAATCAAATGTAGAATCAGTATCTACTTACTGCTGATGTTAAAATTCAAGATTTATCAATACATAGGAAACATGACGAGCTTTGCTTTTGAAAATCTTTAAATTATATCAGATATAATGTTTTAAATAAGATCTTTTGAGGGAAAAGAAAAGCCTATGAAGCTCTCCATGGTAGAGTGGTAAAATGGAATTGCATTTTCTCAAATTTACTGACTACCAAAAAGAAAACAGTAATATAGACAAACTACTGGGCTATTTTAAACATGAAATGAAGCTTGATATATCCAGTCATTTAGTATTGATTGGTGTCTCCTTTGTACTAAGCAGGAATCTAGGCACTGGGGACACATCAGGAAACAGAAAGAGAAGACCATACTTCATGGGCTTCATGCCTCAGTGGGAAGGAAAGTCAATTAGTAAGTGAACAAAATAATAGTTTAGTACTTCTGGCACCTGGAACTCAGAATCCTAAGCATGGCCCTCTGTCCACTTTGTTTTGAGGAAACTAAGGCTCCAGCCATATAATATTCTTCAGCAACAAAAGTCCAGATGTGCCTGTCATATTGTGTCTCCAAAATAATGGATACAGACTAAACGAATTACATATCAGATATTTTTCTAAATCGGTGATCTACAAAAGGTGATGCATGCAGTCCAGTGAATATGGAAATTATTAGTGCAGCTGATGAGGGAAGTTGTAGTTTTTAAATATTTTCAATTATTTTATATATATTTACATACAAATATATATTTAGTACATAAATATTTATATTTATTGCAAACTTTCTAATTTCTAATTTCTGCACATACTTTACAATGCTCACATTACATTATTCTGATGTATATGTATAATACATATGTTTATTTAAGGTAGCTTGATGCCTGGTCTAGGCAAAGTAAGCCTTTGACCTGATTGTTTTGCACTCACTACATTGTCTGGGTGGTTGAGTGAATGAGTTTCAGGTGGGCACAGAAATTCAGCTCCTCTGGGAAATAGCCAGTGGTCATGCATGAATGGTATCCCCATTGAGAGATACTTTGAGGGGAAGCCTGCGGACTAAAACACCTATAGGAGACTAATTATTTCTAGAGCCATTTTGGAAAAGAGTAAGCCAAATCTTGTATGCTACCCTCAACTGGTTACAAAGCCCAAAGCTTGTCCCAGAATCAAAGTAACTTTCTAGAAGCCTAGGGATCCTTGGGTCCTTAAACCTAAGATCAGACCATACACCCCAGCACTCAATTGCAAAGGTCTCTGGGTCTCACACTTGGGCTTGGTGATCATCAAGAATGATGAGAGGGGGCCACAAGGTCACTGTCTCCTCTGGTACACCCAATCACTCTTCCAAAAAGTAAGCAAGTTCAGGGCCTTTCAGTAGTAGAGCAATAGGTGAGTGACTCTGACAAGTCTGCACACCTCCAAATAAGCCCCCACTGTAGACCACACTGCTTAATCTGCCACCATTGTACCTCTTTCAGAACAAGGCTTTGTACTCCGGTACCTTGGTGCTTGACCCAAATGCAAATGTGTTTTCCAGGAAAGGCCACCCAGCCATTTAAAATATTAACAAAAATAATCAAGCTGAAAGAACATGATTTATTTTCACTAGAGGGAGGTGACAAGGAAGCTCTGAGTCAGAGAGTTCGGCTAAGAACAAACTCTCAGTGAGTTGACATGTTGGGAGGTCCTTAGGCACCCAGGCATCCTAACAGGGAGGAGGATCCTGGAGACAGGCATCCCTGCTTAGGCTCACCCTTACCAGCTGGGTGGTTTGGGCTTCATGGGTGGCAAGTCAAGCAGCATGGTAAGGATTTACTCCAGAGCATTGTTGGCTCATACTTTGACCATCCCATGAGCTACTAGCCTACATGCTGACAATTCAAAGAAACACATTCAGGAACAAATATTCTGTTCTCAGCGGTTGTTTAACAGCATGCCTGCATTTAAAAACCACAAGGAACAAACGAAATGCCAAGCTTGACTCTGATGCACAGGAAAATGGAGACAAATTTTTAATACATAATTGCTATCTTGGATCAGCTTTAGGAAACCAGAAATGAGTCAGTGCCCCAAGCACCTCCAAAAGCTCACAGGTAGAAGTCTCAAGATATGAACTCAGTATTAAATTTCACTTAAAGTTGAGCTGGAAATGGACAGATGCCACCTTGACCGAAACTCACAAATCCCCATAAGGAGTCAGTTCAGATTATAACCCTTTCTCTAACACATATAATGGAAGTCCTTAATTATTATAAAAATTCCTGTTTTGTATGAGTGCAGTAGCCACACTTAATCATGGGATCTACATTAAGAATTTAGGTTGTTAAATTGAATTGGATCAATATAAGCTAGGTTGGTTTAGTAACCTTTTGAAAAGGATCAATGAATGACCAAATCCTTTGCAGAAGCATTGGAGAATTGGGTGTTAGATTCTTACCAGCCCTTGGGTAGAGAATGCCTTTCCATTCAATCACACTGGCCAAAATATAGAGTGAGAAATCCAACAGGAGACAGATTTGATGGAGTTCGTAAAATGGGTTTCTTTTAACAGAGATCTTGAATCTATACCATCTCTTCGTTCAGGTAGCTTTTTGTGGTCATAGTGCTCTTTCACTCTTGGTTGAAAAGGGAAAATAGATTTCATTTGAATGGCTAATGATGAATCTGAGAGCCTGTTTTTGTAGTTTTCTTTTCTTTTAAGCTGTGAATAATTTTGCAGGGTACGGAGCCAGCCTCCTGCATGCCCTGAGGCCAGCAGGCGCCCGGCTCCGGCTGCAGCACACGCCTTCACTTAAAAAGGCTGAGGAGCCGCAGGATCCACCTGAATCCAATTACATCTGGTGAACTAAGACATCTGAAACGTTTTAAGTTACACCAAGTTCATAGCCTTTGTTAACCTTTCATGTGTTCAATGTTCAAATAATGCTCATTACACTTAAGAATACTGGCCTGAATTTTATTAGCTTCATTATAAATCACTGAGCTGATATTTACTCTTCCTTTTAAGTTTCCTAAGTATGTCTGTAGCATGATGGTATAGATTTTGTTCTTTCAGTCCTTTGAGACAGATTTTATATTATGTCAGTTGATCAGGTTAAAATTTTGTCTTTTCAGTGTATAGGTGGCAGATATTTGCAAAATTACAATACATTCATGGTGTTGAGGGGCTGGGGAACATTAGAGAGGTTAAATTGGGCAAAAATGCATAAATCACAAGGGTTTGGATGAAGCAGTTAGTAGGGTTGAGGTTACAACATTTCAAATTTTATTGTCATTTATTTAGATGTTTGTCACATTTTTATTGACTGTATTTTTAAGCTCTCATACAATGTATTTGACCTTACTATTATTCCATTAACTTCAGTATTGAAAACAAAAAACTTCCCCCCAAATTACACTATGGTAGTAGCATTTAAACAATATAATATATTGTAAACATGATGAAATAGGGAATATAATGTATGAAGATTTTGCATTGGCTTGAAGCAATATAATATATTGTAAACAAAACACAGCTCTTACGTAATAAACATTTTATACTGTTTGTATGTATAAATAAAGGTGCTGCTTTAGTTTTCTGAGTCATATGGAGTGGTCTTTGCATGTACTATCTTATAGAAATAAAGTTGGTTGCAATTTAGTGGTAGTTGCTAATCTGCAGTGCCATAAAAAACAAAAGATCAGATATTCTATCATCTGACACTGCCAGTAGCTCTCAGGCCATACTCCAGCCATGTTGCACTACACTATCGTCACTGCCCACAATCTTCCTGTTTAGGTCATATCTCAGGTTAGTTGACATTTATTTCAAGAAGTCTTCTCTAACGAGGATGTGTTAAATAACTGTCCGAGTCCATTTTCTGCCGCTGTAAAGAATACTGGGTAATTCATATAGAAAAAAAATTATTTAACTCACTGTTCAAAAAGCTTGGAAGACTAAGAGCATGGCACCACATGGAGCAAGGCCAAATGTGGCCCATCACCCCATACCAAGTGTTGAAGGCCAAGAGAGTGCAAGAGCAAGAGGGGGCTGAACTTGGTTTGATAACAGCCCGCTCTTGTCGTAACTAACCCACTCCTGTAATCACAGCATTAATCCATTAATCTACGCATGATTTATCTTGTCCCACCTCCCAACTCTGTGGCATTGGGGATTAAGTTTCTAACACATGAACTTTGGGCACACATTCAAACCATAGCAGTATCCCATTAGTAGGTGTCCCAAGGCTTCCTAGAGATGTCAGAATGTCACAAATAAAAAGTGCTACCATTTATTAAAGATCCAAGTACACTGCATGTGTTATTTTGTAATCGTAGGAGGCAAATATTATGTCCTTTTACAGATCAGAACCAGAGGCTTAGAGATAATAGTAACTACTTTACCCAAGATCACATGTGATAGGGCCAAGGTTCTAATCCCTGTCATCTTACTTCAAAGCATTAACAATATGCTGCTCTCCCTTCTTCCTTTTTCTTAGCAGATACAGAGAAACATAAAGCTCCGCACATCCTAGAGTCTTTTTCTAATATATAGTATGCAATTCTCCCTCATTCTCCTAAGAGTGTGAAGTTAACTTTATAAAGAATACAGTGTCTATAGGTTTTCTTCTGCAAGGCTGTGACAGGCTCGGTTGTACGATGTAAGGAGGTGACAATGAGAAGTGATTGAGGAAGCAGAGTGTGTGCATCTTATGCGGTGGGGCTGGAGCACAGTGACCTTTGTGCTATAATTGGCTGGAACAGGGTGTCAGTCTGTGGTCACAGGGACTTGGCAACGCAGACCTGGGCCCAGGACACTAACTTTGGAATCCCAGTAGGAGAACCAACTGATTTATTCAAATGTCTAAATAAAAAAACAATAGTATCTGACACATATGTAGTGTTCACTTTATTCTATGTGCTTTACTTGTACTAAAGGATCCATGATAGAACAGTGGGGAAGTTAGGCTGAAGGCAGAGTCACAAACTGCAATAATCTAGAGCAATCATCGTGAAGTTGTTTTACTTACACACTCCACTCAAAACTCATGAGCAGTCTTATACATGACTAATATTTATTGACATGGATATCTGCATTGATAGGTGCATTATAAAGCCTTAAATGTTAAAAGGAAAAAATTAAAAATAGGGTTTTAATGTGTGCACATACCCCATTGGGAGAGATGTTAGGATCTGCAGTGGCTTTAGGGTCAGAAAGCAGAGTTGGGCCTTGAGGGATTCTGGGTCTGAGCAGGGGACTAGATGACCAGATGAACACAGAGTTCAGAATAGACCTCTGAACCATGCTGCAGACAACTGGGGAAAGAACACAGGAAGGGCAGATGTGGAGCAGGAGCAAGGATCTCCAGAAATGCTGAATTGGGGTCAAAGATGCTAAATTTAAAATGCCACTGGGGGCCGGTGATTTAGCTCAGTGGTTCTGCCATCTGCCTCACAAGTACAAGGTCCCAAGTTCAATCCCCAGTACCCCCCAAAAAATGCCATTGGGACTTCTTGTTGGAAATGCATTGTAGACACTTGGAAATATAGTTAGGAGCTCAAGGCCAGCAATTTGTTCATTATTAGCCATATTATAAATGAATAATACCAATTATATGTTGAATTACTTTTAATAAAAATACACATAGGTACTTTATTTGATTAGGTATAGTATAATTCACTTGTGTTTTTTGTTTTTAATTTCTATATACAGTTAACATCCTTTGCTACTTACCTATGTTTATTTATGTAATAGTATGGTCTTTATTATTTGGTAAATTGATTGAGTACTGAGCACCCCTGGCCACCAGATGTATTATGAATCTTCATCCAAAATATTATTTTGTTAATTTATGTAGCACCACAGCCATAGAAACCAGATCTTACAACAAGGCCCAATAATTATTACTTTATGGAACCACTGATCTTATCATACAAGGGAAATTAGAGCAGAAGGAAGGAGGAAGGGGAAAAGGAGGGAGCAGAGAAAGAGGAAGGTATTTGCATAAATGTTAAAGTAAGAAAGAGTCAAGGCAGTGTGGAAAAATGTATACCATTTTCCAAGAGGAAATAAGAAAACGGAAATAAAGTTTAAACTAGGTACTTTGGTACACACCTTTAATCCCAGTACTCTAGGAGGCTGAGGCAAGAGAAGCGCAAGTTCCAGCCCAGCCTAGAAGAGGAATCTGTGACTGGGTATAAGTCCCCAAAACCATATCCTCACACAAACTAGTTGGTCAGGAGAAGTTAAAACCATATAAGGTTTTTCCATCGGGGCTAGATCAACAGATGTAAGTCTGTGGGAAAACTGCTCCTTAAATATCTTTTTAAAATATCTCTAACACATTTATACATAGAGGTAGTGCACGAAAAAGCAATGAAAAAGGATGGTTGACAGGATACACCTTCTCATCCATTATCCCAGAACATTTACTTCTGGCCCTAAAATTATGTGTCTCATCTTGCAAACAGAATCTCTCCAGTTAAGTCCAGCCATATTACTCAGAGGGAAGTTTATTGAACATCTTGTTACTCAAACACACTCCTTGAAATTCTTACCACCACCCCAACCTGCTTCTCAAAATATTCCCTTCAGCCACATACAGTATTCTTCCTGAAAGTAGTGTTTGTAGCTGATATTTTCTCCATCTTAATCTATGTCCAGTGATGCTCAAGACACATTTATATAGTGATACGCTAGGTATAGCCTGAAATGAGCTAGTCCTTAACCTGGATCTTATTGAGAGCAGCGAAAAGTGTCTTCTGCAAGTTTTCATAAAGAGATCAGTATCATATAAGACACAATGCTCTTACAGACAGAGAAATAACAGGACTATTTCTTTTCATATTCTTCAAGCAGGCCCAACTCTTTGCAATAAAGTACTGTTTAATAAAAGCATTTCTACAAAGTAATAGAGGGAAAGAGGATATAGTGAGGCAAGCAATTTTTAAATTGAGTAAAGAAGAAATGTTGCCATTTCAAAAGAATTTCTGAAAGGAATATAAAAGAAAGAAAGAAAAGAAAACAAATGACTACTCAGACAGAAGTTTTGTTGCAATAATTCTTGAGCAGTTTATGCAAGTGGTGCAAATATAAAAATTTAATAAGCATATTGAATAAATATCTGCCATATGGCTCAACATGAAAAAACAGAAACCATATACAGAAAACCGACATCATAAAATGAATATTCAGGTGTTTGGTAAGATTTTTTTAAATCCTAATGTAAACTCCAAATGTAAATTGATTTTGCACCTGTTCAAGATTTATTGCTGCTAAGTGTGTAAAAGTTACAAAGGAAAAATAATTTTTATTAAACCTTTGCATTGCCAGATTTTTCCTAGGCAACAGATTTGCCTCCTAATCATGTTCAGATGTTGAAATTACCTGGCATTTCTTGGAAGTGAAGCTAGAGCCTATGGGTGGCAAGAAAAATCTACTCAGATGACAAATAATCCACAAAACTCACAGGGGATCATTGAAGATTGACTCAATGCATGGTGAATACTCAGCTTCCTGCCCCAGTGAATAAGAGAATGGTCATACAGCATCGAGCATGGTGGTGAGGCTGTATCTGGTGCTATGGCTCGAAGGAAAGAAGGGGAAAGCAGACAGCCCTAGTAAGAAGGTCTGGCTATGAGAGTGAGGAAACTAGACCAAAATGAAAATATGAGACCACTTGTTCAAAAAGTATTAAGAATTTCAAAATGACAACCACAGAGCTTATACCAGGTATGGGGTCTGCCCAGTTCACATAACCTTGAAGTTGACCTTGTCCAGGAACAAGTTCTTAGGTCCATGTCCAAGTAGAGCATCCCAATCCCCAAATTCCAAATCTAAAATTCTCCATAATATTAAAGTTTTTGAGCACCAAGAGGACACCATAAGTGGAAGATTCCACACCTGCTCTTTTAGGACAAGAGCAGTCAAAACACAGATGCATGACTTTAATCCCAACCCCAAGGTGCTATCTCATTATGTATATTCCAAAATACAAAAAAAATTCCAAAATCTGAAATTATGGATAAGAGATATTCAACTCCTATGAGATACTCAACTCCTATGAAGCAATTTAGAGATAATGTAAAACGCTTTCCTTTACTTAGGCATTGGCCAAAAATCTATTCTCTCAGCTTCATGGCTATGGGAACCCAGGGCTTGAGAATGAAAAAATAGTCATGAAATCAGTTAAGTCAGTGACCATTTGTCAGATTTCTTCTGCACTTGTATCAAAAACACAAAATTAGGAAAGAACACAGAGGGCAAATTAAGGGAACAAAAATTTATTTGCTTTATATTTCATTCCAGTCAAATTCTTTGAACTTTAGTTACTACTTAAGAAAGGAAGAATTTATAGCTTTACATTTATAACCCACCAGGGCAAGATATTTTTTCAGAATTCTGTGAACAATTCATCATAACCGAAAAAGATTATTTTGGGTCACTCAAACTTATGGCTGCTGTTCTTTACTAGGAGACAGAAACCTGGCCAAGTTGGGAATCTTATGTTTGTGATGGAAAATAAGTTTGTTTCTACCCATGGAGGCTTAATTCAATGAAGAGCCATATGACACTCTCCAGAAACCCCAAATGTCCCCAAAGCCCAAATTAGTCTTGCCTCATGTTAAGGAAACTCCCAAAACTAAAAGGTTTGTGAATTTTTTGTACTCTATAAAGATGATTATTTGTAAAAAGTTTGTATTTGAGGCTAACACATAAAGCACTTGGGTAAGGAGCATAAGCTGCCTCTCTAGAAGCAAATCTAGCCATGGGCATCACATCCACTGTGCACCTTGTTGAATAATGAGTGCTTGGCTTGTGTCACATGAGCTGAACCCCAAGTATTCTACAAGAATTTCAAAGCTGCTTTGCGTTCAGTCATTTGGCTATTCTGCCCTAGCTTGTTTATTTGGATTACGTACTCCCTTGCTTCTAAACCAAAACCAGATTGAGGAGGCAGCTTCAGAGTAATAAGCCAAGGTGAGCCTTAGGCTGCCACCATCCTGGCTCCACATGTGAGCCACCCTTGAAACGATGATGGGAACACAGGTTATTCCATGACAATAGGTCTCCATGTGAGTGACTAAAAAGGTACTGAAGGAAATGACTATGGCAGCTGTGCCTTTAAAGAAAAAAAAAAGACCTTTCAAACAGACCATCCAGTTGAAATGGAAGCAAGTTGGAGCATCTCTGGCTTTGCCCAAGTGTCCACCAATGCTTTTACATAGGTGCCAAACCATGGCTGACATCCTACCTCCATGCATGATTGAGATTCTTGGCAGAAAGAAGAGGAGAATTAATAAGGTGGCTTTCTGCTCACGTTATTCCAGCACAAAAGTAGCATTTCAAACTTGTAAGAGAAACTTGCTGTGGAAATTTTGATTCACAGCATCTCTGTGAGGGGGTTAAATAATTCTGGGGAGAAACTGAGGATACGGTTTGCTGAAGATCACAAAACAGTGTAGAAACTATAACAGCTCTAGTATGGGGATTTAAAAATGGTGTCCTAAAGAGCACTAGCTGCTCAGAATGTTAATAGGAGTTAAGTGAAAACAGGGATCAATATGCCTAGAAGATGAGTTGCAATAAGTTGGGAGTGTTTGTGCAGTAGCATCCCTTAGAGTCTTTATTATCTAACTGTGAGCCACATAGCTACAAGAGAGGACTGATATGTAGTACTCCCCAAACCTTGATGAATTAGACTTTTTGATGAATTAGACCTTTACTCCAAAACACACCCAGAAATAAAACTCCACATAGCACACTTTGGAGAGAACATTAAAGTAAAGTGAATTGTGAATCAGTTGGGTTTAGATAATTTGCTTATTCTGCACCCCCCCCACCATGTATTCCGTAAGAGTGGGGATGAAGGGTGTAATACTATTATTTTCACTATACATATGAGGGACACAATGTACAGTAAGGTTTAGTCACATGCCCAGAGCTACCCAGCTAGTTAGTAGCAAAGCCAGTATTTGAAGACAGGTAGTGTCCAAATGAAATGCATTTAATTCATAAAAAAGGCTTACCTCTAGGCCATTGGAAACTGCTCCATTTCTTGGGTTCAGGTCTATGTTTATCACTTCTAGATGTGCTGCATTTAACTTTTACTCTTGCTTCATCCAGCTACTATTTTTAGCAATTGTATTAGTTTCTTGTGGCTGCAATAACAAATAAACACAAACCTAAAGGGTTACAACAACAGAAACTTCTCACAGCATTGGAGGCCAGAAGTCCAAAGTCTGTTTCATTGGGGGTTGTCAGGATCACACTGCCTCTGGAGGTCCTAGGTGAAAATCTGTTCTTTGCACTGTCCAGCTGCTGGTAGCTGTCAGCGGTTCTTGGCTGACAGCTGGTTCTTTCCCTGCTCTGTATTCACGTGGCCTTCTCCTCTGGGTGTCAGTGTTCAGTCTCTCTCTCTGCCTCTGTCCTCTTATGATGATATTTGCAATGGCATTTAAGGCTCACGCCCAGATTCCATCTCTCAAGACCCTTAACTATTTCTTTTGCCACTTAGGGTAATATTCTCAGGTTCCAGGGATTCTGACATGGACAGACCTTTGGAGCCACCACTCAGCCCACTATAGTCATCATCATCAATGACCACAAACCTATCCAGTGGTGAGAGTTAGGATTTCAGGTACTATTACTGCTCTCGAGAAGCCTACAGATGGAGCTAGAATCCATACCAAAACAGAACCCACTCCAAGAAGTCAATAATAGAAAAGATAAAATAATACAGCAACTTCAGAAAACAACTTGGCAGTTTCTTAGTAAGTTAGACATAGATTTACCTTATGACTCAGGAATTCTACTCTTAAGATACACAATCAAAAGTGAACCATATGTTCACGCAAAGATTTACACAGGAATGTTCAGAGTAGCCTTATTCATAATGGTCCCAAAGAGGACACAGCCCAATTGGCCATAGACTTAACTGATGAATGGAAGACACAATATGGTATTTCCAAACAATGAAACTCTATTCACTGTTTAAAAGGAATGACATTTTGATACCTGCAACAGCATGGATGAACTTCATGCTAAATGAAAGACTACAGACATAAAACACCACATTTTATATGATTGTATTTAAATAAAATGTCTAGAAAAGGAAAATCTATAGAAATAAAAGATTAGTGGTTTACCTGGGACCAAGAAAGGGTATGAGGGAGTACGGTTTGACTACAAATGGGCATGAGGGATCTAGTGTTTCAAAACTGGATTTTGGTAATAACTGCACCATTCAGTGAACTTACTAAAAATCATTGAAATGTGAACTTAAAATGGGTAACTTTCATGGTCTGCAAATTATACCTTTATAAAGCCCAAGGACACATATGCATATGTACCAACTCCCCTTGATGAATGTATTCATTATGCACTGTAATATGTACTAATAAAAAACTGTAAAAAGAAAAGGTGAATGTGGAGTGGTATGGGGGGTTATCTAAGATTTTAATATATTTTAAATTCTACTGAAAAAGAAAAACATCAAATAGCAGGAACTTGAGCCAGATGAGATAAGCACAATGAGAAAAGACCATGCCAGGGATACCAGAAAAGGGAGGTTCAGCCCCATTCTCTGTGGCCCATTCTCTCCATTAACCTGCTGCTTGCCCTCCCTTGACCTTCAGCCCAGAAGACCAAGGGTCCTTTGGCCCAGTGGCCTCTCTGTGTCTAACGTGGCCCAAAGGTGAGTGGCAACAGAACACATCACCCCTCTCCACTCTCACCTAAGCAGCTCTGAGTCAGGCTTGCCATAGGAGGGTGTGGGAGACAGTGTGGCTCAGAATGACAGTGACTTTCTGTGTCCATTTCGATCTGTTTCACAATATTTCCTATGGGTAGGTTTTCTCTCACGAAGGTTGACAGGAAGTCTTGGGATATTTGCTTCACCCTCGCATTACAACCATTAATATTGTTGAAAACATTTCTTAACTGATTACTTTCTGTGCATTTAGGAATCGACCAGGCACCCTAACCTAACCTCATTATATACTAGGCTTACACATAAATGAGAGAAAATTTACTTGTAATTTGTAAAAATTGGCTCCTCCAACTTTGAATCTTTGAAACCTTCCAACTAAATAGGAAACAGAGTGAAGATGAACATGATATCCTCCTGCTCTCATCTCCCTGTGTCTTGGGATCTTATATAAAACAGACTTAAGCTAAATGCTTACTGGATTGATTCACTCAAAAAACTCAAAAATTACATTTTCTTTTGATAAAATTTCAGACTCATATAATCATCAGCAGAATCCTTCCTTCCTTCCTTCCTTCCTTTCTTCTTTCCCTTCTCTTTCCCTTCCCTCCTTTCTTCCTTCTTTCTTTCTCTTTTTTCTTGCTTTTTTGGAAATCAAACAGGAAAAACCATTCACTGAGCAAACAAAATTGGGTTCCTTCAGGAGAAAATCCTTCTGAGAGGAGGCTTGTACTTTCCCCACTTGGTGTTTTCACATGTAAGTGATCTGTTCTATCTCTAGACACAAACAAAAACACCAATGTCCTTGTTCTTTCTAAAAAGGTAGGTAACAAGGTAATGCCTCTAGAAACAAACTCGAAAAGGTTTTCTTTCATATAAGTATTAGTGATTTTTAAAATATCTCTGAAAGGCCTATGACAGACTTTACAAATTAGACATCTACTGTCAAATTGCAGTCTAACAGAATTACAGGCTAGTCTTGGGTCTCCAGGTGCATGTTATAAAGATGTAAAAGCCATTATTTAAGGAAATATAGTTTGTTACACATACTCTAACAATATCCTCTCTAGGTCCCCAAAATATGGTGGTAATTACCTCATTTGGTTGATAAGGCAATAACATGCAATCCACAGGGATTGGCACACAGAAAGTAGTACCCAACAAATGGTCATAGTAATTGTTTTAGTCACTTTCTTGTAGCTGAGACAAATCACCCAACATGCACAACTTAAAGGATGGGAGGTGTGTGTGGGTTCACAGTATCAGTCCATGGTCTGCTGTCTGCAAAATAGAAAAGGCATGGCAGAACAGCATGGCAGAAGAAAGCTATTCACCACCCGACAGCCAAGAAGTAGAGAAAGGAGGGAGGAACTAGCTGGGAAGAGCCAAACCCTTCCAAGTCATGTTCCCAGTAGCCCACCTCCAACCAGGCCCCACCTCCTAACAGCAAATCAGCAACAGCGCTCCAGATCCTATCACCTTTCATACACATGAGAATTTGAGGTGACATTTTAGATCTAATCATAGCAGTAATGATGGTTGTTACCTATTAAATATAAAGAAAAAGATGTGGGAAGATAAATAGTCAGTCATCAATTGAAAGGAAATTCAATTTCATTGATAGTAATGAAGTAAATGTAAAATTCAAACCATAATAGGATACCATTTTTTAGCAACTCCAGCACAATATCAGAAAAAGTGTGAAGCAACAAGAAACTCATTCACTGCCAGTGGGAATAAAAATTGATGCAACCAGATTGGACAGGAGACTCATATTGTCCTGAGAAGTTGAACATACACATCCTCTATGACCCAGCAGTTCTACCCTACATGCATACAGGTATAGCAACTGTCTATTCACAGGAATCTGGATAAATAAATGGTGGTATATACATACGAGAGTACTATGCAGCAGTAAAACCAAGTGAGCTACAAGTGTGGAAGACAAACACTGATAAATTTTAGAAAGAAGTGTTAAAAGTACAGAAGACTTCAACTTAACTCCATTTTCAGAAGAAGCAAAACAACACACTATTTGGGGACATGTAAAAAAGCAATATGAAGATACCAAAGAATGGGATTAGGAGACATACATTGAGGTTTTAAAAGAACCAGTGACAACTCATTTCTTAAACTGGGTGGTGGGTACATGAGTGTTCATTTCTCAAATATAATCTCTTGTATGCATAATTTTTTCCTAATAGAAAATGAAAATCAATTTTACCATTTACAACAGATAAATCAACAAGATATTTGATCAGGTAATACCCCCAAAGAAGAAATACCAATGACTAATAAATAAATTTTAAAAGTTCCAAATTTACTAGTTATCAAACAATTATAAAAATTGTTGTAAATTTTTAAAATGAGTAACATTTTTCCACCAGTCAGGTCGGAAGAGATAATTTTTAAAATAATACTTAATGCATGAGCTAATACAGGGAGATGGACAGCTATATTCTGCTGCTAGAAGCATATATTGGAACAAATTTTTTAAAAGTTATTTAACAATATATACAATAAAACCTCAAAATTTGTTTCTTTGACTCAGGAATTCTATTTCTAAGAATGTATCCTAAGATAATCATAAAAGTCTCAAAGACTTAGATTCAAAACACATTGTTCATAATAACCCCAAATGCAAAACATTTATCCATGCATTCAACAAGTATTTATTAAATACCTAGTGTGTCCCAGGGAGTGTTTGGAGCACCTGTAATACATCAGTGAACAAAATTGGCCAAAATCTCTACCTTTATAGAATATACATTATCGTGGGAAGAACAGAAAATAAACAATGAACTTGGTTAATAAATAAATAGGACAAGAGAAGTAAAAATGATGTGAGAAAGGGTAAAAACAAAGCAAGAAAATTTCAGTTAGATGTTTAGAGTATGTTCAAGTGAACTATTATAAAATACAAGGGCTATAATTGAGACAATGTACTACATACTTCAATATTGTTAAGAGACTAGATTTTCACCACAAATAAATACTGTGATGTATAAAAATAAAAGCAAAGAAAGAGAAAAAGAGATCAGGATTGGCAGGAGGCAAGATGAGGAACAGTCGGCTCATTAAGGATGCGGCACTGGTACAAAGGTTTAAAGGAGGTATCTGGGAAGTGAGTTCTTGGGCCTTCCAGGCAGGGTGAACAGCTGGTGCAAAGGCCCAGAAACACAAGCCTGATGGATGATTATAGAAACAGTGGAGAGTCTAGTGTGACTGAAATGGCCTGAGTATGTAGATGCGGGGTGGGAGTAGGAGTTGGGAGCCTGAGAGGTAGGGTTGGGAGCAAGCCTCACTGGTCATCACAAAAACTTATGTTTTTATCCTTAGCACAATGGGAGCACTTACAGGGTTAGAGCAGAGGAAAGACATCACGTGACATATTTTTTAAGGATCAAAATGTTCAAACAACAGAGAAATAGCAAAATAAATTATAGTAAATTCTACATATATACATAGTAAGACATCAAAAAAGATTTAGAGACCAAAGGAATATGGACTATTATGCAACCATTAGAAATTCTAACTTCAAAAAATATTCAGTGCTCATCATGCATATTAGATGAAAAAAGTCTGGTTAAACAAATTAAATGCAATTAATAATCTCAATTTTGAAAAATAGGTAAAGATGGATAGATAAATAAATAAATGATAGGCTAATAGAAAATAGAATGAGAAGTAGATAAAAACTATAAGACAATACCATCAAGTGCAAAATGGTTTTAAGGCAGTTACTAAGTTATAGGAGTTTTTTTTGTATTTTTGTGTATTTCTGAATTTCTACACAAATAATATACTACTTTTACAATCAGAACAAAACAATAATGCAATGTTTTTAAAAAAACTACCATAACTATATGTATTCTTTATGATTTCTATGGCGAATACCAGGAAATATGTCCACTGATCAAAATTATCATCTTCTTTCTGAGTTCCAGGGAAAATAGAAGGTTTGTGATATTCATTGGATTGAATTGAGCAGCAAGCAGCCTGCAGTTCATCAGTGTGGCTGTCACCAGTGGTTCAATAAATCCACTGGAATCACTACAGAGGAATTTCTAATGGGATCATGGAAACAATTTGGCTGGTAGAAAACAAATGATTAAAAAGTCATCACATTATCTACACAGGCAGGAGAATTGCCTAATTGAACCAGGAAAGTCACTATAAAAGATCAAAATAATTGCAATGTAAATGGGTACTCAAAATAAGAGAATCATTTGATTTTAATGATACCTTGAGAGAAAATTAGGAGTACAGCCTAAGTTTGCCAGAATTGGGACAAATAGCTCATTAGCACCCTCACTGTACTCAACTGACTCCATGTTCAGATTCAAGGTGCCCTGTCCCTCTCCTCAGACCTCCTTCTTGCTAATTTTTGCTTTGGTTTCTCAGACTGATTTCTTCAAGTGGCTGAGGCTGAAGAACAGGTTTCCCGTGAGACACATCTCCTTTTAAGTACCTAAACGGCTCAATTTGCAGCAGAATTTCAGCCTTCTGTAGCCAAGAACATGTTGAACCATCAGAAAATGTGGTGATTTAGTCCATGAGGCATATGGAGTGATTTAAAAAAGAGGGAGTGAGAGAGTGAGAGAGTCCTTTAAAATAATCAAATGTGGGGTTTCCACAGAACATTGGCAAAGCTCTCAGGAACATGCTTTCTCTCCATAAAGGAGGCCACTCTGCTGAAGAGCTGAAGGGTGCCCTAATGCAACTGTATCTTCAAACCCCAAGTCTTAGTAAAAGTGGCTGTAGAATTAAATTGTTGCTCAATTATTTAATCAAGTAACATATTTATTGAGTTCCTGTTATGTGCCAATTTTCAGGACAGTAAGTCCCTGAATTAAAAAGCAAATAGTTTAGGAGGGAAAGCAGATAATTTTTAGCATTCTGTGGGATATGTGCAGGCAGAGGACCTTGAGGAAGCACAATGAAGAGGCCCTTGATTCTGTCCTGAGGCAGGGTAGGGAGAGTGGCTAAGTCTCTGTTTCCTACAGGAAATGCCTCAACTTAATTCCTAAACAAGTTAGACAGGTGGAGCAAAAGGCAATGAGAGTGGTTTTTACAGTGTCCCACAAAACAATCCAAAAATAAGTCTAATATTGCTGGTGTTTATTGTTACTGTGGAGGGTTTTTGTTTGTTTTTATGAGAACAGCTTTTTCCTCTAATGACAAATATGATGGCTGTTAACCATGAAATTCTTGCATTATATTGCTTTGAGGTAATAAACCCGATTCTGGAAAGGTCTTAATCTGGGTTTTAGTTACAAGTAGAATCATTTCATAATTTCTCAAACAGACAAGGTTCTTATAGGTGTGGTTAACTAAAAGAGAAAACAACAAATTTTATGTTAAATTTGCAACACACAGTAGACGTCTACAAAGTTTAAAGGTGAATTTTTGATGCTATTCAAATTTGTCCCTGATCATCACAGAACTTCTAAGAAAAGCAAACTTATAAGAAATTACAAATGAATTGGAACCAAAATCCCATCTTATTAACACAGATGCAAGTCCCTGAAACTCCAGAATAGAGTTGGTTTGGACATGAAAATTTAAACAGGACATCCTGTTTTATTTCTGTAGTCCCTCTGAACTTCTAATATTTGCTAAAGTGCAATTTTCAGATGGAAGAAACTCAAAGATAGAAAAGTATAAAAATGAAGCAGATAAACAGAGATAGAGATTATAAATTCTACAAAGTAATTATTCTCTAGTTCACCCACTCAGATGTTTGTTCAAAAAAGATGTGATAGGTTATTACTAGCTGCTACAACTAACAAACCCACACATTTAGAGATAGAATTTAATACAAATTAATTTCTCACTATAACTGAAGTCCAAAGGTGATGTTCCAAGGGAGTGAGCCGCCTTCCTCCAAATGGTTGTTCAGAGACCAAAGTGCCTTCTGTCTTCTGGGTCTCCCTCTAGGCTTCAATTTTTTAAAATTGTAGTTTACCCTGGTATATGCTATGGTTTTGATGTTGAATGCACAGTGAAGGAAACAATTAACAGAGTGAAAAGACAATCTACAGAATGGAGAAAAATGTTTGCCAGCTATTCCTCAAATAGAGACTAATATCTAGACTAAAGGACTAAAAAAATAGATCCCCTCCAAATAAAAAACTCAACCAAAAAATGAGCAAGTGAAATAAATAGGCATTTCTTAGAAGAAATACAAATGGTCAACAAACACATGAAGAAATGTTCAACATGGGTGCCCATTAGAGGAATGCAAATTAAAACAACACTGAGATTTCATCTTACCCCATAAAAATGGCTATCATCAAGAAATCAAATAATAACAAATGCTGGTGAGGTTGTGGAAGAAAGAAAAAGGAACACTTCTACATTGTTGGGGGGAATGTAAAGTAGTATAACCACTATGGAAAACAGTATGGAGATTCCTCAAAACACTAAAAATGGAAATTCCATTCAACTCAGGTATTTCCCTTCTAGATAGCCTCCCAAAGGAGTTTAAAAGCATCCTATTACAGTGATATATACATAACCATGTTTATAACAGTACTATTCTTAATAGCTAAATCTTGGAAGCAGCCATATATCCATCAATAAATGAATGAATAAAGAAAATGTGGTGATTACACACAAAAGAGTACTACTCTGCCATAAAGATAAACTGGAGTCATTTTTAGGAAAATGGATGCACCTTGAGATCATAATGCTAAGTGAAATAAATCAGACACACAAACTTAACTATCACATGGCTTCTCTTATATGAGAAACCTGAAATATAAATAAAGAGCAAGATAAAGATAACAGGAAGTGGGAGATAGTTCTTTTTCAAATGGGAAGAGGATCAAGACATGGAGGGAGGGGGAGGAGCAGTGGGAAAGGGGATGAAGAAAGGAATGAAGAAGTGTTATGCACATGTACCAACTCCACACAAGGAATGTAAGCTTTATGTACTGCAAAAACGTAAATACTAATAAAATACATAAATACTAGTAAAAATGAAAACTGGAAAAAAGAATAAATAAAATGAGATTGATAAAACCCACAATAGGTACTCAGAAAATATTAGGTCCTCAGAAAATATTAGGTCAATAAATATTTTTGAAGCTCTAACTATGTAAAAGACACTGTGCTAAGCTCTGAGGTTACAAATGGTGAATAAGCCTGATATAGTTTATGAATTTGTACAGCCTAGAGTGTAGTAGTAAATGAAGACGTTACATATCAAGTGGAAATCTAATGAATGAGAACTGTTGAACCTGTATTTAACAAAAGTCCAGGATAATGGACCCGATGCAACCTGAGGATGGAGGCCATGAGGTGAAGAACAAAAAATATTTAGAAATCCAATTTTTACCTAAGTCTGGACTTAGAGGGAAAGAAACTAATAAACACAGATAAGGTTATAACTGTTAACTTTTTTTTTTGACACCGGGGATCAAACTTGGGACCTTGCGCTTGCGAGGCAGGCAGCAGAACCACTGAGCTAAATCCCCAGCCCGATGACTGTTAACTTTTAAATGTAGGGAGGATATAGGAACCACTCAGATCCTCCAGCCTACCTGGACAAGCTTGAGGAGAATGTTGGCCATTAATGCCTCTGGGAAAAAAGTTGATAATGGCATTGAAACTGCTGTTTTATCTTAGGACCCTGGATTAAGCATCTCAAATAGGAAGTTAACCATAAAGTTAGCCATAAACACCTGGAGAGTGGTCTTCAGGTGGGTGGGGCCTTTCTGAGATAGAAAAAGGTCAAGTGTACCTAGGAATGCAGGTCAAGTATTTCTGATCATGTGCACTGATGTGTGTGTGTGTTGTGAGGGCACAGCTCTGGGATGTTTTCCAGCACAGCCTGGGGATTACTGGACATAGAATTCGACCCCCTTCCTCACCCCAACTGGTCAGAGCTCCAAACCAAAGCAAAGCCCCTCCTACAATCACTGGAATTGCTACCCAAATCTTTCATTGTCCTCAAACCAGATGGACTGGCCAGGGCTACTTGACATAGAAGCAAGACTTACATGGTAAACATTTTTCTGGAAACAATGGTAAAGAAGAATCAGGTATTTATCCTTATAGGTTTAAAAGGACATCTCTTTCTCAGTTATAAATTAAAGGATATGAAAGAATCATCTAAACAGAACATAGTATGCTCTTAAAATAACTATGCTGAACACATTCGTCTGGGTCAAAACTAAGGAAAAAACTCTCCTTCCTATTCTCCTCTTAGAGTCTCATTTCTTTCCTTCCCTTTCTGAAGAATTCTGACCTAAAGCCATTAGGTGGGGCAGACCCAGAGGGCTTCCACACGAGCAAGGAGGGAAAAGGGCTGCAGTGTGTCAGAGACCTAGTATGATGAGGGCTCCACCTAAGGATGAGGCTCTGAGGTGGTGTCAGAGCCCCAGTAGTGTGAGGGGGCTGCCCAGAGAAGGTGGTCTAGAGTGGGATCTCAGGGTCAAAGTGGGCTGAGGCATTTACACAAAGGGGCACCACAGCTCATGGTGTCAGAACCCAGGTGGGGTGAGATGTGCATCATCACATACTTAGTACAGAGTGAGGGCCAGGGCTCATGTGAAGGTTGGGCAGTACAGGCAGTCAGAGACATAGCAGGGTCAGGATGGTAACCACAGTAGCGAGGGACTGTAGGGAAAAGGGAGATCCAGGGATATAGATTATATATGCAAATATATTACAAATCATGTAAGCCAAGTCTCTCACTGTCAGAGAACGAAGTTATGATATATATATATATATATATATGTACCAAATCCCCATTATAAATGTATTCATTATGTATCACAAACATGTACTAATAAAAATTATATAAATATTATGAGTATAATTTTTAAAAATACGAATTCTGGGTTGTTGGTGTCAGACTAGAAGTAGAAGTATGGTTGTGAGCTTATACAAAGCAAGATATAAGAATAAAGGGGTGTGTGTCTGTCCTTGGAGAAACAGATAATTTGAATATCTTGTGTCAAAAAAAGGAAAGAAGTACTCAAAAGATGTTGAGGATATGTCAAAAAGACACAATTCAATCTGAAAGGCATCCACTGACCAACTACAGGACAACTGTATTAGTCATAGCACAGCACAAAGTAAAATCCTGTGCTACTGAGAAGATGCAGAGAAGAACATACTTTACTTCTGTGGTTCCCTACCAAAGACAAATGACCAAAATCTAATAATGAGCAAACAGCAGAGAAACTCAATCTGAGGGATATTTTACTAAATCATTTCTATACTATAATCTTTTAAAAAGTATAAAAGACATAAGCTCAAGAGCTGCTGCAAACTGAAAGAAACCAAAGAGGCATAATTCTCAGTGTAATGCATGACTCTCAGCTGGACCTTTCTGCAGTAAAAGGCCTTATTAGGACAGCTCATGAATCGCAAGGGAGCCTGACATTTTGAGCATAGTGATGTGTCCCTGTTAATTTCCTAAATCTGATGGTTGTACCGTGGGTATGTGGAAGTTACTTTGTGGTGGGAAATACACATTGAAGTATTCAGGATAAGGGGCATTAGGTCAGCAACTTACTCTCAAATGACACAGGAACTTTTCTATAATTTTGTGATTTTTTTGGAAAAAAAAGTATATTATTTAAGTATATTATTAAGTTTATTGGTACATTTTAGGTATACAATACAGTTACATTAATCATTGGGATCTTGTACCTTTACATGTTGTATCTTGGTTTTTATTTTTTTCCCATTCCCCTGCCCTCCCTTCACCCCCTCCTCCCTTCCCTATTTACAAAGACTTGGTTTCCATTTTTTTCCTTTTCTCGTATTTTTTCTTTTCCCTTCTTTTCTTTTGCCTACCCATATCAGGACATTTAAATATATCCTGTGGCAACAACAGAATACCTAAGAGCAAGGGTGTCTGGCTGCTCTCTCCACTGTGGTAGGAAAGCACCACCTGGACAGGCCTTTTTGCCCCTTCCACGAGCAGCCGGGCCTTTCCAAGTTATGGATTTTCTTCACCATGGAATGTGGGTACAGATGACTACAATTATATTAGCAATGGTTTCTCTAGGCTTGAAAATTTATCCTATGCTTAAGAGAACTTAAAACACAAAAGGCCAGACACCTGTCAGCTGAGTTCCCATGCCAGGGTAATGTGCTGAGACACTGTCACAACTGACATCTGCAAGTAGTGTGTGTTCAGGAATTCCTTGTTCAGAAGCCAACATTTCTGAAGGACAATGACAGATGGTGGGAGTTAGGACACCAAAGAAAAGCAATCTCTCTCTCTCTCTCACTCTCTCCATTCAACATACATTTGAATACTTATGGTGATGGACTGAATGATTGTGTCTTCCCAAACATTAAAATCCAAACCTCCAATGTGATGATGTTAGGTGGCAAGGCCTTTGAGAGATGAGAGGTCATGAAGGTGGATAGGGTTAGTGTTCCGTTAAAGAGGCCCCAGAGAACTCTCTTACCCTTTCCACCACATGAAAATATAGGAAGAAAATGGCCAACTATCAACCAGAAAGTCTTCCCTCACCAGACCCCTAATCTTCAGGCACCTCGATCTAAAACAATTATTATGAGACAAAAAGTGTTTTCAAAGCAAGGGATACAGCAGGGAATAAAAGACAAAATCCTTCTTCTCAAGGAAGACACTTTTGAAGGAAAACTTTAAAAAATTGAATTATAGCATAGAAACACAATCACAATCATACTGCTCCAGAGAATTTTCATAAACCAAACAGATCTATGGAATCAGCACTCATCACAAAGAACACGTCACCAGGCCCGGAAGCTTCCTTGCTCTTCTAACCCCAGCCAAGGCTAACCACTCTCCTGATATTTCTCAAAGCTTAGTTTTGCCCAAACTAGTTCATTTTTAAAGGAGATTGAAAGAAGGAAAACTAAGTTCTGTTTTTTCCAGAACGGTACTGCCCCTCCTGGGATCAGGATGACATAGCGCTGATGTGACCTCTCTCTGCATGCCATTACCTGGTTCTGCTTCTCTGTGATGCTGAGTCCCAACTAATGGGCAGCAATTGGAGCTCTGCCTGGTTTGAACAGTTAGAGAATTATCTGGACAGTGATTCTATATGAAAAACTTTGAGCAGGGCTGCTGAATATACTTGTCAGCAGGGGCCCCCTGCTGATCCAACCTCATCCCTCTCATCAAATCAGAAGCAACACGGCAGGTTCTGTGTGTGTCCTTTTCCCTCTGGGACCCAGTGGCAGCCCTGAGTGTGAGAGTTGTTGGAGTTGGAAAAATGAGTGGAGTGGTAGTGTATGCTTTGTCTATGGATCCAATGGCAGACAATTCATGGGTTTGCACGTTTCTTAGGAGTCTAGTTGAGTCGTTACTAGGAAGCATTCAGATATGCTGCCCCAATTTCCCATGGTGCTCATGCTCCCTCTGGGTTGCTTGCTTATGGTGGAGGATCCCGCTTCTGCCTTAGAGATTGTCAGATGAAAGTGGCCTTCTGTTTGCGTAACATAAAGCCCCAAGGAACTCAAGAAGAAGTAGATATGTTTTCTCAGCTAATCCAGTTAAAACACCCTCATTTCTATTAGAGATTTTAAGCTATTGGAGAGCTGTTCAACCCAAAATTGTGGAGCCTCTTATTCTAAGGGCTGCCCAGGGGGTGAAGTCCATTCCTCCTGGAGGTTTTAATTTCTTCCCTCACCGATCCCTACCTCACATCCTCCTTGTGTTCTTCTCATTTGGGCCTGATCTTTTCTTTCACTTGTCTTCTCCCTTCCTTCCTTTCTTTTCCCCCTCACTCCATAATTTTTTTCTAAGTATTCTACTTGGGTCTTATTGGTGATCCTATGAAGAGCAAAAAGAAAGAAGCCATATGCTCAGAAGAAAGGCAGAAACAAGAAGAGGACTCAGAGATGGTAATGTATGTTGTGTCCCTTTAGCTAAACTAGAGACCCATGTTGTTATAAAGGAAGTTTTCTTTTTAAAGAGAATTTTGAGGAAGTTGACAGAGGGGATGACTAAGTAAGAATTATGTGGATGGGCCGAGTATGATAAACATAAAGTTCTAGAATGTGAAATTTGAGAGTTTCCTGAACTCAGAGGTACCTGACAGATCAACTGACCCAACACTCGTTTTATAGACAAGACCATATCCAGATATGCTGCTTGATTGTCCTAGGCCATCCTAGTAATCAGTGGCAAAGACCTACATCTTCAGTCTCTCAGTACAGTGTTTTCTTTTTTCCACTCATGATTTTTCTCATAAATTGGAAAGAACACACCAACTTTATCCTACATATCCTGCTTAAGTGGCAAGCTCAAGCAAGTTGAGAAATTAAGAATTACAGTATTATTTGCAAAAGCATCCATCAGAACTTATTTCAGCCTTCAGAAAGCACAATACAAAAGAAACCTCCTCTCTACTACCTTAAATTAAGGGCGGAACATTTAGTGAAGTTTCCCTAACTTACTTGTTTTTGAAGTGTTGAAACTTCTCTGAGGAATCCAATCTTTTTGCCTTCCTGTGGTTTGTTTGATATTCATTATCCTCTTTCATCCCCAATGATTCTTTTCTCTCTCCCCCTACTCCACCCTCCCACCCCACCCTAGTCCCATGTCAAATCTGAAGCATCCTAAGGTGAAATATCACAGTCACCAAGGACTTATCCTCATCACCAATATTGATCCCATATGGTGTCTACAGAGATGAAGAGTGAGGCCACAGCTCTTATGTACTCCACAGGAATGGTGTCGGACCTGACTCCCTTTGCTCTTCATTTCCCATCTCTGAGATGAGTTCAGCCTGCTAAACCCAAGAATTTCTACTCCCCTGGCTTCAACAGAACTTCCAGCCATGCTTTTTCCATTCCTTCAATTACATTTCAACAGCAACAAAATTCAGAGGTTTGGAAGGCTTAAAAAATATATTTCATCTGAACCTGTGCTTACAGAATTCATGCATCGATTTACCTTTGAGCCCTTGCCCAGTCTTACTAATTCAAATTGTTCCTTTTGTGTCCGTCCATAAGTATTATTTAGAGGTTTTTTTTCTTTCCTCTAATTTGTTTAGTTTCCAGGATAGAAGAAATCTCATCTTGAGCTTTAATAACAGCTCCAGCACTAATCTGTCATTTGTTTCCAAGATGTTCTGAGAGGTGTCTCTCAGATTTTACCCTTTAAACTGGCCTCTTGGAATGTCAGTGGAGATTTCCACAAGCTTCTGCCATTAACCAGGCATCAATCTGGAGTCCGAATGTTTGCTGCCAAAGTGATGTGCTGCCACAGCGGTAGGGAGGCTCAGGAAGTACTGGGCTAGGATCACATCCAGCCAAGCTTTCCAATGTGATCCCTATGGCTTTGGTTCCTGACCCATCTTGTCCGCAGTTCCAAAATGGCAACTATTTAAGCCATATTTAGAGTTTGTTTCTTTTAAAGAAAAGAAGTGGTTTACTGCTTAGTTTCTTCCCATGATCTTCACTGTTTGTGTAGAGAAGCCAGGAAATCTGAGCTGCAAAAAAGGAAGGATTCATCAGACTCTCCTAATTGCTTGCACAGTTACTGGAGCCTCACAGCTCATGCCAATGGCCACACTACTGAGGAGCCAGCCAGAAACAAACAGGAAAAGAGAAAGTAGAAAGACACATAAAAGCCATTCTGCTCTAGTAAACTGCTTCAAGGAGTTCAAGAAGCGGAAAGGCAAACAACTCAAAATACAACCTTAAAATGTGCTCAGAAAGAAACAAATTGCACACTGGGGGGCCTTGGAACTTAGTTTTGATGCAAAGTTCAGTTCTACACTGAACTAATGAGTTGTTGGAGCCCAGGGCAAGCTGGAGGAGAATAAACACTCTTGCCCTGAGGAGTACAACTCTGAAAAAGATTTATCATGTATCTGATGAATTTGCCACATGTCAAAAAAGACTTTAATTTCAAGAATTCTTTTCTCTTTTGCACACACACATAGTTGTGGGAATGGGGTAACAATTTTAACATATGTGAGATTGCCCAAGGTATTATGCTTAGATAGTTTCAAAATTTCATTAATCCACCTTTCAGAAATGTGATATTTTACAGATTTTACTTGTATACAGTCCAAAGACTGCTAATTTTTAACAGACCCTGAAGAGCACCCTTTCTTTTTTCCAACATGCTCCTCAGATTTCTTTAATTGCTCAAACACAGAAAAATAACTTCTGAAACGCTCAGCACCTGGCTTCTTAACCAAATCCCCTTTAGAAAGCAAGCTCTGCATGAATAAGGTTTACAAGGGATGGGATTTGGAGACAAATGTTATATTAATTGATTGGGTAGAGGTGGCCCCTGTGCAGTTTCTCTTTGTTAGATTTGCTGTAAAAACTTCAATTTCAAAGATATAAATTATCTTTCATTGAGTTGATGTGTCTCTGTGGGGTAGGTCAGACAAATTCCTGCAATGAATTTCCAGGGTGACCATTTATAGCTGCCTCCTTAACCTAAATAATAAATAAGAGCACCATTCTTATAGATAGAAACATCTGTTACCCATGAACCTCTGTGCTTTTGAGCTAAGTTCTGTGATTAATCCTGCAGTATTTTCTCTCCTGCAGTGTGATCTCCACCATCTTAGTGAATAGGTACATACCACTTGCTTAGACCTGCCTAATTAGCATTGTTCAAACAGAGTATGCATAGATCTGAATGTAAACTAGAAATATTTTGCCACAACTCAAGACTAAGTACTATCATTTTCAGGAGTTTAGAACTGCAAAAGAGAATTTAGCTTAGCCCTGTGTCATGAGGTAGAATCATGCTCAAATATCTCCAAAAAGTTTTAACCTTTTTAAAAAAATCAAATCATTAATTATTGAGTGCCTCTAATGCAAGCAAAAAAAGAGAGAGATTAAACACATCCCAGCTAAAGTAGCTAAAATTTGATGAAAAAACAAATCATAAAAAATAACTATAGGGCTAAGGCTCTAGCTCAGTGCTAAGCACTTGTCTAGCATGTATGAGCCCCCGGACTTGACCCCCAACACCAGGAAAAATATGTAGACTAATGTATAATATTTCTCCTCTTTCCTAAACTGTCTTACTGCAGTCCTACTGTTCCCCTTCTCACACCATTCCAGGCATGCTGGTCTTAGCAATGGCTGGTCCCTGTGCACAGAATACTTGTTCCCAGATGTCCAAATGGCCAGCTCAGGCAACTTCTTCAAATGCTTGGTCAATGTCACCTTCTGAATGACTTTTACCCCGACTACTCTATTTAAAATTTCAATCTGCCTGCCTTTCAGTCCCATACACTCCCTTGAGCTTTTGTCTTTGTTACTAACAGTCTTCTAACATTTATGCAATTTATTTATGTACTATACATACTGCTTCTTTTTTCTCCCACTGGAATCTAGAAATCTCAGTTTTCTTTGGTTGCTGATATATGCTGAATGCATAGAGCAGTGCCTGGTATATTATAGGTGTTCCATAGATACTGTACTGGGTTCAAATTCTTGCTCTGCCAGGAATAGTATGGCTAATGAAATCATCAAGACCATGTCTTCATCCTATTGTGACAGGATCCTTTACTAAGATACTAGTTTGTTTGTTTGGCTTTTTATTAGCAGTAAATCAAATTCTATTTTTTTAATTTAAAAAAATTTATTAGTACATGTTTTCAATACATAATGTTTGCAATACATACATGACATGGGGAGCTGGTACATGTACATAATACATATGATATTAGCTTGTATTTTGTAGTCATCATATTCTCTACTCCATACCAAGCCACCCATTTTCAAAAGTCCATGACAATCTGGATGGTAAGAATATTAGTAGCAATGACAAGCTGAATACTAGGGACACATTTTCATTTTTTCAGTACCACATAAGACTCTTGTACAACTCTGGAGAACAAATATGAGGCCCACTTGACTAGGAATTAACTTCTTGTTGACAAAACGTATTAGGGTGAAGGTAGTATTGCTTCTGAGCCAGATTTAATTTGACATAAATAAAATAAAGACATAGGACCTCTTTCCATAAGGACTTCCATCATACCCTAGTAGAGTATTTAACAGACTTGGGTTTTTAGAAGCACAGTGATCCCAAAGTTTTTCCAAGAACTTTGTCCATGAATGATTCCAAATGTCTGTTGGAAGATGGGTAAAAGGGGTACTGGATGTGACTTAACCTCCTAAGACCAGCACAACATCCTCCTGGGAAAATTCTGAGCAGAGCCAATCTGCTCAGATCTGAGGAGTATCCCTGCACATACCCAAGGTCAGTATCCAGGAGTTTGATGGACATCAATATGAGCTCCTATAGGGGACTGTCCTGTTGACAAGATGAATGCCCAAAACAGATAGACCCATTCCCGCAATGAGCCTGGGAAGGCATTTTCCAATGTCAACAACTTCTTTGTTTTTTAAACTTCACCCTGAATCTTACAATCTTACCCCACAAATCTAACTTTTAAGATTCAACTAAAAACAAAGGGCCAGGGATTTAGCTCAGTGGTTTTGCTGCCTGCTGCGCAAGTGCAAGGACCTGAGTTTGATTCCCCAGTACCAAAAGAAAAAAAAGATTCAACTAAAAATTACATTCAACTTTTTTGAAAAGTTTACTCTGTATAGAAATGTATATTCTCTTCTTCCCGGGGTTCAAATGGGCATGAAAAAAAATTTTTTATTGAGAATTTCAAACCTTTATTTAAAAAAATTCCTTCATTACAAGCTTAAACTCTGAAGAAGCTCTCCCCCCCCCACACACACACCCCCAAAATGTTCATAAATACAGACTGCAGAGGAAATTTAAAATGGTAATTTTAAAATAGGTAAGAAATGATATCCATAGGCATTAGCCCATTCTCCAACAGGCAGGACGGTCCTCAGGAGCCACAGTTCTGGGGTTAGTGTGGCTGCCTCTCCCTCCTGAATTCACAGGTAAATTTCCATACTTAATTGGGAGGGAGAAAATGGATGTGGTCCTGCAATATTGCCTACTGTCTGTGCTAGATGGGTCCTTGAGTTTTTTGCTTCACGTGAAGTTGAGCTCCTCTTTCCTGCTGATTTTTTGGACTCAGCACCATTACTGTCTTTTACCTTTTTCGAATAAGTTAATGTAAATGATCTTCAAATATAGCACAATATTGGTAAGGAACCCCAGACATCTGAATTTTCCGATTCATAATTGAACTTGAAAGTTCATTGATTGAACTTTCAATGAGAATATCCCAGGAGCGTACTTCAGTTCTGATTCCACATTGAGAGTGAGAATAAAAATACTCATAGTAAACCATGGACCTTCTGGTTGCAGCACACAGGCTTCCTAGATACAGTTCAGATGGCTGGGGCTCCTAGCGATTCCCAAGAACCCACCATTTAACTCTCACCTGCAGCCACTGTTCACTACAGGTTATAATCATATCCTCTAAACCATAAATGGACACAAAAACCATGAGGAGCACAACCAACACACCAGTGATCTTCTTCACCTCAGGTCTCTGTCCAGGGTACCACAGGAACAGGAAGTTAGGGAAACAGGAAAAATTTCTTTAATTATGTAAGTTCTTTATACTTGGTCTAAGACCAAACCTGGAAAAGATATTTCTTTCCCTTCGATTAATAATTATTAGAGTCTGATCAATCTTTTTAAAGATACTTTCATTTTTAAAAAATCCCTCCTTCCTAACACTTATTTTCATATTCTTTATTATGTGAGTATTTTCATATGAAATGTTAACAAATTTGAGAACTATTCCTTCACTGTGTTAAGTTCAGTGAAAGTAATTATGTCCCTTTTGTTTTGTTGTCTTTCTGTCTTTCCTTTCTTTCTTTTACTCATTCTTTCTTTTCTTTATGTATTACTTTTCACTCATAAGCCCTCACATTTAATTAATAGGATACTAAATTTTAGAATGTTGACCATAACTATACCTCTAGGTATAATTAAAGGCTTCCCCCTTTTCTAAATAAATCCATTTGCTTTCTTTCAGACCCATGTGAACTTTTGTTCCAAACATGTCATGGAACAGCAGTGCAGATGGTGAGTAATCAGAAGACCACTCAAAGATTGCAGCTTTTGAAATAAGAAGTGGATGAAGGAAAGTTCTGCTCAGTGTTAGCTTCCCCTTCAACCTGCAGGATGGCATTTGAGGCCTTGTGGTAAGAGAGAGAAGAGGGCCAGAAGGGTGAGGCTCAGAAAAAGGCCTTGAATGACTGTGAGCATAACCAGCGGTATCTGGAGGCCCCAGTGATAGGTGCCAGAACCTGGAAGCTCTCTGTTTGGATGGTTTGGAAGCCTGGAGCATTTGCAGTCAGCCTGTTGGCAAGAATAATGTCATCTCATAATTGTCAGGGAGCATAAATCTTCTCTAAATTATTTTGGGGTACACGAGAGAAGCATCCCTTTAGAAATTCCACAAAATAACCAGTCATAGGAAAATGAGAGTGGGATCTATCAAGCGAGCAGCAATTTGTATTATATCTGTAATATACATGCGTGTCTATATTAGTAAGCAACATTTTATGTAGTGAACTTAAAAGGATGTGTAGCAAAAATAATAAGAACCTATACTGATGACATGGAAAGCATTAATAATTCCATTTCAAGGAAAAGAATGAAGTCAAAGAAGTTTTCCCAAAACACAGCCAATCCAGAACAAGATTTTGAATCCGCTTCAGATCTCCTATCATTCTGTGTCCTCTTTGATACACTATTCCATATTTTCTTTCATGTTGGAAACATTTTCCTCTTACATCTAGAGTTGGCTTTCTCATTAGAACCCCCCAAAAGTATTTCTGTAGATACTATGAAAAAAATGTGAAAAGATACACTCAGAGACATTCTCAGTGGCCTTTTCCTCCAGGCCATTCTCTTTATTAATACATACTGATAATGTGTAAGGTCTACATTTCTTGTGAAGAGTTGGTACACGTACATAATTCCTCTCAATTCCTTTTCTCGTCCCCTTTCCCTTCCCTCCCTCTCCCTCCCGTCCATCTCTTTATCTCTTTCCTTTATATTTTGTACATGTTTGCAGCACATAATGCTTACGTTCCTTGTGTGGAGTTGGTACTTGTGCATAACACTTCTTCATTCCTTTTTTTACCCTCTTCCCCTCCTTCCCCCTCCCTCCCTCCATCTTATGATCCCCTTCCTATTTGAGAAGGATCAATCTCCCTACTTCCTACTATCTATCTTTCATGTTGCTCCTTATTTATACCTTGAGTTTCTCATAAAAGAGAAACTATGAGATATTTAAACTCTTGTGTCTTATGTATTTCACTTAATCTTATATTTTCAAAGGCATCCATTTTCCTACAAATGGCTCAAGTTTCTTTGTGGCAGACTAGTACTACATTCTGTGTAAATACCACATTTTCTTGATCCATTCATCTATTGATGGATATATGGGCTGTTTCCAAGATTTAGCTCTTATGAATTTTGCTGCTATAAACATGAATATGCATGTATCACTGTAATATGATATCTTTAATTCTTTTGAGAAGACACCTAGAAGGAGAATAGCTGAGTCAAATGGAATTCTACTTTTAGTTTTTTGAGGAATCTCTGTACTGATTTCCAGAGTGGTTGTACTAGTTTACATTCCCACCAACAATGTAGAAGTGCTCCTTTTCCCCCATGCTGCCTCACCAGTATTTGATATTATTTGATTTCTTTTTAAATAATTTTTGTATTTCATGAAAAATAAACAAAAATTCATGACAAAATAATAAGAGAATATCAATAGTTAATACACTGATTTCTTCATGCTGGCCATTCTTTCTGGGGATAAGATGGAATCCCAGTACTGTTTTAATTCATATTTCTCTAATGACTGCAGATGTTGAGCACTTCTTCATGTATTTGTTAGTCATTTGTACTTTCTCCTATGAGAAGTTTCTATTTGTTTTGCTTGCCCATTTTTTGATTGGGTCTTTTTTGGGAGGTGTCTAACTTTTTGAGTACTTTATATGTTTTAGAAACTAATCTCCTATCATCTGTAGAATACCTGGAAAAAAATTTTCCCATTCTGTAAGCTGTCTTTTTACTCGGTTGGTTGGTTGGTTCTTTTGCTGTGCAGAAGCTTTTTAATTTGATATGATTCCGTTTGTTGATTCTGAGTAGCATTTCCTATGCAAACCAGGTTCTGTTCAGAATTTTTTGCCTTTGTTTAAAACAGTAGAAAACTAGCAAATCTGAGTATTCATGAACACTGAAATAATACATTGGAATATGCAATTACATCTATAATAATCAATCTGTAAAAAATATCCATGATACATTATTTAATTATTTATGCAAGTACAGACTAACACATGTAGCAGGAGCAAAATAAAAGATAATAACAAAAAATCCTCCATAGGGTACCATATATTTGTATAAACAGAAAAAGCATTAAATGAATACACATCAAGCTATCAACATGGCCTCCACTGGATGGGCTATTGGAGGTGACAATTTTTAACTTATTATTTATATATTTTTCATTGTTTTACTGGTTGGAACAGGAAAGAATTATTTTGGTGATTTTTAAAGTTTAAAAATGTATGCTCTTTATGAATAATGGAGCCATATTATTAATTCTTCTATAGCTTAATTGCCACATGAGGTATCCTTAAAGTTCACATCTCTTTAGAATGCTAATTGTAATTCACACTGCAAAGGCATTCCAATATTACCTGCTTGTGATGTGAACTTAACATGATGAAAGCTTTAAGTTAAAAATTTCCCTCTTGGAAATTTGCCACCATGGATGAAAGAGTTTGAGATCCAACAGGAGAAGCACATCTAATCAAAGTCATATTATATTTGTGAATTTGCTTCCTGGGTGTGTTGGAATTTAGTGTTCAAAGCAGGAACTGGATTATATTTTTGTTTCTTTTAATAATAATTTTTATAGGGAACAAATAAGAGTAGGTATAGGACAAGCTAATATTTTAAGGGAAAGGGGAAAATCCTAGCCATTTAATGCCAAAACTGGGTCAAATAACTGGCAGTCATATGTTTGAGGAGAATTTCTTAAGCGCTTGCAGTGTCAGTGCCTGATGTTGATAATATAAAGGACCAAAGATACAGCCTTTTCCTCTAGGAACTCATGACTGAGTGCCAGTGAAGATTATCCTTGTATCCTTGATTTGTCCTTGGTCAGTTCTCTATCTCATTCTCATCAGCAACTATACCAAATTTTCACCAAGTCAACTTGCTCAAGTACTTTTTATTCAACTCCTACTTTTCTTATTGCAAATGGACTTAAATAATACTTCGCAAGGAAAATGAGTGATCAGAGATGACTCTCCTTAGCATCTTACCCCACAATCTACAAGCATCTCCATGTACTCTCTCTTATGTCTTTTGATTCATTGTCACAGGTGAATTTCTCTCCTTTTTCTGGATCTTAATGCTTCAATGATCTCCCACCCTCTCTCCTACACATTCCTTCTCTATTAGCTCCATCTCTTCAGCCTATATAAGTAGGTTCAAGTTTCTTTTATCCTAATATTATTCTCTGTATTTCTTATAGTTTCTTTCCATTTCTATTTCCTTTTCTGCCCCTATACTAGTTAGTATGGGCTAGGTAGTGTTGCAATAACAACCAAAATCAAAAATTCACTGACCTAGTAATGAAAGGTAACTTCTTGGTAATGCCACATAGGTTTCTTTTGGAGAAAGAAACATGTCCTTTGGAGCACTATCACTCAAGGACACAGGCTGATGGAAGCGCTTCCATCTGGAACATCAGCAGTCACCTGGCAAAAGATGGGAGAAGTATATGACAGGTAAAAAATGCTTCAGTTCTAATAGT
Organism: Heterocephalus glaber; assembly: GCF_053883595.1. Lineage (NCBI taxonomy): Eukaryota > Metazoa > Chordata > Mammalia > Rodentia > Bathyergidae > Heterocephalus > Heterocephalus glaber. The sequence continues at coordinate 10,338,928 of NW_028258354.1, read as the reverse complement.
TCTGAAGTCACATGGCCCCAATTTAAGAAGAAAAATCCAATTTCGAAGCAGTCAAGTGACCTGCCCAAAGCACATATCCATTATGGGGTGGAATTATTTCTCAAACCAGATGGCTTAATTCCAAGTCCAATACACTATTTTCATTATGGCAGTGAAAAAAATCATTTGCTTAACTGCTTCATGATCTAAATTGCTATTTGATATTTTAAAAACTGACTGGAGAGTTTTGTTATAACCTGAGTGAACCAGGTATGAATATAAGGTACTGACTGACAGCAGTAAATAAAATATATTTTTTCATTATAGCTGTACACATGCCTTTCAATCCTGACCTAAAAAGACATAATATCAAATAAAACCTAAGATGCTCCAACTTGAGAATCTGCTTTTGGTCTAGTCCATCTACTGCAATATTATACCAGTACAAAAGATAAAGTGATGTAGTAGAAGACTACTTAATAAAGTTTTCTGCTCTATGATCTTTGGGAAGGGAATAAAGGGAGGAAAGAATTGAAGAAAGAAAAGAGGGGGCCAGGGATTTAGCTTAGTGGCAGAGTACCTAAGTGGCAAGTGTGAAGTCCTGAGTTTGATCCCTGGTACCAAGGAAGAAAGAAGGGGGGGGGGAAAGGAAGGAAGGATGAAAGAAAGAAAGAGAGAGAGAGAGAAAGGAAAGAGAAAGAAAGAAAGAGAAAGAAAGAAAGGTGGGAGGGAAGAGGGCAGGGAAAGAAGGAAGGGATAAAGGAAGCAAAGGAAGAGAGAAAGGGAAGGGAAAAGCAAGAAAGTTTTTATGTAACTCACTGAGACTAAGAGGATAAAATGCTGTCACTTACAAACAACCAACAACACATTCAATAAACTTAAATTAAAACAGTCATTAGTATACATAGTTTACCTGCACTATTGCCAGAAATGAAATCAGAACACATATGTATGAAAAGAATAATTAGAAATAAAATGAAAATATAGTCATTGAAATAAGAATCCAATAAATGTCATCAATTCTGGCCTGAACAAAGTTGATGAGAGAAATACAAGTTGGGAGAGTATACTGAGAAATTTACAGAGACCAATAAGAGGAAAAATGAAGCAATTAAGAGAAAAAGTATGGAGTGAGAGGTATGAACTTATATCTGACTAGAATTCTAGAAGCATCCCATCAAACAACAAATGTTTATTGAGTATCTATTATATGCCAGACAGTGTCCTAGGCACGTACATACAACAGTGAGCAAAAGACGTGAAAGAAATCCCTACCCTCCTGGAGCTTACATTCTACCAGGGAGAGAAAGACAAAGACAAATTAGGATTCCTCTAGGAAATAGATGCCACATTTAAACAGTGAGAATGCATTAATTCAAGGACTACTGGACATGGTAAAGCACACTCAGGCTAACCAATGGAAGAAGCCATGACCACAAAGGCTTGAAGGAGCAAACCACAATATGATAGGAAGATGAGAAGTGAAGAATTCCCTCAAAGTTAGAAAAAACCTGATTGTTGTAATAAACAGACACAAGAACCTGTTGAAGTGATCAACAAAAACTCACTTCAGTAAAGATGTTTCTGCTAACTAATGACTATCAGGCCCTCATTCTTAAAGTCAGGTAAACAGGGACAGACTCACTCCAGGAAATGCGCCTTTGAGAGTCAACCAGCCCACAGTCTTGCCCACCAACAGAGCTTCTGCAGGTGGTGCCAACCCACTTGAGCCCTGGAAAATCTGCAAATCTCACATTTCTTACCTTCCCAAACCTTTGTATAAGATCTGGAGCTTTCTCTGCTTGAAGACACTATGCTGACCAGTCTACTCTCCCTGGAGAAACTTTGACATAAAAATTTAGGGAAACATACTCCAAATTCTCTCTTTTGGCCTATGCACTAATTAATGGTTTTTCTTGTCCTAGAACCCACCTAGAAGTCAGAACAAAGGAGATCTGTTGAGTCGTCCCATAGATAACAGGTCCCCAGGGCACAGAGCCAGGTAGATAAGGGGGAAGAGTGTCTCTAAAAGAACAAGTGACATTTTAAGCAAAATAAGTATAATGAATTATATTATAATAATATAAATAAATTATAGTAAATTATATATAATACACTAGAAGGTAACAGGACAGAGAAAGGATGATTATAAATACCAGTGTAGGGAGTGGAGACAGATGGAAGTTTTAAATGGAGTTTTCAGAGTAGGTTCCATTAAGAAACCCACATTTGCGCAAAGATTTGAAAGTGGAAAGTGAGTTAGCCATTTGTATTTTTGAAAGAATAGTTGTCAAGATAGCAGGAATGGCAGAGGCAAAGGTTTTGAAGCCCGTGTGCCTGCCTGGAATGCTCAGAACACCTTATGGCTGGAACAACATGGAAGAGGAGTAGAAAATGAGGTGAAAGGTGAAACTGGACACCAAATGATGCCAGGTAGGTCCTTATAGACCATTGAAAGACTCTGGCCTTTGTATTAGTTTCCTAGGTTTGTCATATAAAAATAGCACCATAATCTGTATGACTTAAACAACAAAAATTTATTTTTTCACAGTTCTGGAGACTAGAAGTCCCAGATTGAGGTGATAGTAGATTTGGTATCTTCTGAGGCCCTTTCCTTGGCATATGGGGTTGGGGGGTAACCTTCTTACTGTGTGTTCAAACAGTCATCCTGAGGTCTATGTGTTATCTGTGTTATAATCTTCTTTTTTTCCCCTCCATTGTTTATTGGTACATTTTAGGTATACAATACAGTTACATTCATCATTGGGATCTTGTACCTTTACATGATGTATATTGGTTCTTATTTTTTCCCCATTCCCCTGCCATCCCTTCACCCCCTCCACCCGTCCCTATTTACAAAGACTTTGTTTCCATTTTTTCCTTTTCTCATAATATAATCTTCTTTTCTTATGAAGATACCAGTCATATTGGATTATAGTCCACCCATATGGCTTCATTTTACCTGAATTAACTTTTAAAGGGCACTATCTCCAAATACAGTTGCATCCTGAGGTCCTGGGGATTAGGACTTCATATGAATTTGGCAGGAGACTGTAACTCATGTTATAATTGGCTTTACATTGGATATGTGGAGCCACTGGGTAGTTTTGAATAGAGAAATGGCATAATTTGATTGGTTTTAAATTTCCATTCTGGCTGTGGTTTGAAGCTCAGGCTGAAATGGGGTGAGTTCTGAAGGGTAGAGGCCAGGAGACTGATTAGGACGATATTTCAATAAACCAGGCAGAGTAATGGCAAGCAGGTCCAGAAGGGGAGCCATAGAGGTAAGGATAGGATAGATTCAGGATAAATTTCTAAGGCAGAGTTAATGGGATTTCCTGATGGATTGGGATGTGAAATAAAGATTGGCATCAAGGATGATGCCGAGGTTTTGGTGTGAGCAACTGGGAGAATGAAGTCCCCACAGCTGACACTGGGAAGACTAGAGTAGGACCAACCTCGTGGGGACGGTGATGAGGTAATTTAGGCCTATAAACTTTGAAAATACTTCTAGAAATTCAAAAGGATATGTCAGCAAGCTGTGTGATTCTGAAGTTCAGAAAAATAACTGAACTGGATATATAAATGAGAGTCCATGAGGACAGGTAAGATCAGGAAGGCAGTGGCTGTAGAAGGGAGAAGGGATCAAGGGTTAAGTCCTGAATCACTCCAACACTAAGGGTTGGAAAGAAAGAAAGAACCACGAAGGAGACTTGAAAGAAACCACCAGGGAAGTACAAAGAAAATGAAGAGAATGTTCAGTCTTCAAAACCAAATGAAGAACTTTGTCAAGGAAAAGGATCAGCCAACAGTATCAAATCCTGCTCAAAGTGAACTTTTAGGTCACTGTTAATCTCGGCAAGAACATGTGATGTTGCCTCAGAGCCCTTAAATGCTCTATTTTATTTATTTACTTTGTCCTCTTTTTCAATTTGAGTAATTTCTATCTTCAAGTCCACTAATTTTTCCCTCTGCTGTTTCAAGTTTAAGCGTCCATCAAAAAAGTTCTTCACCCTTGTTACTGATTTTGATTTATGTATTTCCTCTGATTTTTTATTTCTATCTTTTGCTGAATTTAGTTGTATTTTTCATGCATATTCTTCACCTTTTCACTAACATATTAATCATAGCTCTTTTAAACTCACTGAAGCTTCCAACATTTGCATCATATCTGAAGTTGATTCTGTTGATTATTTTGCCCCTTTCCAGAGGTTTTTATCCCCCATATTTCTTGTAACTTTGTCTTTTTTTTTTCTAAATGTAGACAGCCGATATAGGACAGTGGAAACTAAGACTGCTAGTCCACTACCCTCTACTGTTTTATGTCTTCTTTTCCTTCTGCAAATTTTAATGGCTGTGTATGGACATGTCTCCTTCTGCAATGGAGGGTAAAAGCAATCTTGTCATGATTTGAGTTTCAGACTTCTTATTACAGTGTTCCTCAGTGTGCCACCACATATTTTAAATTTCTATAGCACTCCCTGGTGTTTAGGGTATGTACTAGTTCACTGAATGTTTTTTCAATGTCTGTTCTACATTTAGCTTTACATCTTCCCCTTTCCCTGATGTCAGTGCCATGATTTGTTAGCTGACATTTGTTAGCCTGGTTGTGTAAGGGTGGTAAAGGAGAAAAGCTCAGCTGCTCTTCCTACTCCCAGTTTTAGCCAGGCACTGTAGTCCTTATCTCTGAGACCATTTCACATTCCTGTCCCTTCCTCAGATGTTGAGGGGTTTTTTCAGTTCCCTTACTGCAATTGCAATGTGTTTTCCTGGTTCTTTAAAGGCAGCATTGTAGATTTAAGAGTTTGTTCCACATAAGAGATGGGGAGGTAGATTTATGTCCTTCCCACAGAGGCAGCTGTTTTTCTTCCCCAGAGCTGTACCAGGAGCAAACTTCTCTTCTGTCCCCTATCTTCCCTGTGAGCCCTTAGTGCGTTCTGTTGGGGAAGAGCCTCAGAATGGCTCCAAATTCACATCGCCCCTTTAGCTAGTCCACTTTTGAGCTGTAGTTAAAAATTTTAGCTGAATTCTACTTACCAGTGGTATCTACCCTTATAAACAAGAGCTTGAGTCTTGTTTCTCCTAGAAAGCACCTGCTTTTCTATAGATATCAAATGAGTTGATTGTCTCTAGACTGCAGTGCTCTGAGGTATATATTTTAAAAATTGTTAATTTGGAAACTGACATTTTTTGTCATCATTAGAGTGAGAATTGTGCTCTTTCCAGCTTCCTACACCCTGAGCAGAATCCAGAAGTCCTGTTTCATTACTCTTTAACTGTGTAACATCATTTATTCTCTTTGAATAATTATGGGAACAGATTGCTAGAAAATCTCCAGTGTTCCTTCCAGTGCTCAAATTCTGTGGTTGAAATAAATGAAACAGAAGCTTCAGATTTACGCTTATGTCATTGCTGCCTGTCACAGCAGTATCCACCAACCACTATATAGAAAGTTATAGGATATAAGAGAATTTGAACTTAAGAGAGTTTGAACTCAAATACTATGTAATAATTTCTATCAACAGAAGATCTAAAATCATCCTTTATTTATTATGTCCAAGAGACCAAACCAGTTTTAATTTGATGAGTAGCTCACGGATTCTGGAACTTATTTTCCCCTTAGTTAATTGTCATCACTAATATTTATTTCATTTCATGCTGAACTTTGTGTCTCCTTTAATAAATTCTTGGATGGCTCCACTACACTCTCATGTTACTTTCCTCCCACGATCTCAGGCAAATTTGGAAAAGCCTAGAAGTTGTTTTTGCCAGAAAGTGTTTGTGTCTCCTTGGTTCTGTTGCTCATATTGTAGAGTGCTTTGTCCAGGAAGGCAGGAAGCACAAAAGTCCTGTTCAGAAAATCCACCAATTTAACAGCCTTCCTGAAGCATCATCACAAGGAGAAGTATGAGAGGTGGTCTTTTCCTCCTTGCATATTTCACCTTGAACAAAAAGAGTTTTTGTCCACAAACCCGTCAAGCCATTAACCAGCCTTACACAGTTGCAAGGCTGGTGACCATTGCATAGCAATATGCACATGGCATTGATGAATTCCTGGCCTGGCATTTCCTCCAAGTCTCCTACAATTGATTACTAGATTTTACAAACCAGAGTTGGCTACTACATAGAAGCAGTGTCCCAGGATCTTGAGAACTTTTCCTCATGCCTGTCCAACTTCCCCTTTACTATTTATTTTTATGTTTCACTCAAGCCTCTTCTCTTTTGTAATTGATGACTTTCCAGGCTTAATGTTTTGCCAAAGGCATTAACAGATAACTCAAGGCAATGATTTCATTGCTATGGACTCAAAATACTGCAATATGCCAGAGAATACAAAAGTTTAGGTCTCTCCTTTCTAGGTTCATTCCAAGGAAGTGTGAATTTTTGTGGTAGACAGCAAGAAACTGGGCTCTGGGCTTTGGACAGAATAACTGCTTGCTGGCAGAGCTCTGCTTCCTGGAGAAGTAGGAAGCTATGTACTTTTACTTTAAAGGGACTCAGGAAAGAGAAAAATACTTTGACACTTAATTGGTTTGGCTTTTCTTCTCAATCAGTCCATTATGTGCTGAAACAATGTTTCCTTTCTTTTGATTTACATAACTTACATAAGATTTATAAATTTCCTGGGCCAAAATTTTGTGACCTATTTAATCTTGTGACCTTTTTTTTTTTTTTTTTGGTACCAGTGATCAACTCGGGACCTTGTGCTTGCGAGGCAGGCACCAGAACCACTGAGCTAAATCCCCAGCCCTTGTGACCTATTTTTTTCCTATGCTGTCTGTGACATTCAACTTATACTATTTTCTTTTCCCAAACTTAGATGTGACAAGCTAAAGATGGTGGCTTTCTAGTGATGTGTGTCCTCTAATCTTCCCTGAAAAGTAGGGTTATTATAAAATGAACAAGCTTGGCCTTGAATTTCTTTGGTTTCCTGTCTCACTGTGTAATCTATCACTTCCAGCCATTATGATACTATTCACCTTGAGGGCCTCACCACGGTCAAAAAGATGAGCGCGGTAAATCTTGAACTTGAATCCAAAACCGCAAGCTAAATAAGGTTCTTTTCTACATATCCTCAGATATTTTGTCACTGCAACAGAAAGCAGACTAAAACACATTCCATATCCTTTCAGTAGCCCCCTATACCTTTAGGTTAGCAAGAATTGGTTTCTATTACTTATGAGCACCCTCAAATCTTTATTAGTCCATGTTTACAGTACACAATGTTTCAATTCTTTATGTGGAGTTGGCACATGTATGTAACACATCTTAATTCTTTTTTTAATCCTTTTTCTCTCCCCTGCTTTCCCACCTCCCTCCGTCTTGATCCCTTTCCCATTTGAGAAAGAGTTATCTCCCTAACTTCATCTCTTAGCTTGCTCTTTGTTTGAGTTTCTCGTAGAAGAGAAACCATGCAGTATTTAAGCTTGTGTGTCAGATTTATTTCACTTAACATTATGATCTCAAGGTGCAACCATTTTCCTACCAATGACTTTCTTTATGGCAGAGTAGTTGATTGATACACTCAAAAATTTTCATCAACTCAAAAATTTTCAGGTCTCCCCACATCTTATAGGCGTCCTGGCTCCAGACTTTGAATTCAAGGTTTTCCATAATGAGTTCCAATCTAATTTTCTATATCATTCTCCCCAAAAGTCTCCTACATAGACCTAGGCTATTCTTTCCCAAAACCTTAAGAATCTGTTCTTCTGAGTTATCCAGTTTACCCAGGACCCTGTTACATGCTTGATGTTTCTCACATATACATACCACTGTTCACTGGATTATTTGAAGCTTATTGATCCTTTTACCTAAATTCAAATTTGAGGTATTCAGAAAATGTGCTCCATAATCATAATCTCCATCAACCAATGTCTCTATGCCCTAAATTCTTGTAATAACTTAAGAGATGTATGACTCATCTGGCTTCTAATCATACTTTTCCTTGTAACATTCCTGTTTAAATTACTAAAACTTGAATATCCTCCTCCTCTACAGTATCTACTTTAATTTATTTGAGGTGTGGCCTAGGCATCAGGATTTTTTTCAAGCTCTCCTATGTGATTCTAATATAGCCAAGATTAGGAATCAACAGTATAGATCAGTGATGGGGAACATTTTAAAGCTTTCAATGATAACAAACACCCTGCTGCGGCACATGTGCCTTAAGTTCACCAATGGTATAGATTGAAAGGGAAGGAAAGGACTAGCTGTTTTCATCTTGGAAAGCTGAAGTGAAAAGGAAAAATAAAAATAAGACATGGGAAGACCCTGGAGTGAGAAGCATTTTGATAAATTCTAAGAATCGAAGGGTCACCTGTGCAGGGACTCAGAAGGTGATGCAGGGGAATCCAAGATGAATCCAGAAGTAGAAATGTAGAACTTTTTGAGAACCACACTGCAATTTGACACTTTTCCTACCAAATCTTTCTTCCTTCCCTCTGTCCTTCACAAGGACAAGGTGAATATCTGTCTGAATGTCCTACTGAACACCTTCAGCCTCTCTACCTCCCCCTCAGTAAATTCCTTGTATATCTAATCCTGTCATGTCACGTGCTTCTCAGAGGACCTAAACTAACAAAACTAGTAAACATAATCAGATTGGCATTTTGGAGAGATGACCGCATGCTATGAGAATGAGTTAGAGAAATGACAGGGTGAATTCAGGAGGACTAGACAAAGCAATGCCAATAAAACAGGTTCACATTAAGACAACAGATCCTAGATTTAAAGAGAGATTTCAAGTTTCCAACCCCACGTGTGTTTGCTTGAGACAGAGCTTCTTACATCCTCCCAGAGTATCTCACGACCTAAAAGAAACCAAAAATATATTTTGGGGCTTCCATGTAGGCAGCTAACTCATGTTGGTGAAAACAAGCATCTACAGCATGGAATGTGGGAAGTTTCCTTCAGCTAGTTTTAAAACATTGTATAATTCAGCTCAGGAATTTGTATAATTCAGATTCAGGTTTTTAGCAGCATGAGACTTTTCAATGACAGAGATGATAGTATTGCTATTTGTCCACTATAATCATGGACAGGTTGATATTTCTACTGCTAACTTTGTATTTCAAAGAGCTATAAAACAACAAGCTGAAACATGGCATGGAAAATTAGCCACAAAAATTTCTAAATTGCCTGCAAAGACTAAATAACTCCATTCTTAAAAAACAAGAATGGAAGTGTAAGTAAAAGTTTGTTTTGTACTTTTTAACTATAAAAAGATAGCCTTTATAATACAATCAAACTTTGTCAATGAAAACTTCATGCAAAAAAGCAAGGATTTTCTAAAGATATTCCCTCAGAGGGCTAATAAAAAAAAGTGTATGTCTTAGTTACTTTTCTTGTTGCTGAGACACAATACCCAACACCCAAAGTTAAAGGAGGAAAGGTTTATATAGCTCACAGTTTGTGGCAGTTTTGGTCCATAATTGGCAGGCTCCAGGGCAGGGTGGCATGGCAGAGGGGTATCACAGAGAAGAAACAGTTCATGGTGGGCAGAAGGTAAGAATGGGAGGTTGCCCTGCTATTTTATTCTTCTCTCATTTTAACTGATGCCACTGCAGTTAGCAAATATATCTTAAAGCTCACTTTCCCCTTGAGCAGAAAGCTACAATATTTGATCAACAAATTTTAGTAATGCTTAATTACCCAGGCAGAGGAACTTGGGAGACTCTGGGCAGTAGAGCCAAGGATCCTGGAGGAAGTGTTGGGGGTGGGGTGTCCCACCTGTGGTACAATAAGTGGTTGTCATTTCCTCAGATTTCTTGAGACCACCCACAGGCACACAAGATGGTGAGAAAGGCATGAGAAATGGAGATTATCTTCCAAAAGGTACTTCCTGAGAGATTTAAGGGACAATCAGAAAATAATTTGTTGTTTGGCAAGTCAGCTGATATGGCTTTTGATTATTCCAAAGAGACAGTTCTACCTGCAAGGGAGTCAATCTTTTTTGTTGTTGTTGTTGCTCCAAAGACTAACACCAACCCATACAAATCAAAGGAGGGGCTCTTTCAATAAAGGAAATTCTACAAAGGATGTTGAGGCTTAATTAAAATAAAACCCTTTGTTTCAAGGGCTCCTCTTTCCCTTGCAAAAGGAAACACTGTCTGAAGAAGCATGTGCCGGGGCTGGCGAGATATTCTTCAACAAGTAAGGATCTGCCTGCATGCGGGGTCCATCTCGGGGAAGCCTTGAGGGAGTCGTGCCTGGAGTCCCATCTGACTCAACTCATCATCACAGTCCTTCATCACAACATAATGAGTGTTATTACTTCCTCATGTGGCCTGTGGGCTTTGTTAATTAAAGAATGGAAAGGTAAGTAGTTCCAACCTTTTGCTTTTAATTAATCAAAAGATGTGTTTTCCATCTTCACGTTGCTGGGCAGCAAGTGAAGTATTTAGTCTGCCTTCCAATACTCAGAAGAGTTCAGTGAAAAAACTCAGATGCTGCTTTGAGCTTGCATGGACTACACTGCAGAGAACTGGCTGGCTTGTTTTTTTTCTTTTCCAAATTTTAAATCAATTGTATTGGCCAGGCTGCTCCCTACAACATAATGGTATATGCAGAAAAGTAAAAGATTGTTTCATTATCATCTCATCTGTATAAATAAAGTCTTCTTAGTAAAAAGTCCACTTCTTAACATTTTTTGGATATTTACCACAGTGCTAGGTAATCAGGACACACTCAGCACAAGCAAAAAAGTAAGCTGACATTGAGTGCTTGTCATGCCAAATCTTGTGCTCTTTGTGGTACTATGCTGCCTTCCTATCCATTTGACTTATTAAAACTTCTAGCATTGGAGTCATTCCTCTATATTAAAACAGTCTCTGTATTTCAAATAGAAATATATTACCTAGAAGGGAAACACAACACATTAACAAGTGGAGCACCTCAGGAAAGACAGTACTTTAGAGAATGAGCAGGATATGACTACCCCACTCCCTCTTCTGAGGGAAGTTAGGAAGAGCCTGGAGGAGAGGGTGGCAAATACAGAAGTTAAACTAGTGTGCCAGCCCTGTCCAATTAGCATTGACTGCTGCCTGAAGCTCTGCTTTGAGAAGGCAACTGGGAGCAGAGAGTCCAGAAACTCTCTGGACTCTGTAGGAGAAGGAATTGTAATTGCCTTGCAGGAGACTTGGTAGTGTTGAAAGTACTACCAGGAAAACCAGCCACTAAGCTACTGAGAGAGATACAGAGGTATAAAGTGGAAATGGTCCCCTCCCTTAATAAAAGAAAAGCTAAATCCTTTTATAGGATGACTTCTTGAAGAGAATCTATGTGTGGGGTTGGGGCAGAAGGTCAGGGGGCCTCTACCATTCCCGTATCTCCCAGATTCACTTTCCTCTTGGGAGTGTCTTATGCTGAGGTGAACAGCCAGGAGCAGCCCACAGCCCTGTCTACCTACAACATACCTGGCTTACATGGAGACAGCCACTTTTCCTTCAACAGCTACTAGCACAGTGAGGCTAGTTGATTGGTTAAAAGAAGCCATCTCTTAGAAGAACTAGATGGGATTAAGTATATAAAGCAGAGGCTTTTAAGTATTTCTGTATCGTGGAAACCTTTGGCATTTTGGTAGTGTCTATAAAACTCCTTGTCAGAATAATGATTTAAAGTGTGTAGAATAAGGAGGTTAAAAAGGAAACCTATTATGTGGAATACTGTCAGCAAAATAATAAAATTTAAGATGTGATCTAGTAAATATATGAACTTCTCTGTTAATACACCAGATAGCAAGGGACACAGCAAGTTAAAGTTAAATTTTATCTTTTAAAAGATAGCAGTGTGAAGGCTGTTGATTTTAATATGAATAAGAACTTTAAACTTTGGGATAGGTCTTATCTAACCTGCTTCTATATGTGAATAAATTGCCACGCATTGATAAGTGAATACTGAAAAGCAACAGAGATGCCTGGGTTAACCTCAACATTTGGTGGCTGAATCACTACTAGGCAGAAAGCTCCCAATTGCTGTCCAGCTCAACCACTGAATATCTGTAGACTCTAAGACTATAAATGGTTTGATAACAGCAAAACTTCAAGGTAGTGATAAGTAAAAACAATATTTTAGAATATCTGAAACAACTACAATTTGATATCAAAATATTTGTGATTTCTATTAGTGACAAAGCCATTGATGCTGCCTAAATTTCTGTGGTGTTTTGCTTTGATAAACTGAATTACTAACCCCAGTTTTTCACCCCTTCTTTATTTGCATTTTTTAAGATTTTACTTTCTGGAGCAATTTTTGGTTCACCACAAAGTTGAGAAGAAGGTATCACATTTATTTCCTGGCCACACTTATTTCTACATTGGTTAGAAAGTATCCTACATTGACACATCATTACCACCCAGAGTTCACAAATGGCCTTAGGGTTCACTCTTGGTGCTGTACATTTTATGGACTTCAAAGGATGTATAATGGCTTGAATCCTTCATTATAATATCATATAGAATACTTTCATTGTCCTAAAAATCCTCTGTGCTCTGCCTGTTCATCCCTTCCCCCTACCCACTGACCTCCTGCAACCACTGAGCTTTTTACCATCTCCATAGTTTTGTCTTTTATTCCTACTTTTTACTTCTCAACTTTACAGTTAGTTCCTCCCACAAGTGCAATGTTTTCTTATCTAAGTTCAGGAACCCTTCCTGATGTGCAGATAGAACACTCACAACTTAAATATTCAAGCTCTGGGCCAATTTGTCTAAATGTTATCACTTTTACCCACTGCATCTACCATCAACATATTAAATTGTCTATAACATAAACACAAAATCTAGAGACACCCTGGTGTCATCATAGAAATCTTCTCATTGCGGTCTACCACCCAGGTAGTTCTTCTGTGAACAGAGTGATATATTTGTTTTGGCAGAGATGCAGAGCAAGAGAAGCCTATTTGCAGGAGCCAGCCATGCAATCAAGGGAGGATATCTGCTTGTCTAGCAGTATAGTCAAGAGGAAGACATTTCAGGTAAGGAACACAGAAGAGGAAGCAGCTTAAATCCTCATTATAGGTAAATACTCACCTTGGCCGTATTCTCTCAAATCATTGCTCTTTCTGCTAGAAATATTCTTTCTTTTTTTGGCTGTCTCATGACTCCTATTCTTCCTTCAAGACTATTCAAAAGTTTCAGCTCTTCTCAAACTCCTTTAGACATTACTGGTTGTCCCCACATATATAGACTCTAAACTATGTGAGGTCCTAAGACAGAGGCTATTGCAGAATTTCTTTCTCTCTCTCTCTTTTTAAAGTTTTGAGTATCAAATTCAAGGCCCTATATATGGTAAGCAAGCACTCTACTACTGAGCTATACGTCTTACTCTGTTGCAGAATTTCTATCAGAAAGAGCTTATGAACAATAACTAGCTTGAAAGGAGGACTCCACCTGAAGCTGCACTGGCACAGCAGATAAGAGTTTTCACTTTGGATGATTGCTTATTGGAAGGGGCACTCGGGGGGATGACAGAATATATGAGACACTGCAGTTACTCTTTGGCACCATCTTTGCCAAGTGGGGAAGGATAATATCCTCCCATATTTGGGCCCCAGAGAATACAAATGAGGGTAGCAAGGCATTCAGAGATAAACGTAAGACAAAAAGAAATAATTAAACATCACATCATAAGCCATCAGTTAATCAATTGAATAGATGCATGTATCTTTGCTTAAGCTTAAGCCTGACCTACACGCTCTTTTTTCTTTTGTATTTTTCTTTTGGTCTAGTGCCTTCATGGCCAGATAGAAAAGGTGTGGCCCAACAGTTTATCACCATGGGAATTACTCATAATAACCAAGGTGAAAGAACATCCATCCCTGTGTTCCAAGATGATGAAGTACCCAAGTTCCTAAAGAGGAGAGAGAGCTGAGTAGAATCATATCTCCCAAGAGATGAAATTTCTGAAGGTTATAATATATAAGAAAATACAAATAAAAATGTAAGTCTTTAATGATGATCACATACTAGATAAATAGTTCAAAATAACAAAGGACTAGATTATGCATTGTTGGTCAGGCAAATATTAAAGTACAGAATTTTAAGAAATATTAAAAACTGAAATTTACGTGAAACTCTGAACTTTAAAAGTCTGTTTTATGTAAAAATGTTATGGATGAAAAGCTCAATCCATGCCCAGTGACTCAGGTATGAATCATTTTGGAAGATACAACCATTTTAACTTCAGCTGGTTTTTTTTTTTTTGTACTGAGGATCAAACTCCAGACCTTGTACTTTCGAGGCAGGCACCGGAACCACTGAGCTAAATCCCTGGCCTCAAACTTCAGCTGTTTTGAAAAATTTCTTCTTTCCTTTTTCCATGTTTCTAAAATATCTAAAATTCCAGAAAAATATCAAAATGATATTATTGAAACCTGAGGAAGATATCAAAGTTAGATATAGCAAAATCCTAACAAGAAGAAAAATAGGATGACAATGAAAATGCTACTTAAACCTGTTGTTCATAGAATAGATTTAATGTGCTCATAAATTTTTTAAATTATACTATGTTTCAAAATTTTTGTTTAGATACATAAGTTTAATAAGTTGGGCATTGAAGAAAGTACAAAATAATCATGGCTATTGGTATCCAGATTAAAAATAAAAACAAATACCTGAACACTGAGAATCTAATACTACTTTTCTCTGAATATAGCCCAATTTTTTCTAGTCCTCCTCCTCCTGAACACTGATGAGGTAGGGGCAGACTCTTCCCTCACCAGGCCACTCATCTTTTCTGTTCCAGAAGGAAAGGGCAGGAACAGCCTGTCCCTTTAGTTAAAATCTTGCCCCAATCCCACAAAGATACCATCTCACTCATGTCCAAGAGACTTTCACAATAAACTTCCAGATGATTTCTAAAGTCTGAGTTGCTTGTTTTAAAATCCCTATGTGTAGAGCATCAATAAAATGCCCCAGTCAGCTCTATACCAAGATCTGTTTCTTTTCATTTCCTTCCGCTCAATTTGATGCAAAGCTCAAGCCTCCAGGTGGCCAAATGCTTCAACCAAAAGACTTATATGTTCTAAGAGTAATCAACAATATTTGGGCACAGAAAATCTCAAATCCAAGTTTAGGAAGGGGGAAACTCATCAGGGTTTCTCTACAAATACAATCAAATAATATTACCAACAGAAATTTAAACATCTTTGTCAGACTTTTATTGCTTCTACTCAAATAAAACTGGGAAAAAACAGAATTATCTTAAATGTAGTCATGAGCTAGCAAGAATATAAATTATATTCAGGACAAAAATGAAGGCGAGAGACCAGAAAGTCAAAGACAGTATAGTCAATACTGTCCACCCTGAAGACATTTATCAACTGAGCACTAGTTGTGAAAGCCCCCCAGGACTTAAGGAAAAGGGCTCAACCTGAGCATTGGTTGTCACACCCAGTATAGGGTTAGGAAGAGGGTACAAATCCTAGAATCCTCCCAAGATGGATTGTACAGTGGGAAACCTTGCTCACAAAGCAAGGATCCCAAAGGCATATATATACCCTCAATATAAGGATGAAATATAAACAATAAAGCCTGTTCCAAATCACTGAAGGGGAAATGACTTTTAAACATTGGTTCTAAGTACAGGGGAAAAATTCCATTGGGAAATAATCCACATAAGTGAGTCACATTAAATGGAGCACAAATTCATCCCAACTAAATGTTCTAAAGAACCTCAAAGTAAGAATTCAGTTTATGGGGACCAGACTTTTAGTGCTCTAAATTACGTGATAGAAACAAGTGCAAATTCACATTGGAAGAACCTCAGAGAGCTTCATCCTATAAAAACGGGCAGCTTCCAGTAAAAACAAAACAAAATAAAAATAAATAAAAACCCACAAAACAAGGAACTATGAACAAGAGCCAAAATAAACCACAGACAACAGAATCTGATTCTCAATGACTTCAGATACTGGAATCATGAGAATCACAAATAGCAAATAAGCATTTTTTTTCAAACAAGTATTTTTAATGTATTTCAGTAAATAGAGGAGAGTCTGAAAGACATAATTAAGCACCAAACAGACTTTTAAAAGAACAAAACATAACTTATGGAGATGGAAAATTAGTTAAATATAGTTAAAATAAATTTTAGTAGTTAAAATAAATTTTAAAATGGATTCAATAGCATATAATACACAGCTACAGAAAGAATTAATGGATTGGAAAACAGAGCTGAAGACATTATCCAAAAAGATAATCAGAATACAAAATAGAGAGAAAAGAAAGACAAATTAAGATGTATAGAGGATAAAACAAGAAAGCAATTTTCAAAATACTGTAGTAAAGAAAAAGATCTCAAAACTTGAGATATGAGGGCAATTAACAAAAAATGTTCTGACCACTCCTAAGGCAGAGGAGGTAAGCTGCATGGCCACCAGCAGCACACCCACCCCTCCATGGAAATGAGAAGACATGTAAACAAGCCTCAAAAACAGACTTCCAGATCACCTATATCAAACCCAAAGGGAAACGAGATGGAACAATCTAATACTCAACCACCTGTACTCCCTGAACTGGCAACAAAAGAGAATCTGGAAAAAAATGAAATCAGAAATAATTTCTCAGATAACAGCAAAGATTGTGCCCATAGTGCAAGACATGATTAATAAATCTAGAGAGGACACAGATTAAAAAATAGAGGATCTGAGGAACATGATGGAATCCCAATATAGGAAACAAATGGAATCCATAAAACAGATGCAAACAGATTTCCAGGAGATTAAAAACTCCATTGAAAGTCTACATACCAGAATGAACCAATGTAAGGATAGAATTTCAGATATAGAAGATAAGATTGCAGTTAGTGACCAGGAAAAGAAAAATTGTTTCATAATTGTAAGGGACTACAAGAAATCAATCCAGCAGCTGCTAGACGATGCAAAGAAGAATAACATAAGACTGATTGGAGCCAATGAAGAAACAAGAGAGAATGTAGATGACATAAAAAAACTGTTCACAAAAGTGATGGCAGAAAATTTCCCAAGCAGGGGAAAAGAACTTTACATACAGATAAGTGAGGCATATAGGACTCCAAATAACCTTGATCAAAAAAAATCTACACATAGACATATAATAATTAGGATTCCAGAAATCCAACAGAAGAACAAAATTCTACAAGCACTTAGAGAAAAGAAACAAACCATAGGACCGGAGATTTAGCTCAGTGGTTTCGTCACCTGCTGCACAAGTTCAAGGACCCAAGTTCGATCCCCAGTACCAAAAAAAAAACCAGAAACAAACCACATACAAAGGAAAGCCCATCAGAATCACAGCAGGCTTTTCAGTGCAAACCCTCAAGGCAAGAAGAGCTTGGAGTGACGTATTTCAAGCCCTAAAGGAAAACAGCCTCCAACCAAGATTGATGTACCCTGCAAAACTATCTTTCAAAATTGATGGAGAAATAAGATACTTTCATGATAAAGAGCACCTTAGGAACTTCATGAATACTAAATCAGCACTCCACAAAATTTTAGACAATATCCTAGGAAAAGACAATGAGGATCACAACCCCAGGAAGCCCAGCAGAATGAATCCGTTGGACATGACAAATTAAATGCAAAGGGGGAGAATCCAACAAAAAGAAAAAGTCATGACAAGGCTTTTAAAACTTTTAACTTCATCTTCCTAATGAGTGTATAATTCAATCTTGTTATTGTACTGATTAGTATTTTTCTGATTCTAGCATTGCACACCTTTCCTGGTGTGGTACTGGCTATTTGTCATCTTCTTGTGTCTACTTTTTAATTGGGTTGTGTATTAATGAGCTGTAAGAGTTCTTTATATATTCTGGTCATAGGTTATATGCATTGCAAATATGGTTTGTTTAAGGACTATTCATTTTAATGATGCATTTAAAGTTCTACATTTTGATGGAATCTCATTTATCAATTTTTTTTCTTTTATACATCATGTTTTTTGTATCCTAGGAAGTTCTTGCCTACCCTAAATTCATAAACATTTTCCCTTAAACTTTTATACTTTTAGCCTTTCATATTTAGGTTCATAGATCCCTTCAAGTTATTTTAATGTATGGGAAAAAAGGGTTGAGATTAATTTTTTATAGACAAATACCAGGTGTTCTAGTGCCATTTGCTGAAAACACTATCTTTTCCTCTGCTCTTGAATTGAGTTTATATTCTATAAAATGTTAATGTTAAATTATCTCTCAAAACTCAGTGGACTATATATGTATGGTTCTATTTCTAGATTCTCTGTTTTATTCCAATGATCTATATGTCTTTCCTTACACCAACACTGCCTTGATTACTGTAGCTTTAGAAGAAGTCTTAAAATTAGGTACTAAACGTCTTCTAACACTGTTCTTTTTTTTTTTTCTCTAGGTCCTTTGTGGTCCTACATAACTTTTAAATTTCAATATCCAATACTTTATTTACAGCAAGTATACATAGACCTGAATTTTTATATACACCTTGTGTTTTCTAATTCTGTTAAATTCAAATACAAGTTCTAGGGGCTCCTAGAGATTTCTTAGTATTTTCTCTGTAGATGATCACTTCATCTACATATAAAGATTTTGCTTCTACCTTGCCAATCTTATCCTAATTGTGTCATTTTATTGCCAGACTATTTTGGTTTAGGCCTATGTTTCAAAGTTTAATGGACAGATGAAGAGTAGGCATATCTGCTCTTGTTCCCCACCTCAGGGAGAAAGCATTGCATCTTCTCCATTCATATAAGGAATTTTTGCTGGAAGTATGGAGTACATGTCTTTAATCAGTTGAGAAGGTTCTGTTCTACTTCTAGTCTCCTGATAGCTTTTACCATGAACAGCTGTAGAAGTTAGTCCGATACTTTTTCTCCAACTAGTGACAGAATCATATGGCTTTTTCCTTTCCTCTGTTAAAATGATGACTTCTGGGGGTGGATCTTCCAATGCTGAACCAACACTGCCATCCCTATAATAAAACCACTTTCTACATCCTGCCAGATCTGACTTCTAATAGTTTATTTTGTTAAACAAACTTCTATCTATGTTCATACTTTTTTCTTTTATCATCTTTATCCAGTTTTAGGATTAGCACAATGTTGATTTCCTAAAATGAGGGCAGAAGTGTTTCCTTTTTTTCCCCCTATTAAGTCTCAAAGGATGGTTACACTAAGACTCATCAAAGAAATGTTTCGGGTGAACCACTTTAAAAAGAGAAAAATATCCAAGAGATGCTTCATGAGATACATGAAATAAAGGTTTTTAATATCTTATTTTTTAATAAAGATGTTCCTCTGAAGGCTGCAAGGGGTGCACAAATGTTTGATTTAGAATTCACAAATTTTAAAAAGGAACTTAAAATTTACAAGTACAAACTAACAATACACTACACACTAACAGTGTTACATTCCCAAATTTTAACATACTGGAGATGAACATGAAGCTACATGTCAGGCCATTGATTTACTTCAGAACAAGTAAATATTAGGAATTTTAACCATAAAATTTTAACTATAAAATATTAGAGATTTTATCTATAACAGTATAAAATGTATAGTATTATCAAAAGATAAATATATTAAAGTGTTTGCTATTAAAAATTATGTTTGAAGGAGAGAAATATAAATATATATGCATATCTGTACCTAATAACTCAGAGTTAAATTTTTAAATATCATTCTGATTGGATTAAGGTGAGCAAAAGCAGAAAGAATTAAAAGTATAAGTGTGTAGACCGCTCATCTTGTAAGGGAAGACATATGTTTATTGTCTTAAGTAATGAGATTAAAGAGAAATGCAAAAAAGTGGAAAAATTGAAATAATAACCAAAACAATAGAAACAGATACAATATATCAGTCATTACAATAAGTGTAAATGGACTAAATTTTCAGCTCAAACAGAGAAACTGTCAGCTTGACATGTGTATATGTGTGTCACAGAAAAGATGCATCTTTATCTTCATTCAGGGAGACATAGCCTGCTCTCTCTTCTTATTATACTTGCAAATAAAGGCAAGTTTCTTAACTTTTATGTACCTCAGTTTTCTCATAATCTGTAAATAGGATGCCTTTTCCATAAGCAATAGGAAACCCACCTTAAAGGATCAAACAACAAGAACTTTTATAATCCTGAGGAGAAGTCCAACAGAGGGGCACCTCAGTTTGTCTGCTTTGTATTCAGGCAGCCTCCTCTTCTAATCACAAGTTGGCTCCCACAATCAGGCATCCTGAGTAGACACAGCCATGTACAGCAGCAGAAGGCCTGTGTCTTTGAGTTATTTTTTAAAAATAAAGAAATCTTTCTCAGAATCTTCACAGCAGTCTTCTTGACACTTTTCACTGACTTGAATTTTCTTATGTTCATGTCCATACAATTCTTGATGAGGATAATTGGAAGACTAACCCCTCAAGGACTTGCTTGTGGCTGAGGGATGGGGACATATAAGGAATTGAAGTCACATTTGCGATGTAGACACTCAAAACAAAACAAAAATGGAGTAAGAAATAAAAAGAGAAATTGCTGTGATAGATATCTAGCAATGTCTGTTACAAATGGGCACGGTCACATGTTTCCCACAGAGTAGATGTGAAGACAGTATTTGAAAGTTCTTCCCTAAAGAAAGCATTTTGTAAATATTCTTTTATTTTCTAGCTCTATCCCTGCTTTCCTCCGGCTTCAAGGCTTCTTTTTCTCTCTTCCATTTATTGGTTTAAGGGGTTAAAACCACAGCACATTTACCATCAGCCTGAGAAAAGTTCCACAGTGCCCGCCTCCATCCCAGTGCTGATAAATTGTAGGTTACTCCTGCAAACCACAAGGCCGATGTCCAATTGGATTCAGGGAATTCCATCTTGGGGAACATTTAAATAGTGTAGAAGATCTAAGTAGCAGCTGCCTGGTCCTTATGAGCATTCTCTATACCACATCTAGCTACTCATCCTGGATAGCCAATCTGAGGGCAGGTTGTGGTAACTGAAGCTTTTTGTGTTTAGTCATCACCAAAATTTAGGCTTAAATATTTTTGTAGGTTTGTTGTATATTAACAGAACTATGGTGCAAATATTTCAAAGTTTTAGATTGGAGCCATGTAATTATATGCACACACATACTTTTCTGGAGGGAATGACACTCCAACACTGAATTTAGTGATTTAAAATGCCAACTGTAGCATAACAAAGCAAAGAATCTTTTTGTTTCTCTTTACTGGGCTTCTGAAAACTGATTTCATAGGTTTAGGAGGTTGGTATTTCTAAAATAATAACAAATAATAATTAACACTTATTGAAAGCTTTCCAGAAGCCAAGAATTTTGCTTTGTGCTTTACATTTATTAAATTAGTTTAATTTAGATAAATTTACTTAATTAGAATGAAGAAACTGGGGCATCAAAATTAAATAACTTACTCATAATCATAAGAATCCAAACTCAAGTAGTCTTACTCCAAGGCCAATTATTTTAACTATGTAGTAATGAAAAACTCTGCTGTTTAAGAAATCTTGAGCCCTGCGTGGTGGTATGTGCCTATAATTCCAGCACTTGGGAGGCTGAGGCAAGGGTTTTGCCCTGAGTCTGGGCTACATAGTGAGTTCAGGGCCAGCCTGAAGTACATAAAGAGACCCTGTCTCAAAAAGCGACAAAAAATCTTGAACTAGGTTTGCTAATACTCACAGTAGAGACTCAAAGATGGAGTCTAAAATGCAATACCCAATCTCTTTCCCTTCTTTGCTCACACATCACACACACTCAGGAACACACATCCACATTCAGATGTGATCCTGAGCTTCCTAAGGAAAAGAACTTGATTTTATTAATTTTGGGGTGCCTGGTCCCCAGCACCTTGCCTACAACACAGTAGGCATTCATTCAGTGCATGAGAGAAAGCCAAAAAACACCAGAACTTAAATAAAACTTTTAATTCCATATGAGGACTTTCTACAACCAGAAGGAAAGAAAAACAGCTCCTATCTTATTAAAGCTACTATATTTTAGTTTTTCAGTAACAGCAGTGCAGTCTGTACTTTAGACCATGAAATGTCATCGTCCATCTAGACCGAGATCTGTGTTCTTCTAGGGAAAGGAGTAAAGGAACGAGACAACGCATCCAGAGTGACTGATCCCTCACCACTTAGTTGGTTATGAATGCTTAGTCACTGCGACATTCTTACCATAACAATTCTTCAGTCAGTGCTACCAGTTTCCTGTGTCTCTGAAAAGTGCAGCCTCAGTCACTTAAACTCCAAGAACCCTGGATGCTTCTTGTGTTCGGTATGCCTGAAACTACATCAAACAACAGTGACAGAACATGCATCTGAAGCATTTAGTCTTACTGGCTCTTAGTATTTCTAAGTGTTGTACCCAGTGACAGAGAACCAACCAGAGACCAATATTAATCCACACAGGAGTTTATTACCAGCCTGGACCCGAGCCGAGCATCAGACTCAAACCTCAACTAGGTGTTGACAAACATGTTTTATACACCTTTGAGGCCAACAGTTTCTAGGCCCCCCATGGGATAGAACTAGTAAAGCAAGCAAAAGGTACAGAAGTGGAACGTCCTGCTGTTAGAACATTTGTAAAACAATAGTTGATTAATTGTTATTTCTAAAGAGACTTTCTAAGGGGAGGAGGTTTTTAAGCTTCCTCCTGAGTTCATCTAAAGGGCAGGCAGGTGGGTCAAGCAGCAATATGGAGTCTGTCTTGCTAACTAGGGTCTTTTACTAAGGACAGAATAAAAAACAAACTTCCTCCAGCCACTATTGAGATCACGCACAAGTTTTCTACCTACTATTCAAGTTATAATGAGTCTATTATATAAAACCAAATTAAGGTAAGAAGCACATGATCTGAACAATTCTTTGTCAACTCTTGAAAGGGCTTATACAAAAACACTATTAAAAGGTCAAGGGAAAACCAGACATGATAGGACCCTAAAAAGTTTTATCAACATGGACACTGATTGGCAGGTCTTCTCATGTCCCAGAAGAACAACTGGCCTTGTGGGAAAAGTTTAGAAAAGACTAAACTCAGATGCAACAACAATGTAGGGCACTTGGCAAACCTCACATATCCTCTAATTTAAAGGAACACAGACAGGAAAGATAGGATTTACAAAGTGATCTTTAAATTCAGACTTTTTCTGAAAGATTATGAAAAGTTCTTTTCTGATTGCTTTAAAATAGAGGCTGAGGGGCCGGGGATTTAGCTCAGTGGTTCTGCCGCCTGCCTCACAAGCAGAAGGTCCTGAGTTCAATCCCCGGTACCAAAAAAACCCCAAACAAACAAATAAAATAGAGGCTGAGAACCAAGGAAGAAGACTGTGAAAACTGTACTGATAATAATAAAGCATGCTGGGCATGGTGGTGCACGCCTGTAATCCCAGCACTCAGGAGGCTGAGGCAGGAGGATCACCATGAGTTCAAGGCCAGTCTGGGCTCCATAGTGAGACCCTGTCTCCAAAAAGGGAAAAAAAAAAACCAAACAGTATTAATTTCTAATGTTTATAAGTTTGTATAGAGTTAGCATTTTCTTCTTTAAATATTTGGAAGAATTCACCAGCAAAGCCATCTGGGCCTGAAATTTTCTTTATGAGTTTTTAAATTTTTAATATAATTTCTATAACAGAGGGCTATTCAAATTTCCTATTTATTTTTGTCAAATGTGTTAATTTTTGTTTTCCATGGTATTTATCACTTCATCTAAGTCACTGAATTTATTGGCACAACACTGATTGAAATATTCCCTTGTTATTACTTTAATGTGTGGATGGTTTCTAATGTCTTTTATTCTTGATATCAGGAATTCATATTTTCTCTCTTTGTTTCTTAATAATATCAATTTATTTTAAATTTCTATGATTATAAGATGGGGATGGTGACACATGTCCATAATCTCAGAATTCTGTGATACTGAAGCTAGAGGACCGCAAGTTTTAGTCCAGCCCAGCCAGGCAACATAGCAACTTGATAAGACTCTGTCTAAAATAAAAAGAATAAAAATTTTCAAAAGGACTGGGATGTAGCTCAGTGCAAAGAAAGGTGTTCAATTCCAAGTCCCACACATATGCACATACATGTGCACACACATAATTTATGGTTAATAACTTTTTATTGGTTCAAGTTAAATATACATAATGATCATATTCATGGAGGGAAATTTGTATATGGTATATATTGATTCCTCTTTTTCTCCCAGTCCCCTCCCCTCCCTTTAACTATCCCTCCCCTCTTTATTTACAAAGTTTTGTTTCCATTTTTTTCTTTTCTCTTCCTTCTCTTCCTCCTCTCCCCTTTCTAGTTTCCCTTTCCTTTTCAACAATTTCTTCCTATTTCACATTATCAATTAAATATTTTGGTCCTTACACTTTCAGTTTCTCACACCAGAGAGACAATGTGATATTTACACGTGTCCAATTTATTTTGAGTATGGTCTCAAGGTACATGCATTTAGCTATAAATGTCTTAAGTTTATCATTCTTTTTGGCTGAATAGCACGTCACTGTGTAAAAAAAAAATCACATCTTTTTTATCCATTCATCAATTGATGTGCATTTCAATTGACTCTAAGATTTAGCTATTATATACTGTGTTGCTATAAACATGGTTGCACATATATCGCTGTTGTAGGATGCTTTTCATTCTTTCAGGAAGATACCCAGAAGGGGAACAGCTGGGTCAAATGGGACCTCTGTTCCTAATTTTTCGAGGAATCTCCATACTGATTTCCACAGTGGTTGTACCAGTCTGCACTCCCACCAACAATGGAGAAGTGTTCCTTTCTCCCCACAGCCCCACCAACATTTATTGTTTGTTGATTTCTTAATAGCAGCCATTCTTTCTGGGGTGACATGGAATCTCAGCATTGTCTTAATTTGAATCTCTCAGATGGCAGGTGATGTTGAATATTTTTTTGTATTTTTATTTCTGTATGTACTTGTTCATCTGAGAAGTGTCTATTCATTTCAGATGCTATGGTTAATAAATTTTATCAATTTCTTGATGAATAAACTTTTGACTTTGTTGATTCATTTTAAAAAATTTTTATTTAAAAACCTTTATTCTTTCTACTAGCTTTCTATGCAACTTGTGTTTTCTTTTAGCAGCTCCTTAAGGTAGGGGATGAGAACACTGATTTTTCAACCCTTTTTATTTTCTAATATAAGAATTTAAAACTGGTAATTGTGGCACACACATATTTGTAATATCAGAACTCGGAGAGGCTGAGACAGAAAGATTTCAAGTTCAAGCCAAGCCTGGGCAACTTGGCAACTTAGTAAAACCTTGTCTCAAAATTTAAAAAATGTTTTTAAAAGAGCTGTGGGTGTAGCTCAGTGAAAAGGCCGGTTAAAACCCACTGCTGTGTGGAAGAAAAATGAATTTAAAACTATTAAGTTACCACTGCTTTACTACATTCAATAAATTCTGATATGTTTTATTATAATTCAGTTCAAGATATGTATTTTCTCCTTCATATGACTCCTTCTTTGAAGTGTATTGTTCAATTTCCAAATATTTGGCAATTTTTCTAGATTTTTTTGTTATATTTTATTGTATTCCAAGAACATATTCTGCCTTTTGAACTCTGTTCTTTTCATGGTTCTGTGTGTGTTCTTTGGTAAATATCCTAAGTACGCTTGAAAATAATTTGCATTCAAAACAAAAAGAAAATAAGTATTATGTAGTTGTTTGTGATAGTATTCTGTAAATGTCAATTAAGTTAAGATGATTAATAGGATGGTTCGGGTTTTCTGTATTCTTTTGGTTTTTGTCTATTTACTGAGAGAGGAGGACATTATGTGGATTTGTCTATTTCTGTCTTTTTGTGTCATACATTTTGAAGCAAAATGCATATTTAGAATAATTAACTTTTGATTTTCCTTTTTTTTTGATTTTCCATTTTTTTATTATGAAATGTCCTTGTTTCACTTGGTAATACTTCTTCTTTTAAACTCTACTTTATCTGATATGTATATATTACACATCAATTGTCTTCAATTTCACTCATCCTTACTTCTACAGTATTTAATTTAATGCTAAGCTCATCTAATCACTACTTGATTCAGACATTGTAGTTTTTGGTTCTAGAATTTCTGTTTTGCTTTTTAGAGTTTGCCTTTTCTCTTTTGAAATATCCAATCTTTTCACCCATTATATCCATTTTTCCTTAAAAAGTTTAAAATATGTATATGACAACTGTTTCAAGCCCTGTCTACTAATTCCATTACAGTAAGTATATAATCTATTGTTTACTACCTGTTTTATTATAGCTCACATTTTCCCATTTCTTACTACACTTCATATTCCAAACATTGTGTATAGAACAGTGGTGACTGATGTATAATATTTAGTTTTGCTTCATTTTCTATTCCCAGAGTGCAACCTTTTTCTATTCCTGACAATTAGAGTATGGAGCTGATAATTCATATTTTTTTCATAATTAAATAGAACTAGATCTGAGTTGCCTCCCAAGTCAAAATCTTTTTTACATTTTCAGTAGTTGAATGGGAGAAGCTTGGCTACAGTTTCATATATTTTTGGTTCATCTTTGGATTCATCTCCAGGAAGAGCTCTGGACTTTGAATACCACAGGAATGCATAGAACTAAGCAATTTCTCTCTCCTTGCCAGCTCTTCTTTCACTGTTACTTCCTTAGAAAAGCTCAGTTTGGGAGGGCCAGGAGGAAAGATTGCTGAGACCAGTAATCTGTCTCACGATCTTGGGCTTTTTCATACTTTGATTTGTCCTGAGAACCCCACTTGGCCCAAGCTACTGCTCATTTTGGGGCAAAGTTGCTCTACCCTATCAGACCTACCTGAGCAATAGCACGAAGCTGCCCAGGTACTAGAAGCTGTGTTGGGCCCCTGATTATTTATGAAGGGTTCTTTCTCTGTAGAATTCAGTTAAGAAAGGATTCCACCGGCCTTTATTAGCCCTATAGAAAAGACATTGTTTTTATTAAATTCTTTTATTGGTACATTGTAGGTATACAACACAATTACATTTCTCATTGGGAATTGTGCCTTTACCTAATGCATCTTGGTTCTTATTTTTTCCCCATTCCTAGCCTTCCCTTCATGCCCTCCACCCTTCCCTATTTACAAAGACTTTATTTCCATTTTTTCCATTTCTCAGCATTTTTCCTTTCCCTTCTTTCCTTTCCCCTGGCCCTCCCACTACCCCTACCCCTTTGGACCTTTTCTTCCTATTTTACATTATCGATTATTCGTTCTAATCATTGGTACATTTTAGGTATACAACATAATGGCATTCATCATTGGAAATTTGCACCTTTACATAGTCTCTCTTGGTTCTTATTTTTCACCCTTGCCCAGCCCTCCCTTCAACTCCTCCATTCCTATTTACAAAGATTTTGTACCTATTTTTCCATTTTCTCATATTAATCCCATTCCCTTCTATCCTTTCCCCTAGCCCTCCCACTTCCTTCCCCTTTGCCCCTTTTCTTCCTATTTCACATTACCTATTATACATTTAGTCCTTATTTACACTTTCAGTTTCTCACACCAGAGAAACTATTCGGTATTTATTCATGTGTGTCCTATTTATTTCACTTAAGACTATCGCCTCAATGTGCATCCACTTAGCTATAAATGTCTCTAATTTCTCATTTTTTATGGCTGAGTAGTACTCCATTTTATTTAAAAACCACATTTTCTTTATCCAGTCTCCAGTTGATGGGCATTTGGGCTGTTTCCAAGTTTTAGCTATTACAAACTGTGCTGCTATGAACATGGGCGCACATATATCACTGTGGTATGATTCTTTTAATTCTTTGGGGAAGATCCCCAGCAGTGGAATAGCGGGGTCAAATGGGACTTCCAGTCCTAGTGCTTTGAGGTATCTCCATAGTGATTTCCACAGTGGTTGCAGCAGTCTACACTCCCAGCAGCAGTGGAGCAGGGTTGCTCTTTCCCCACAGCCCCTCCAGCATTTGTTATTGGTTGATTTCATGATAGTAGCCATTCTTTCTGGAGTGAAGTGGAATCTCAGCATTGTTTTCATTTGCATCTCTTGAACGACCAGTGATGTTGAACATTTTTTCATGTATTTATTTGCTATTTCTACTTCTTTGTCTGAGAAATGTCTGTTCATTTCAGATGCCCATTTTTGAATTGGGTCTTTGAATTGGAGGGGTCTGATTTTTTTCATTTCTTTATATATTCTAGGTAGTAGTCCTTTTGTCTGAGGTACAGCTACTAAAAATCTTTTCCCACATTGTAGATTGTCTCTTACCTCTGTTGGTGGTTTCTCTTGCAGTGCAGAAGCTTTTTAATAAGATGAAATCCCAGTTGTTGATTCTTTGTGCTAGCTCCCGTGATACTGAGATTTTGTTCATAAAGTCTTTTCCTATGCCAGTATCTTCAAGAGTTCTACCTAACTTGTCTTCCAGCAAGTTTAGTATTTCTGTTTTAATATTTAGATCTTTAATCCACTTTGACTTTAGTTTAGTGCATGGTGATAGGTATGGGTCTAGTTTTAATCTTTGTCAGGTTGAAATCCAGTTTTTCCAACATCATTTATTAGATAAGCTATCTTTCCTCCAATGATGGTGGTTGGCTCCTTTGTCAAAGATGAGGTGGATGAAATGTCTGCAGTTGTTTCTGCATCTTCTCATCTATTGCACTGATCCTCAGGTCTGTTCTTTTTCCTGTACCATGCTGTTTCTATCACAGTAGCTTTGTAGTATAGTTTCAAGTTGGGGATTGTGATACCCCCTGCTATGTCTCTTTTGCCTAGAATTGTTTTTGCTATTCTAGGTCTCTTCTGGTTCCAAATGAATTTTTGGATTGTTTTCTCTAGTTCTGTGAAGTATATTGTTGGAATTTCAATCAGGATTGCATTAAATCTATATAGTAGTTTTGGAAGTATGGCCATTTTCATTAGATTGGTTCTTCCTACCAAGGAGCAAGGGATGTCTTTCCATTTTCTTAAATCCTCTTCAATCTCTTTTTTCAGAGTGCTGTAGTTTCCAGTGTAGAGGTCTTTGCTTCCTTTCTTAGATTGATTCCTAGATATTTCTTTTTTTTTGGATGCTATTGTAAAAGGAATTGTCTCCCTAATTTCTCTCTCAGTGAGTCTGCTATTTGTGTATACGAAGGCTATTGTTTTTTGAGTGTTGACCTTGTTTCCAGCTACTCTACTGAATCTGTCAATTAAGTTTAGAAGTCTTTTGGTGGAGTTTTTTGGGTCTTCTATGTGAAGCATCATATCATCGGCAAATAATGACAGTTTAATTTCTTCCTTTCCTATCTTTATTCCTTTTACTTCTTTCTCTTTTCCAATTGCTGTGGCTAATGTTTTCAGAACTATATTGAACAAGAGTAGTGATAGTGGGCATCCTTGTCTTGTTCTTGATTTTAGTGTCAAAGTTTTCAGTTTTTGACCATTTAGTATGATGTTGGCTGTTGTTTTTTTATAGATAGCCTTAATCAGGTTGCGATAAAGACCTTCTATTCCAATTTTCTGTAGGGTTTTTAATCATGAATGGGTGTTGGATACTGTTGAATGCCTTTTCTGCATCTGTTGAGATGATCATACAGTTTTTGTCCTTGACTCTGTTAATATAGCGGATTACATTTATTGATTTACAAATGTTGAAACATCCTTGCATCCCTGGGATAAATCTGACTTGGTCAGGGTGTATGATCTTTTTGATGACCCTCTGTATTCTGTTTCCCAGTATCTTGTTGAGGATTTTTTGCATCTATGTTCATTAGGAAGATTGGTCTGTAGTTCTCTTTTTGGGTTGGGTCTTTCCCTGGTTTTGGAATCAAAGTAACACTTGCTTCCAGGAATGAATTTGGAAGCCTTGCTTCCCTTTCAAATTCCTTGATGAGTTTAAAGAGTAATGGCTATAGTTCTTTAAATGTCTTGTAGAATTCAGCAGTGAAGCCATCAGGTCCTGGGCTTTTCTTTGTTGGTAAATTTTTTATTACATTTTCAATTTCACTCATTGTAATTGGGGTGTTTGGAATTTCTATATCTTCTTCATTTAACTTTGGCAATTTGTATGTATCTAGGAATCTGTCCATTTCTTCTGTGCTTTCCATTTTATTAGAGTACAGGTTCTCAAAGTAGGTATTGATGATCCTCTGGATTTCCGTTAGATCTGTTGTGACTTCACCTTTTTCATACTTAATTGCTTGGATTTGAGCCTTTTCTTTCCTTTTTTTGATAAGGTTGGCTGAAGGTTTATTGATTTTATTTATTCTTTCAAAAAACCAACTCTTTGATTCATTGATTTTTTTGTATCATTCTCTTAGTCTCCACTGCACTGATTTCTGATATGATCTTTATAATTTCCTCTCTTGTATGAGCTTTGGATTGTTATGTTCTTCTTTTTCTAGGAGATTGAGGTTCTGCATTAGGTTATTTATTTGAGTTCTCTCTGTTTTCCTAATATGGGCATTCACTGCTATGAATTTCCCATGTAGAACGGCTTTCTCTGTGTCCCATACATTACTGTATGTTGTACTGGTATTATCATTTATTTGTAGAAACTGTTTAATTTCTTCTTTAATTTCCTCTGTTACCCATTGGTTGTTCAGGAGGGTGTTATTCAGTTTCCATGTGTTTGCGGGGGTTTTGCGGTTTCTTTTCTTATTGAACTCCAATTTTATTTCACTATGGTCTGATAATATACAGGGGGTAACTTCAACTCTTTTACATTTACTTAGACATGTCCTATGAATTAGCATGTGGTCTATTCTGGAGAATGACCCATGTGCAGCTGAAAAGAATGTGTATTCTGATTTTGTGGGGTGGAACACTCTGTAAATATCTATTAAATCCATTTGTTCAATAGCTTGGTTCAGTTCTAAAATTTCACTGTTAATTTTTTGTCTAGATGATCTGTCTATTTGTGATAGTGTGGTATTGAGGTCCCCCACTACAATTGTGTTAGTGCTTATTTGGTTTTTCATGTCCATTAATATTTGTTTTGTATAGTTGGGGGCATTCATATTTGGTGCATAAATATTTAGGATTGTCATCTCTTCCTCTTGGATTGTTCCCTTCACAAGGATGTAGTGACCATCTTTGTCTCCCTTAATTAGTTTTGGTTTGAAATCTACTTTGTCTGCAAATAAGATTGCTACCTCTGCTTTTTTCTGAGCTCCTTTCTAGTGGAGAACTGTTTTCCATCCTTTTATTTTCAGTCTATGAATTTCTTTTTGAGTTAGGTGTGTTTCTTGTATATAGCATATTGTTGGATTTTGCTTCTTAATCCATTCTGCCAGTCTATTTCTTTTGATTGGTGAATTGAGGCCATTAACATTGATGGTTATAATTTATAGATATTGATTCATCCTTGTCGTGATATTTTACTTTTGTTGGCTCTTTTATTTATTTTTCCCCCTTTCCCTTTAGTTTCTTAGTTTGCCTGGTGGCTTCCCTCTCTTGGGCCTCATGGAGTTTTGACCTTCATTGCTTTTTTTCTAGGATATTATTTAAAATTGCTTGTAGTGCTGGTTTGGTGTTCATGAAATTTCTCAGGTGTTCTTTCTCACGGAAGTATCTAATTTCCCCATCAATTTTGAAAGATAATTTTGCAGGATTGCACAGTCTAGGTTAGAAGTTATTTTCTTTTAGGGCTTGAAATACTTCACTCCAGGCTCTCCTTGTCTTGAGGGTTTGTGTTGAGAAGTCTGCTGTTCTTCTGATGGGCTTTCCTTTGTATGTGATTTGTTTCTTTTCTCTAACTGCTTGTAGGATTTTGTTCTTCTGTTGGGTTTCTGGGATCTTGACTATTATATGTCTAGGTGTAGATTTTATTTTGATCGTGGCTAGTTGGAGTTCTCTATGCCTCACTTATCTGTATGTCCAATTCTCTACCTTTGTCTGGGAAGTTTTCCACTATTACTTCTGTGAACAGCTTATGTCAATTGTACTTTCTCTTGTTTTTTTGTGGACTCCAATCAGTCTTACGTTATTCTTCTTTGAATCATCTAGCACCTGCTGGATTGATTTCTTGTGGCCCCTTACTATTTTTAAGAAATCTCTGTTTTCATGGTCCTTAACCACGATCCTGTCTTTTATATTTGATATTCTATCTTCAGATTCCCTTAATCTGCTATGGATACTTTCAGTGGAGCTTTTAATCTCCTGAATATCTGTTTGAATCTGTTTCATGGATTCCTTTTCTTTCTTATGTTGGGCGATCACGGTTTCTATTTCTTTCTTATGCTGGGCATTCATGGCTTCCAACATGTTTCTGAGCTCATCTATTTTTTTTTAATCTGTTTCTGTTCTAGAGCCTCTAATCATGTCTTTCACTCTGCTCACCATCTCTGTAATTATCTGGGAGATTATTTCTGCTTTGAATTTTTCTAGAGCCTCATTCATCTGTTTTGTTACTTCCTGTGCCATCAGTTCAGGGTGTCCAGGTGGTTGATTATTGGACTTTTCCACCTCATTTCCCCCAGAGTTTATCCTTGGTGGAGTGGAATTCTGAGTTTGTGCCTTGCTTAAATGTCTTCTCATTTTTGTTTTTGCTACTGTCCTTGGTTTAATTCCTGGTTTGATACTTCAAAATTGCTTATTGTAAGTATCTTTGTTGCTTATAATTAGAACCCTTATGGATTGATTCCTTCTCGGAGGTGTCTTCCAGATATAGCTGGTCTTTAGGTTGTGAGCCTGTAATGGCTCTGAGGCTGTCTCATTTTCATTATACCAGGAAGGACCACTGACTAGTTCAATAACAACATCTTAGCCCAAGTGATACAATCAGCAACACCATAGCATCAAGTACATCTTAGAAAATGAGATTTTGTGGTAGTTATTAATCTATCACCTTTAACTGTGTGAATTAAATCAAAATTGAGGACCAACTCACCATATGTTTATAGTGAATAAACTCTTCAATAAGCAACTTTACACTTCAGACTGGGGAGTTAGAGTTGGGGAGGGAGAGATAGATAGGTAGAAGGATAGGGGAAGGTTAGCAGTGAGGCCAGAGGACAAGGGTGAGAGAAGGAAAAAGAGAAGAAAAGAAAAAGAAGAAATCCAAATTAGGACCAGAACAGGAACAAAAAGGTAGATGAAGAACCATGTGGGACAGCAAGAGAGTGAGTATGAGAGAAGGAATGGAAAGAGAAAAGAAAGAAAAAGGAAAAAAAATAGAAGAGAAAAACAAAAATTTGCAAAGAGTAGGAAAAAAATTTTTAAAAAGAGGGAAAAAACCAAACCAATAATACTAATTTTGGAAATAAAAAATAAAAATGAAAATGAAGGGCCTCCTTCAGGGTATGTCTCTGCTGTCACAATAGACAACGTGGGCAGCAGTGTGCAGATATAAGTCAATGAGTCTCAGCAAGCCAGTCGCAGACCCATGCGATTCAGGCAGATTTCTGGCTGAAAGTGCCAAGTTGAGCTCCCTGTCCTCCTGTAGGGTTGAACTCTGCAAGAGTCTACTGCAGGTTCCAGCTCCCCTTCCCCTTAAGATAGTCTAGGTTCTGATGGGAGGTGATGATCCCTCCAACTTACCGAGTATGGTGGTCTGGTGGTCTGGTGTCCCCTGTGTCTTTATAGTGTGGAGCCAGGTGGCAGCCAAGAGGCCAGAGGAGCAAGGTGAGGGGGGAGTGGGGGGGTCCTGCAGGCACCCATGTGGCTAAGTGGATCACTGCCGTGGGCATGAGCTGGATGGGGCAGGTTCCCTGTGACCTGGGACCTCTCTCAGGCATCTGCCAATGTGCCTGGTGCGAGCTGGATAGGGCAGGCTCCCTGTGATCTGGGACCTCTCTCTGGTGTCCACCGATGTGCCCGGTGTGAGCTGGATCTGTATGGATATTTCTTTAAACATGAACAAAAATACATGAATTATTTTAAACTAATTATTCAAAAAGTCTTCACATCTTTCCAACTATGCATTACCCACAGAAGTAATTCTATCCTCAGTTTTCCATAGGCCTGCTAAGTCATTATTATGCTGCAGTATTCCAGCCAGATTCAAATAGGTTAACTTGTAAATGGCACTAATCTGCTTTTTGGTTTAAAAAAATGGTTTCATACAAATTCTACATTAATTTCTGAAATTTTCCCCCAACTAAGATATTGGTGGTAAACTTCAATAGAAGCCTTTGGCACAGTATTAGAAATGCAATTTCACATGCAAAAATCATATTTTCATGTCATTAAGCCACCTAATATCTCCCAAAAGTCTATCAATCTGCTATGGCTATCCTACACTATACCACAGACTGGATGGATAAAACAAAATAAATTTGATTTCCTCACAATTCTGGAGGCTGGAAGGTCCAAGACCAAGATTGTGGCTAGTGTGGTATCTGGTGAGGGTGCTCTTCTTCACCTATAGACAGCCATCTTTTCACTGTGTCCTCACAAAGTCTTTCCTCAGTGTGTGTATGCAGAGAAAGAAAGCAAGTTAAATGTTGTCCCTTCTTCTAAGGATACTAATGCTTTGGGATGAAAGCCTCATTCTTATGATCTCAGGTAACCTTAATTTCTTTTCCTAAATGTCCCATCTACACTAGGTAGAAGGCTTTAGTATAATAATCTTCTAGGGACAAAAATATTCAGTCCAGAGACCAGAGGAAGGGGCTTCTGGGCAGCCATTCCACCGCTCCCACCCCAGAGGTAGGGGCTTCCAGGAAACAGTTCTGCCACTCACAGCACAGAGGTAGGGGCTTCCAGGCCACCTTTCCACCACTCCCAGTGCAGAGGAGGTGAGGTGAGCAGGCACCAACAGCACCCACCTCCACATTCAAAATGAGAAGACACGTAAACAAGTTGCAAAACCAGACTTCCAGATCACCTACAGAAATCCCAAAGGGAAACGAGATGAAACAATCTGATACTCAACCACCTGGACTCCCTGAACTGGCAACAAAAGAGAATCTGGAAAAAATGAAATCAGAAATAATTACTCAGATAAGAGCAGAGATTGGGCCCATAGTGCAAGACATGATTAATAAATCTAGAGAGGACACAGATTAAAAAAATAGAGGATCTGAGGAACATGATGGAATCCTAACATAGGAAACAAATGGAATCCATAAAACAGATAAAAGCAGATTTCCAGGAGACTAAAAACTCCATTGAAAGTCTGCACAGCAGAATGAGCCAATGAGAGGACAGAATTTCAGATACAGAAGATAAGATTGCAATTAGTGATTCAGAAAAGAAAAATTGCTTCAAAATTGTAAGAGACCATGAGACATAAAGCCAGCAGCTGCTAGACAATGCAAAGAAGAATAACATAAGACTGACTGGAGTCAACAAAGAAACAGGAGAGAGTGTAGATGACATTAAAAAACTGTTCACAGAAGTCACGGCAGAAAACTTCCCAAGCAGGGGAAAAGAAATTGATATACAGATAAGTGAGGCATATAGGATTCCAAATAGTCCTGATCAAAAAAAAATCTACACATAGACATATAATTGTTAAGATTCAAGAAACCCAACAGAAGAACAAAATTCTCCAAGCAGTTAGAGAAAAGAAACAAATCACATACAAAGGAAAGCCCATCAGAATCACAGCAGACTTCTCAACACAAACCCTCAAGGAAAGAAGAGCTTGGAGTAATGTATTTCAAGCCCTAAAGGAAAACAGTCTCAAACCCAGATTGATGTACCCTGCAAAGCTATTTTTCAAAATTGATGGAGGAATAAGATACTTTCATGACAAAGAGCACCTTAGGAACTTCATGAATACCAAACCAGCACTGCAAAAATTTTAGACAATATCCTAGGAACACACAATGAGGATCACAACCCTAGGAAGCAAAGCAGAATGAATTCATTGGGTGTGACAAGAAAGTAAATGTAAAGGGGGAGAACCCAACAAAAAGAAAAAGTCATGACAAGGTTAAGTCAAAACATGTCAGTTATGACCATCAATGTTAATGGTCTGAATTCACCAATCAAAAGAAATAGAATAGCAGAATGGGTCAAGAAGCAAGACAAAACAATATGCTGCATACAAGAAACAAATTTCATTCAAAAAGAAACTCATAGATTGAAAGCTAAAGGGTGGAAAACAATACTCAATGCAATAGGAGCCCGAAAAAAAGCAGGAGTAGCTATCCTCTTTGCAGATCAAGTAGATTTCAAACCAACACTGATTAAGAGAGACAAAGAAGGACGCAACATCCTTGTCAAGGGAACAATCCAACAGGAAGAGATGAAAAGTATAAATATATATGCACCAAACACTAGTGCACCCAACTATATAAAGCAAATACTAACTGACATGAAAAGTCTTATATACACTAATACAAGAGTAGTGGGGGAACTCAATACCCCACTGTCACAAATAGATAGATCAACGAGACAAAAAATAAGAAACAAAATACTAGAACTCAATCAAACTCTTGAACAAATGAACTTAACAAATGTTTACAGAGTGTCCACCCCACAAAATCAGAATACACATTCTTTACAGCTGCATACAGGTCATTCTCCAAAATAGACCACACACTCGCTCATAGAACATGTTTAAGTAAGTGCGAAGGAATTGAAGTTATCCATTCTATATTATCAGACCATAGTGCAATGAAATTGGACATCAGTAGCAAAAGAAAACACAAGAATTTCATAAAAACATGGAAATTGAACAACATACTTCTGAATAACCAATGGGTCACAGAGGAAATTAAAGAAGAAATCAGACAGTTCCTACAATTAAATAATAATGACAACACAACATATTGGAATGTATGGGACATGATGAAAGCTGTCTTACAAGGGAAATTCATAGCAATGAATACACATATTAGGAAAACAGAGCAAGCCCAATTAAACAACCTGATGCTGAACCTCAAGCTTCTAGGAAAAGAAGAGCAGGACAAACACAAAGCTCATACAAGGGAGGAAATTATAAACATCAGAGCAGAAATCAGTGCAATGGAGACTAAGAGAACAATACAAAAAATCAATGAAGCCAAAAGTTGGTTCTTTGAAAGAATCAACAAAATTGACAAACCCTTAGCCAACCTTATCAGAAAAAGGAAAGAAAAGGCCCAAATCCATGCAATTAGGAATCAAAAGGATGAAATTACAACAGACCCAGAAGAAATCCAGAGAATCATCAATACCTACTTCAAAAAAACTATATCCCAATAAGATGGAAAACACAGAAGAAATGGACAGATTCCTAGATACATATGAATTACCAAAGTTGAATGAAGAAGACCTAAAAATTCCAAATGACCCAATATCGATCAATGGAATTGAAAATATATTTAAAAACTTACCAACTAAGAAAAGTCTGGGCTCTGATGGCTTCACTGCTAACTTCTACAAAACATTTAGAGAGGAACTACTGCCACTACTGTTTAAACTCTTCAATGAAATTGAAAGGGAAGCAATACTCCCGAATTCATTCCTGGAAGCAAGCATCACCTTGATCCCCAAAGCAAAGAAAGACCTAACAGAAAAAGAGAACTATAGGCCAATCTCACTAATGAACATAGATGCAAAAAATCCTTAATAAGATACTGGCAAATAGAATTCAGAAGATCATCAAGAAGATCATATGCCCTGACCAAGTGGAATTCATCCCAGGGATGCAGGGATGGTTCAATATATGAAAATCAATCAATGTAATACACTAAATCAATAGAGCGAAGGACAAAAACCATGTGATTATCTCCATAGATGCAGAAAAAGCATTTGACAAAATCCAACATGCATTTATGATAAAAACCCTACAAAAAATTGGAATAGATGGTCTCTACCTCAATCTGATAAAAGCCATCTATGAAAAACTAACAGCCAGTATCAGAGTAAATGGTCAAAAACTGAAATCCTTCACACTAAAATCAGGAACAAGACAAGGATCTCCACTATCACCACTCCTGTTCAATACAGCTTTGGAAACATTAGCCACAGCAATTAGACAAGAGAAAGAAATGAAAGGAATAAAGATAAGAAATGAAGAAGTCAAATTGTCATTATTTGTAGATGACATGATACTCTATATAGAAGACCCCAAGAACTCCACCAAACATCTTCTAGACTTAATAACCAAATTCAGTAAAGTAGCTGGATACAAGGTCAATGCACAAAAATCAATAGCTTTCCTCTACATGAACAACAGCCTCACTGACAGAGAAATAGGGCAAACAATTCCTTTAACAATAGCATCCAAAAAACTGAAAGACCCAGGAATCATCCTAATGAAAGAAATCAAAGACCTCTTCTCTGAAAACTATAGTATTCTGAAAAGAGACTGAAGATGATATCAGAAAATGGAAAGACATCCCTTGCTCCTAGATAGGAAGAATCAACATAGTGAAAATGGCCATATTTTCAAAACTGCTATATAGATTCAACGCAATCCCAATTGAAATCCCAGCAGCATACTTCATAGACCTTGAGAAAACAATCCAAAAATTCATTTGGAACAAGAAGAGACTCAGAATAGCAAAGGCAACTCTAGGTAAAAGAGACATGGCAGGGGGTATCACAACCCCCAACTTGAAACTATACTACAAAGCTACTATGACAAAAGTAGCATGGTACTGGCAAAGAAACAGACCTGAGGACCAGTGGAACACATTAGAAGATGCAGAAAAAACTCTACACACACCTCATCTTCGACAAAAGAGCCAAATACCCTCACTGGAGGAAAGATAGCCTCTTTAATAAATGGTGCTGGAAAAATTGGGTTTCAACTTGCCAAAGATTAAAACTAGACCTATATCTCTCACCATGCACTAAACTAAAATCAAAATGGATTAAAGATCTAAATATTAAAACAGAAACACTGAACCAGCTGGAACAGAGGTTAGGTAGAACTGTTGAAGACATTGGTGTAGGAAAAGATTCTATGAACAAAACCTCAGTTGCCCGTGAAATAACACAATCAACAAGTGGGATCTCTTCTCATTAAAAAGCTTCTGCACAGAAAGAGAAACCACCAACAGTGTGAAGAGACAACCCACAATGTGGGAAAAAATCTTCACCTGCTGTTCCTCAGACAAAGGTCTACTATCTCGATTCTATAAAGAACTTAAAAAGATCAGACCTCTCAAATTTAAAGATCCAATCCAAAAATGGGCATCTGAAATGAACAGACATTTCTCACACAAAGAAGTAGAAGTAACAAATAAATACATGAAAAAATGTTCAACATCCCTGGTCATTCGAGAGATGCAAATGAAAACAACACTGAGATTCCATCTCACTCCAGAAAGAATGGCTCCTATCATGAAATCAACCAATAACATATGCTGGCGGGGCTGTGGGGAAAGAGGAACCCTGCTCCACTGCTGGTGGGAGTGTAGACTGGTACAACCACTGTGGAAATCAGTATGGAGATACCTCAAAGAACTAGGACTGGAAGTCTCATTTGACCCAGCTATTCCCCTGCTGGGTATTTTCCCCAAAGAATTAAAAGAATCATACCATAGTGATATATGTGCACTCATGTTCATAGCAGCACAATTTGTAATAGCTAAAACTTGGAAGCAGCCCAATTGCCCATCATCTGGCGACTGGATTAAGAAAACATGGGTTTTTTTATAAAATGGAGTACTACTCAGGCATAAAAAATGAGAAATTAGAGACATTTATAGCTAAATGGGTGCACATTGAGCCAATAGTCTTAAGTGAAATAAATAGCACACACGTGTGTAAATACCGAATAGTTTCTCTACTGTGAGAAACTGGAAGTGTAAATAAGGACTAAATGGTATAATAGATAATGTGAAATCGGAAGAAAAGGCCAAAGGGGAATGGGAAGTTGGAGGAGTAGGGGAAAGGAAAGAAGGGAATGGAATTAATATGATGAAATGAAAACATGGAAACAAAATCTTTGTAAATAGGGAGGGATGGAGGGGTTGAATGGAGGGCAAGGGAAGGGGGAAAAATAAGAACCAAGAGAGATTATGTAAAGGTTCAAATTTCCAATGATGAATGTCATTATATTGTATACCTATATTGTACCAATAAAATAAAATTATATTTTTAAAAAATTAAAAAAATATTCAGTCCATATCAATAGGTATTCAAGTATTACATTGTTTTTTCCTTGATGTCATGTCTTTTACACTTTTTCCTATAATCTTTTTCTTTCTTTCATACAACAAACATCCACACTGATATACCCAT
This sequence comes from Heterocephalus glaber, assembly GCF_053883595.1. NCBI lineage: Eukaryota > Metazoa > Chordata > Mammalia > Rodentia > Bathyergidae > Heterocephalus > Heterocephalus glaber. The sequence continues at coordinate 10,298,917 of NW_028258354.1, read as the reverse complement.
ACACACAGTATTATAAAAACTGTCTATCATTAAGATAAAAGTTTCAAAGCATAGACTAACCACATTATAATATATGAAATGTCAAATTGTGTTTTGTGGCATATACTTTCATCTCAGGAAACATAGATTTATGCTATGTTAGAATTGACTTGTAGTTAAATTAGTATAAAGCAGAAATTTGACAGAAAGTGTTTGTTTTATCCCTAAAATATAGTATGGGTCAGTTCATTTCAGGGCAAACAAAATTATAGTTCTCTACTTCTACTTATTCTATTCCTGAGAGATATGGTCCCATCGGATATTCCTGTAACATCTTTAATATTAATTCCAATTCCTAATTCATTTTAGTAAAGAAATATTATGTTTGCCAAAACCCCAACAGTCATGAAATAGGAAGAATCTGTCTTTATTGTCACTTGCCTTCTCATATTGCACTGGTTTTTTCATAGGGTAAGGGTCAAACAAGACAGTGTAACTGCTGAGAATGTTGACTTTGCAGACAGATATGGGTTAAAATTCTTGTCACTCACAAGCTGTGTGGCCTTTGGCAAGATATGTGAGCCTTTAATGAGCCTGTATCATTTACTGATCACATATTTATTAAGCAATAATCTTATACCAGGCACTCTGCTAGGTACTAAACCTATAACTATGAAAAGGACACCTGAGATCTTTGCCATCCTGGAGCTCAAAATGGGGTTACTCACACATATTTCAGGAGTCTATCTTACAAAGATACCTACCACTAACACTTTGTGTGAGTTAGAATTCTTCTAGAATTCATCTAGATATTGTGCAGTAGGAGCTGGAAAATCACTGAACTAAATGAAGCCAGGGAACATAGTAAAGATAACCTTTGTAAACTAGTGATTCCACAGGATCTAGACAAATTCACAGTAATGCTTTCAACAGGGAAATGCAACTGAAATGAATACAAATATCTCTACCTAGTCAAAAGTACCAAAGTAGGCATACAGAGCAGTAGAAAGTGAGGTCAGAGAGGCCCAGGAGGAAGGCAGGGAGTGAGATGTTATAGGGTTCACTCTGAATGGAGAAGATCAGTTAGGAAGCTCTTCCTGCAATCCGAGTAGTACCTAATCAGGATTTGCTCCAGGTTGGTAGCAGGGGAGGCAAGAATTGGTCAGGTCACATATCTTTTGCAAGTAGAAAAAACAGAATTTGATGGTATCTTGTTTATAAGGTGCAAGAGGAGGAAAAACGTCAGAGATGACTCCAGAGATTTGGGACAGAACAGATGGAAAATTCCACTACTGTTAACTAAGACGGGAAGTCACGTTAACTGTTATAATCAGTGAATGTGCTAGCACCATGTAAATGAAGAATAATCAATAGATGAATTCTAATTCACACAAACTGTTAATGACTAATTATGTTTTTTGCTTCTGTTCATTAACTGACATTATGAGGTCTATGACCTACTAGTTTTGTGATAGGTACTTTGATTCCAAAGATGACCCAGGAGATTTTCAGGGACAGAATGAAACCTAAGTTGGAACTTGTAAGCATCAGAGTAAAATGGTATTTTTGGAAGATTTGTTTGGAAACAAGGAATCCTGATCTAATTTTCTAAAACTAATTAAGTACTCTCTTCCTAGCTGTGTGGTCTTGGGCACATTGAAGCCTTCAGGATCATACTATTCTAATTAATCTAACAAGGATAATGGATATTTAGTAATTATTAATTTCTTTTCTTCCTAATTCTTATAAAATTATAAACTGCCCAAGTATAAAATTCAGTCCTTGTTAGTTTATAAAGGAAATTATGGGAAATGCTGTTTGAATCCCCAGATACTCAAAGTGGGTAACTTGTTAATTGAGTATATCTGAAAAGCACATCTCTTCTGAGATGGGAAGCAAGTCCCTGCCTCTGCAATTTAGTCCTTGTTCAGTGTCCTGATCAAAGGTCATATGTCAAGCAAAGACTGGACATTTGTGGCACTGAGGACTGAGTGCAGTGGGTCATACATATTTACTGACAGAGTGTCTACTGCCAGATTCTTGGTCCATTTAGGAATGGCCACGACCTGAAGGAGTGGACCTCATTATCTAGGGCAGCAAGTGTGTCTTCTCCTAAATGCCACCCTCCCTCATAGACGTCAGTGTTGTCTCTGGAATTTACCCAGAGCCACCCCATTCCTCCTTTGTGCCATTTATAAATGTTAATTTTGAATGCTAAGTAATAAATGTCTATTACACAAGGATGCACTTACCTGTTCGCTGAACTATTGTTTTCATTACAGTGGAACAACTTTAGGACTCAAGATCTTTGTGCTTACTGTTTCGTCAGCCAGTACACTTGTTCCTATACTTTGTAAACTCTTTCCCTCTCTTCATCAAAGTCTCTGCTAAAAATAATCTTCCCCAGAGAAGCCTTCTCTGTCCAGTCCCATGATTTGTTAGCTTTATATTGCCAGTAAAAAATATGTGAGATAAATCAAAGAAAGAAAGGTTTATTTTGGCCCAGTTTCAAGAGTTTCAGCCCACAGTCAGTTGGCTCCATTATTTGGGGGCCAGGGACAAGGCAAAATATCATAATGGGGAGCACAGGATGGAGCAAAGCTCTTCACTTCATGGCAGCTGGAAAGCAAAAGGAGAGACAAAAGAGGGGCTAGGGTCCCAATATCCTTTTCAAAATCAAGCTCCCACTAACTTAGCTTCCACTAAATCCATCTCCCATAGTACCAGGCTGGGGACCAATCCTTCAATACATGAACCTTTGGGGGACATGTCTTTGCCCAGTCTATCCAAAGGCCCTTTTCACACCAAGTCTTGAGCCCCTTCTTTGGCCCTATTTTTCTATATAGCACTTACCACCACTCAACATTATGATCAATCTATATTTGTAGTGAAAAGCTAACTCTGAGAAAGGAGCCTTTCTACCTAGTGTCCCTTTCTGCCTCTGACACCTAAAATAATGTAGTAATTACACAAAGCAGAGAGGCAGTTCATAACCAGCCAAACAAATGGATGATATGCTAGACCATGTATCCAACGAAAGACAGGTAAATGTTTCTAAGGAGCACATGAACACATGTGCACAAGAAAATGAAATGATGAAATGTGTGGGGATCACCACAGAATAGCCCCACAACAATCACTCAAGAAAGATGAGAGGCAGCACAAAGGAGCTGGACTGTAGAGAGAGGAGACATAGTAGGAGAGCATGAGGAGCCATCTGCTCTGACTCCAGTAGGAGGGGTGAGAAGGAGAGGGTACAGCTTTCCCTGAAAGTCTTCTCACTTCCTTTCCTTCTAGTGCCATGGATTAAGGAGTAAAGAAAAGGAATGGCAGGGCAGAGTGCAAAGAGCACACTTTGGATGAGACACTGAATCTGAAATAAGTTGAAGACTTGAAGGCATAGCAGAAACGGAGTTCACCAAGAACAGGTTACTCTAGGACTCCAGATTTCCTCAGGTTCAGGTCTTATGAACTCATGTGTTGGCCATTTGCTCTCCTCTTACCTTTCCTGCTCCTGTTCTGAGTGCTGGTTTCACTATCACCTAAGTTCCTCTCCACACAGAAGTACTCAAAGGGCACTCTGTATAGCAGGACTCTCCCAAGACTGGTAGGAAGAGATGCTTTTAAATTTCTTGGTCATAGAATAGCAAAAGCAATTCTAGGCAACAGAGACATGGCTGGGGGTATCACAATCCCCAACTTGAAACTATACTACACAGCTACAGTGATAAAAACAGCATGGTACTGGCAAAGAAACAGACCCAAAGATCAGTGGAATAGATTAGAAGATGCAGAAACAACTCCAGACATACTCAGCCACCTCATCTTTGACAAAGGAGCCAACCACCATCATTGGAGGAAAGATATCTTATCTAATAAATGATGCTGGAAAAACTGGATTTCAACCTGACAAAGATTAAAACTAGACCCATACCTATCACCATGCACTAAACTAAAGTCAAAGTGGATTAAAGATCTAAATATTAAGACAGAAACAATAAACTTGCTGGAAGATCAGTTAGGTAGAACTCTTGATGACACTGGCATAGGAAAAGACTTTATGAACAAATCTTCAGTAGCATGGGAACTAGCACAAAGAATCAACAACTGGGATCGCATCGTATTAAAAAGCTTCTGCACTGCAAGAGAAACCACCAACAGAGCTAAGAGACAGCCTAAAATGTGGGAAGAAATTCTTATCAACTTTACCTCAGACAAAGGTCTACTATCAAGAATATACAAAGAACTGAAAAAAATAAGACACCTCAAATTCAAAGACCCAATTCAAAAATGGGCATCCGAAATGAACAGACATTTCTCAGACAAAGAAGTAAAAACAGCAAATTAATATAGGAAAAAATGTTCCACATCACTGGTCATTTGAGAGGTGTAGATGAAAACAACTCTGAGATTCCACCCCACCCCAGAAAGAATGGCTACTATCAAGAAATCAACCAATAACAAATGCTGGTGGGGGTGTGGAGAGAAAGGAACCCTGCTCCATTGTTGGTGAGAATGTAGATTGGTGCAACCACTGTGGAAATCAGTATGGAGATACCTCAAACAACTCGGACTAGAGGTCCCATTTGACCCAGCTATTCCCCTACTGGGGATCTTCCCCAAAGAATTAAAAAAATCATACCACAGCGATAAATGTGCACCTATGTTTATAGTGGCACAGTTTGTAATAGCTAAAGCTTGGAAACAGCCCAAGTGCCCATCGACTGAAAACTGGATAAAGAAGATGTGGTTTTTTTATAAAATGGAGTACTACTCAGCCATAAAGAATGAGAAATTAGAGACATTTATAGCTAAATAGATGCATATTGAGGCCATACTCTTAAGTGAAGTAAATAGGACACACGTGTAAATACCGAATAGTTTCTCTAGTGTGAGAAATTGAAAGTATAAATAAGGATGAAAATGATTAAAATGAATAATTGATAATTTGAAATAGGAAAAGGTCCAAGGGTTTGGGGATGGCAGGAGGGGAAGGAGAAAGGGAAGAATGGAAAGGAAAAATTATGAGAAAGAAAAAAAAATGGAATCAAAGTCTGTGTAAATAGGGAAGGGTGGAGGGGGTGAAGGGTGCACAGGTAATGGGAGAAAAAATAAGAACTAAGATACATCATGTTCTGGTACAAACACTCAATGATAAATGTGAATGTATTTTATACCTAAAATGTACATATATATATATATATATATATATATATATATATATATATATATATAATTAATAAATAAATTTCTTGGTCATTTAAGCAATAACATAGGACCATTTGTACATATTTCTAAAATACATCAAAAAATGTTTTTTAAAATCACTCATAATCCACCACCCAAGCATACTACTATAAACATTTTGGTGTATTTCCTTCAAGTCTTTGTTTTTCACAATTAAGGTCATGCTGAACATGTAATTTGCAATTCTGCTCCTTTCATCCAATAGTGTCTCATGAGCTGTTTCCCATACTACTGTAAAGCCTTCAGAATTTCCATTGTAGTTGGTGCAGAAAAGTCTAGCCTTTCTTCATCCTATTGTTGGACAATGACTTTCCTGGGAGTTTTCCTTAGTTTCTGTGTGGACTGAGATCATGGTCAGGGTAGAATGGAAGGCACCAGGGCCCACAGCACCACCATCCAGCCTGGGAGTCCTGGAGACCATGATAAGGGTGTGATGGAGGGGCTCAGGAAACAGACACCATATTGGATCTTACCATGTAGTGCTCTAGGATTTGCTTTATCTACTGTTGGAAGACTCTTTGTACAACCTGTGAACTAAGGTAGTTCTTACACTTTTAAACAGTGAAAAAGAGAGTCCCCTGTCTGCTAGAGATTAACTAGGATGGTTCTTGAAAATCTATTCCATGTGCTGCTAATAAAAGTAATTATTATTTGGATTTTTTAAATGCAGGATGTATAGGTTAGAAACTTTCAGGCTGAAAAGATCGGGTGAATTTATACATGCCTGCAAGTGGTTACATTTATAACAAAAGTATAAGGCAGTAAAAGATAGGTAACTGTTCCTACCCTAAGTACTACACAAAGGAATAATTAACTTCTCTTTTGAGTTTGAATTCAAAACAGAGAGATAGCAGTCTAAACTGGTAATGAGAGACAAAATGAAACTGAGTCACAAAGAGAGCGGAATGAATAATGTAAGGACCAGTATGTCAGAGGCACTCAAGTGTGAGGATCTGTATTCTACAACCATTGCTGGTGTGCTTCTGGGATGCTATTCTGTCTTTAAAAGGTTGAACAATATTCTACATAGAAATTTAAAAATATGCACAAATGATAGTGCTGCACAAATATAAAGATTTTCTTCATAAAATATTATCATTAATCCTGTTGTGAGTCTCCCCTACTATTTTATCACAGTTAATTTGATATTCATTTTTATTCTGCTACAATTTTAATATGATAAATTCTAAAAGATTTTTACTGATTTTTGAATTTTTAATTGAATTTTTAATTTTGAATTGGTTCTTAATAAAACCAATACATTCTGAGAAAAAATAAAATTAGAAAAAGTTATAAAGAGGTAAGTAAAACTCAGCAGCACACACACCCACCATCCCACCAACCCTCATTCCCACTCCCCAGAGGCAGCCACTGCTATCAGTTTCTTGGGAAACCTATCAGAAGTATCATCCATGTATTGCTGCTCATTTTACTGTAGTTTCTTCAATATAATACTGTGGTTTGGTTGGTCCTAGATGGTGACTTCCTGCCTTAATTAGGCATAATCCAAGGCACCCATTCTCTCAGAACACCATACTCCACCATCCTGGCCTTAGGTAAATTTGCAATGTCAATCAGTTGCCTTGGAAACTCTTCCTCATTCTTGTGTCCCTCCCTAATATTCTCATGATAGCCTATGACCTTGTCCCACCCATGTGTCACCCAGATGTGTCTTACCTGAGTAATAATTCATGCTCAAGAAATTATCCTGTACCCTATACCTCATCAAATCTGTCAATGATATAAGACAATTATTGCTAGATTGTAAATGGTCTTTTTAAAAGTAGATTATCTTCTCTAAAGGATATTCCCATTTTATTTAAAAAATAACTAACTCAGAAGAATAAATTTATAGTGATGAGCTTTAAAATTTGCAGTTCATAAATATTTTTTTAATGGCTTCTATGGACCGAGCGTAGAGATTCCAGGCAGAAATTTTTAAACCAGAAGGAACAAATGTCTGCTAGAAATAGATTCCTGAACCTATTCCACAAAGACCTAGCATGACAGTTGCTGAAGAGGAGAGACAATCCAAAGCAACAGTAATGGGCTCTCCATGAGATGAAGCGCGTGTCTTGTCTTTGTTTTTAATTCCTATCTTGTGGAAATTTTTACTGTTTTCACTCTGTCACAGAACAGATGGAGCCATGATTGATGATTCACAATTTATGAGGCTGATTTAATATTCTACCATGCTTTGTGTTCTATCACGTTTTCCACATTTCCAATAGTTTTTCTTCTGAAACATTTGTCACAAAAGTAACATTGCAATATTGACATGGGAGGGACTCTGGCACTATAAAGTAGGGGAACTAATGATACTGCAAGTGTCTTTTTTTTTTTTGTAAGTCATCCAACAAATATTTATTTGGTCCCCAACCTCTCCAGGCAGTTCTCTAGTGACTGAGTGACTAAGGATCCAGTGACTAAGGATCCAGTCAACAACTCAGAAGAGATTTGAACAAATAAGTAAAAAAAAGAAATAAATTTATTTCAGAAAAACACTTTAAAGAAGAATATTAAAAAGAGTGGTCAACATAGGTTAAGGAATGCCTCCCTCAGAGGTGCCACGGAAGCTGAGGCCTAAATGATGAGAAGAAATTGGTTCTTCCAAAGTCTTAGGAAGTGTGCTATGGGAAGAGAAAACAAAAACACAAAGGTCCTGAGCTGGGAAGAAGTTTAGGATATACAAGATTTGAAAATAGGAAACTGTCAATGTTGAGTAGCCCATCTTTCTAGCCCTTCTACTCCTGGTTTCCATCTAGCTGTTGCTACTGATGTCACTGGGGCCAGGGGCCAGGCTGTTGGCTTTTTGTTGTTTAGTGAATCAAATATAATACTTTCTGACTCCAGTTCTGAAGATTTTGTGTGGTCGTGGTGGATTTCCATTTCCTACTTCACATTATACTTCACAAGAAACCATCTAGAAGAGTGATTCCAACAGAATACCAGCCTGAAGCCTGGACATAGAACCCAGATATGATGACAGAAATCTTCAAATGTTGATGGTTGGGATTTTCCTCCAGTTAAATATATTTGTTGGGAAAATTCAAAACAGTTTTTACAAAACTCTGATGATTTAAGTATAGCATACTCATAGTAATAAAGTTTGTGAACTTTTAATCTACTGTCAATATGAAGTCATACATTATTTGAGTCATAGGGAAAGACCTTTCCTAATACTCTGAATCTATCCTTACCTATAATTCTGAATTTTTTTGAAAAAGAAAATCTTTGAAAATCAAATCTTTTTCAGAATGTATGATATGAGGCTACTTATAGTCTTTATCACAGTTAATATCAATATTCATACCTACATTAGTCAGTTTTTCTGTCACTAAGACATAATATTAACACTCACAATTTAAAGGAGGGAAGGTTTAATTTAGCTCATTGTTTGGAGGATTCAGTCCACATTCAACTGGCTCTAAATTGGGAGTATCATGGCAGAAGGGCATGGTGGAACAATGCTGCTTAGTTCATAGTGGCCAGAGAGCACAGCAGTGTGAGACCAAAAGTGACTCCATTTTGTGAATGTGGGACCAGAATGACTCCATTTTGTCCAAAATGAAGCAGTCTCCTTTGTTCTCTCAAATTAGTGCTTGAACTGGGACAAAGGACGTAATCCACAACTCAGGATTCCTAAGTTTATTACTCAGCCATCTGTTTGCCCTAGAAACAAATGTCCCGGGCCCACTATCTATAGGACAATCTGTTAACGTGCTGACTGTCCACACAGGGTGGTCATGACCATTAGTCAGGATGTCTGCTGACCATCAGTACGTGACAGTAGACCACTAACCTTTGTCCCCATTCTTCTTGTAAAAACCTATACGTAATCCCCTTCAACCCCCAGTGAGCCTAGCCAATCAAAATTCTACACTTCATACTTGCTAAATGTTAACCAATCATATGGCTGCTAATGACCAAAGCTTGTTGTAATCTCAATAAAAACCCTGCTAATTTGGAACTCGGGGCTCTCAATCTCGATCTGCTGTGTCGGTGACAATTGGGAGTCCCTGCTTAAGCTTGAATAAAGGACCCTCGTGTGCTTACATCGGAAATGGCCTCCTGGTGGTCTTTGGGACTTCGTAAACTGGGCACAACAGCAGGGGAAAAGCACCAGAGACAAGCAAGGTGTTGGGAGCAATGCTACATAATTCTAGGGATAAATCATTTGGTTAGCCTAGTTCTCTTGCCTACAGCCCAGCTACAGAATAACTCCAGTTTGGCCTCCGGTCACAACGGAGACTTCAGTGATCCAGTGACGCTGTGATTCTCCAGGACAAGAAACATCCTGGGAGAACAAACATCTGCTCAGTTCCTCATTGTTCTTGGACTGATTAACATCTTGTTTGCCGGAGATGTACTGAACTCTCTGCAAGCCTTCCGTTACACCTTGTTTATCCCAATGTGAACTATCGAACTCTCTGCAAGTCATTTGTTACATTTGTTTCTCCCGATGTACTGAATAAAAGGTGTGGTAAGATGGGGGCTTTTGCCTTTGCTGCCCAGAGCAGCACTGATCAGACCCAAAGCTCAGCTTCTTCTCAGTCTCATTTTTCTACCTTTCCTGTGATTCGCCCTGTGCTGCCGTGGCTCGCAGGAGACCAGGACTCACTGCAGAGGTTCTGGTAACGTCCCCTTCCCCTGTCCCCTACACAAGGGACCATAAATAGTATCCAATGCCATAACACCAGATCTACCCATACAGACCCACAAATGTGTTCTACTAATCTGTTAGATGTTTCTTAATTAAATGAAGTTGACATATCAGAATTAAAGGTCACAATTCACTCTTTGTCAATTTCATACCCCTCCCTTAACTTCTTCATACTTCTCCTTAACCCTTATTTAACTCCCAATAAAGACAATAGCAAGTTCATAATTTGCCTAACACAATGCAACATCCTGAGTACAACTGGAAATGTAATAATTTCTTCCCCAATATCTCAACAGTTCTAATATTTTTCAAAAGTCCAAGCCCATGGCTTTTCTAAGACTCATGGCAAACTCTTAGCTATTGATTCTGTAAAAATAAAAAACAAGTTACATGATTCTAAAGTACAATGGCACGGGGTAAATATTCTCATTCCAAATGGGAGAAATTGGGGGATAAAAAAGAATGAAGTCAAAGCAAGACAGAAAACCAACAGAACAAACATTAAATCCTATAGCGCTATATCCAGCACCTGGAGTTCATAGTAAAATGTGAGTTATAAAGGGCATGAGTGGCCCCAGGCCTCTGGCTTTCTGATTACAGTCCACAAGTTCCCTCTTTTTGGCTGGCTCCATTCATGGCCTATACCTTTTCTTGGCTGATGTTCCATATTCCTGGAATCTCCAGCTTCCTGGGGTCTCCACTCTACCTTCAGCTTCATTCTCACAGCTTCGGGCACTCCTACGGCCTTTTTGCCGGGCCTTTCTTTAAAATCTGATTGGAAGCCTCCCTGATCCCACAACTCTTGCATTCTGCATGTCGGTAAAACTTGCATCACATGAATAATGCCAAGGTCTGCTGTCAATGGAAGCAGCAGCCAGGCCTCTTTGAACTGTGGTTGCAACAGTCTCTGAGTACCTGCATGGCTGAGCACTGTCTAATGAATCCCAGAGAACAATTCTGTAGGAGGCCCTTCTCCAGCATGGGTTCCAGGGATTCTCTTCTCAAATGAAAAGTTTACACTTTTGTTCCCTTGTGTCTGCAATGTGTGAGGTCTTGTTGTTTCCTGAGATGCCCTCACAGCATCTTTCTTCTTGTTCTAAAACTACTTGTTTATTTTTCAATTGTACTAATCTCTTTAGCAGCCACACTTTTTTTGGCGCCAACTTTACACATACTTCCTTCTAGGCCAAAATTTAAATTTTGCATAATTTCTTGTTCTGCTTTTTGCCCCTGATTCTCACTATAAACCTGACTAAAAGCAACCAATAGTACCAATGCCACAGAACAAATGTTAGGATGTCTTGAAATTTCATCTACCAAAATAAGTACTTCTCTGCCCTTAATCTCAGCCTCCTAAAATTTCCAGGACATGAACAAAATATAGACAAATTTTCTGCCAGAGTGTAACATGTTGACCTCTAGATAAAATGCGAGTGGAACTCTCGTTCCCAACTGAAACCTTTGGGCCTGGGGTTTCCAAATATTTCCAAACTCCTCCCACAAACCAGTCCCAAAGGATTCCAAACCACATAGTCAGGAATAGTCACAGCAAGGACCCCAATTTTCTGGTGCTAATTTTCTGTATTAATTAGCTTTCCTGTTGCTAAGACATAATACCTGACATTCACAACTTAAAGAAGAAAAAAACAGTAAAGTTATATTGTATATTCTGACAACACACTGTGAACTTTTATCCCAGTGTCTGTATGAAACAATAATCTATTTGGGTCATACATAGATAGTCCTAGTAACTATTGTATCTCCAGAACATAGCAGAAAAACTGGCATATAGTAGCCACTCTAAATATTGATTCCATTCTTAATACTCTATCATAATGCTGTCCACCACACTGGTAGTCTTGAATGAAAAGTACACATCAAATCCTGATGCAGTGCCTTGTAACTTCTCTGCCAACCCAAGGTTGGGATGCTCTTCAAATAGATGTTTGGCATTTCTAAGATTCACATGATTCTGATGGCAAGAAGAAGCAGGTTTCCTGCCAAAGCCCAATTTATATTTTCTTAGAAATATGCTAGCTCTCTCTCTCTCTCCCTCCCTCTCTGTCTCTATCTGTCTCTGTCCTCCTCCTCTCCTCTCCTCTCCCCTCTCATAATGCTCAATTTAAAAGTCTCATGACTCTCTGAACCATGAAAGAATGAATTGTTAACATTTTTCACAAGTAACCTTCATGAATTTGAACATTTTTTCCTCTTGCCCTCCATAACTTCCACTGAGACTCCAACAGATGCCTATCAATGAAGAACATCCATTTGATTATCATTAGTTGTTCTTCTATTGGCTGAGCCAAGAGCATCGACAGAACCCAGTCTTTTCAGCAGCTGGGGCAGCAACTACCTCCCTTCCTATCCCATGCCACAGCAGTCCCAGGAGAGTCAAACCAATGATAAAGTTTCCACTGGCGAACCATAATGGTCAGTTAGTGAGATGACATAGATCTCTGCCCTGCTATAGTCAGCTCAGTTTGATGAAGAACTTGACCTCAGCTCCAAAAGCCAGGAACCAAGGAACCATGCAGTATGCAAGAATACATTTGTTAGGTCTTAGGATCTGTAGAATGGCACATCTGAGAGCTTATTTAACCACTAACCAAGAGGGACATTTTGAGGAAACTTTAGGGTCTTGGAAAACCACTATACAGATTTTTAAGTGAAGGCAGTAACAGTAAATGGGGTTGAGAAATAGTGTTAAGCTTAGCAGTAAACATCTACTTGGTTCTTTGAGCCTTATTTTTTCCTTATAAGTGTATAAAACTTAGAATCTACAAAAAGCGTTTAATAAACAAAACCCTTGTCTCTCAAACATAACTAATTCTAATGTCTTTTTTCCAAAACACTTTTTAAGACTGGCCTAGAAAAATTCTGTAGGGGTCCCAACATGTCTCTTTGTAAATGAAAATATGGCTAATGGGAGTTTTGTGTTGTACGTGAGCAGTTACAGTGGGCCAGAAGACCAAAAAGGAAAGTTCCGATTGTATAAGGACTCCAGGCTCAATGGGTACAATGATCAGAGCTCCAGGTCTCAGAAACTTGAAGGGTCTTGTCTCATTTCTGGAACCTGAACTTTGTTCTTGGGGTGCTCCTGTAGTAGTCTGGCAACTAGTTAAGAAACTGAGGGGCCAGGGATTTAGCTCAGTGTTTCCACTGCCTGCCTCACAAGCACAAGGTCCCAAGTTGGATCACTGGTACCAAAAACAAAAACAAAAACAGAGCACCAAGGAGCAGAGCTGCCTCCAGCACAGAGGAGGTGAAACTTCCAGACCACTGTACCACCGCCCCCAGCACCGAGATGAGCCATGCCTGCAGCAGCAGCACACCCCACCTGCCCCCCTACCAAGTTGAAATGAGAAGACACATAAACAAGTCTCAAACCAGACTTCCAGATCACCTAAATCAACCCCAAAGGGAAACAAGATGGAACAATCTGATACTCAACCATCTGGACTCCCTGAACTGGCAATGAAAGAGGATCTGGAAAAAATGAAATCAGAAATAATTTCTCAGATAAGAGCACAGATTGGGCCCATAGTGCAAGACACAATTAATAAATCTAGAGAAGACACGGATTAAAAAATAGAGGAGCTCGGTGCTGGCAGCTCAAGATGGCAAACGACAGTGAGACAGCAATGAAACCGCCGGCACCTCCGCAGCTGCACATGATGGAAGGCAATGGGAACAGTCATGAGCACTGCAGCAATTGCGAGAACGAGGAGGACAACAGCTACTTCTGGGGTGGTTTGAGTCCAGCCAATGACACTGGAGCCAAAAAGAAGAAAAAGAAACAAAAAAAGAAGAAAGAAAAAGGCAGCGAGACAGACCCAGCCCAGGATCAGCCTGTGAAGATGAACTCTTTGCCAGCAGAGAGGATCCAGGAAATACAGAAGGCCATTGAGCTGTTTTCTGTGGGCCAGGGACCTGCCAAAACCATGGAGGAGGCTAGCCAACGGAGCTACCAGTTCTGGGATACGCAGCCTGTCCCCAAACTGGGTGAAGTGGTGAACACTCACAGCCCTGTGGAGCCTGACAAGGACAATATCCGCCAGGAGCCTTACATCCTGCCTCAGGGTTACACCTGGAGCGCCTTGGACCTGGGTGACCGGGGCATGCTGAAAGAACTATACACCCTGCTGAACAAAAACTATGTGGAAGATGATGACAACATGTTCCGATTTGATTACTCCCCAGAGTTTCTCCTGTGGGCTCTGCAGCCGCCTGGCTGGCTTCCCCAGTGGCACTGTGGGGTTCGAGTGGTCTCAAGGAGAAAACTGATTGGCTTCATTAGTGCCATCCCAGCAAGCATCCACATCTATGACACAGAGAAGAAGATGGTGGAGATCAACTTCCTGTGTGTCCACAAGAAGCTTCGCTCCAAGAGAGTGGCGCCGGTCCTGATCCGAGAGATAACGCGGCAGGTGCACCTGGAGGGCGTCTTCCAAGCTGTGTACACTGCTGGGGTGGTGTTGCCAAAGCCCGTGGGCACCTGAGGGTACTGGCATCAGTAGCTCAACCCCCGGAAGCTGATTGAGGTGAAGTTCTCCCACCTGAGCAGGAACATGACCATGCAGAGCACCATGAAGCTCTACCAACTGCCGGCGTCTCCCAAGACAGCCGGGCTGCGACCAATGGAGAAGAAGGACACTCCGGTAGTGCACCAGCTGCTCACCAGATACCTGAAGCAATTCCACCTCATGCCAGTCATGAGCCAGGAAGAGGTGGAGCACTGGTTCTACCCCCAGGAGAATATCATCAACACCTTCGTGGTGGAGAATGCAAACGGCGAGGTGACAGATTTCCTGAGCTTTTATACGCTGCCCTCCACCATCATGAACCACCCGACCCACAAGAGTCTGAACGCTTTCTACAACATCCACACCCAGACCCTTCTTCTAGACCTCAGGAGTGATGCCCTTGTTCTTGCCAAAATGAAAGGGTTCGAGGTGTTCAATGCACTGGATCTCATGGAGAACAAGACCTTCCTGGAGAAGCTCAAGTTCAGCATGGGGGACAGCAACTTGCAGTATTACCTGTACAACTGGAAGTGCCCCAGCATGGGTGCCGAGAAGGTTGGGCTTGTGTTACAGTAAACAGTTGTGCGTGAGATTCTGGATAAAACCACTGAGGATTCCAGCCAGCAATGGAACCCAGCCTCTGTCAGTCCAGTGTCACAGGCCTGAGAGTCCCCGGAAGGGAGCAGAGCCGAATCGACTTTACACACCGCCAGCGGGCTCAGTGACTGCTGCTGTGGCATGGGCTGCCTGATGTCACCTCCAGCCGTGTCTGGTCTCTGTTTGCCAGTTAATCACATCCTCATGTAGCTGTGATCAAGGGAATGTAACTGCTGAAACTAGCTTGTGATTGGCGTATTATGGAGTTAACGGGTGAATAATGAAAGTATATATATTATATATATAAATATTTTAAATATCTTTCATGTTCCACATGTATGAGGATGTTTGGGCTCTAATGAAAGGCTGACTCCCATCGTCCTCAAGTTCAGAAGCCAAGGACAGAAGCAGACGGCGTCAGCCCTGCTCAGTGCCTGGGCACAAGAGATGATCTGGGCCTTGGCTCCCAGCACTCTGGCTCTAGGCCAAGGGAAGCTGGAGGGACCTGCATCTCGAGAGGCTCCAGGCGGGTGATGCTGGGCAGGGGTGGTGGAGACAGGGCCCGCTGAGCCCCTTCCGTTCATGGCCTGCCCTTGCAGGACGCCATCCTGCCCAGCCATTGAGGGGCTCCCATCTCCCGAGAGGTTTTGCCTTTCCAGTGCCAGGGGCCTGGCAGTCTGAAGGGGGCACCTTGTCTGGGACCTCGTGGAGACCACACCGTGCCAGCCTTGTGCAGCATGCCTCAGAGGAGAGCCCAAGGCCACGGCTCACCCTGCTCAGTGTGGCAAGAGGCAGATCTGGACTTGGCAACAGGTGCAGGGTCACGTTGCCGTGGTCTGAGCTGGCTTTCACCAGTGCCATCACGTGGACTTGTGTGGTGCTTGTGCCAGTTTCCCGGGTCCTTGCGCCCAAGCACGTTGCTGTCTACCCAGGCATCTTCAGCTGCCCGTGTCCAGCTTCGACGGAGCTTGCCCTCATGCAGCCGGGTGACAGCATGCCATGGGACAGTGGTCTTCACTGCACTTGCTCTGCTGCTCAAAGGGGAAGAAAGCCTCCTCAGGCCAGCAGGGTGTGCGTAGCCTGCAGACTGCTGTACTTTGCTGGAGGCTAACTGCGGTCTGCAGAGCTGGAGATGTCTCGTGTGCTTGAACTGGACTGTCCTGTCGCGGGAATGCAGGCGGCTGCACCAGAGGCTTCCTGGGCCTCGAGCCCCACTGTCATCGCTCTCCGGTGGCTGACCTTTGATTCCTCCACTCCAGACTCCAGACCAAAGAAGCTGCTTCGCTCGGCGGGAAGTGCACAGAGAGTCCGAGAGGCGGCGCTGTCAGCCCCTCAGACATCAGGTGCTGCCTGGTGACGGATATCACAGGACAAAGTGCTCACATCCTTCCTACCTTGGGCAGCATCTCACTGTGTGGAAGGTCCTGTCAGACCTGATCCTCTGGGCCAGGTCCCCACTTCACCTGCTGCTGAGCTTTGGGGTACACAGATCTTTGGACCAGGCTTTGCTTTGTTGGCTAGAGTCATGGAATGAGTTCCATGTGGCCCAGGCTGCTTGGGAAGAAGCAGAACTGGCAGGGCCCAGGGCCTCCCTTTCCATAGTCAGGGCTCTGCACCCTGCACCCTGATGCTGCGGGGGGACCCCACCCAGGGCTACAGGGGTCAGCTGGGTCTCGATCCTGTTCATACTCCCTGGTTCTTCACTGAACTCCTTCTGGGGTTTGGGGCCACGGAGCAGCACTGCGGGCTCAGGCCCCAACAGGAGCCCTGTAGGACGGATACTGCGGCAGGCTGGCACCAGCAAGGGACCACAGGCTCAGGCTGCCTGCCTCGGCGGCTGCTGTCACACCCTCTGCCCCCAGGCCCCCTGGCGGCTGCCCTGAAGGCAACGTCCTCTCCTGCCTTGGGATGTCTGCCTGACTATGGGTTCCACCATGTAGGAAGAGCTGGGTGGACGGGCTGAGCTCTGGCCAGATAGGGCCAGGCCACCCTCACCCTCCAGCACCTGCTCTCCACAAAGATGTTGGCCTTGCCTGTGCCTTGCTTCTGCTCCTCGGCAGCCTGGGGCAGCCACCTGTGGTCTTGAATTCTTTCCGCAAAGAGGACCAGCATTTCATTAGCCAAGGGTCCAAGCCTTGGACAGGCTCCAGAGCTGCTGTCTAGGGTCCAAGGACTGTCAGGCCAAGAGGGAGGACAGGGTTGTCCGGGGCCAGAATGGGAGACCAAGGCTCCGCTCCAGGCAGCTCTCAGGGAGGTGGGCAGGGACGGCCCCATTCAGTAGCTCTAGGAATCACTAGTAGTCCTTTTCTTTGTGCTGGGATGTCTCCATTTCTAGGCTCGGGGAGGAAATATCAAGTGAGTTGTTCCACTCAGTACATCACACTCTTTTTAATAAAGGAAACCACTGGACAAAAAAAAAAAATAGAGGAGCTGAGGAACATGAAGGAATCCCAACCTAGGAAATAAATGGAATCTATAAAACAGACGCAAACAGATTTCCAGGAGATTAAAAACTCCATTGAAAGTGTATGCAGCAGAATGAAACAATGTGAGGACAGAATTTCAGATATAGAAGATAAGATTGCAATTAGTGACCAGGAAAAGAAAAATTGCTTTAAAATAGTAAGGGATCATGAGACATAAATCCAGCAGCTGCTATACAATGCAAAGAAGAATAACGTAAGACAGATCAGAGTCAACAAAGAACAGGAGAAAGTGCAGATGACATAAAAAAACTGTTCACAGAAGTCATGGCAGAAAACTTCCCAAGCAGGGGAAAAGAACTTGATATACAGATAAATGAGGCATATAGGACCCCAACTAGCCTTGATCAAAAAAAATCTACATAGAGACTACAGCAAGGAGCAGTGAAATGAGCTGGAGGCTTTGGAGTCTATCAACTCTGACTCCTTCACAGTATTATCAGAAAATCCACCCAGCTTCACCATCACTGTGACATCTGAGGCTAGAGAAAATGATGAAACTGTCCAGACTACCCTCAAGTTTACATACAGTGAAAAATACTCAGATGAAACTCCTCTTTATGAAATATTTTCCCAGGAAAACCTAGAAGATAATGATGTCATAGACATTTTAAGATTATTAGCATTACAGGCTGAGGAAAATCTTGGTGTGGTCATGATCTTTACTCTAGTGACAGCAGTGCAAGAAAAATTAAATGAAATAGTAGAAGAGATAAAAACGAGAAGAGAGGAAGAAAAGAAACTAAAAGAAAAAGAAGCAGAAGAACCAGAGAAGCAATTATTCCACAGCACCCCTATTACAATTGAGAATTTCTTATGTTGGAAAGCCAAGTTTGATGCAGAATTCTTGGAAATTAAAAAGAAATGGATAAAAGAAGAAGAGCAAGCAGGAAAAAATAAATTAAATGGCAAACAGCTGTTTGAAACCTATCATAATCTTGACACATCTGATATCTAGTTCTTGGAGGATGCTGGAAATAATTTGGAAGTAGATGAGTCTTTGTTCCAGAAACTGGATGACTTGGAGCTGGAGGATGTTGAGGATGACCCAGACTACAACCTTGCTGGCCCAGAGAGTGACTCAGAGGACTGATGCACCATCTCTGGAAAGCTCCACAGCCACAGCATCTGTGGCTGTGCTGAGAGGCTTTTAATTTTCCTTTCTTTTTTTTCTAAGAAAAAATAACTCTCAGGAGAATATTCTTCTGATAACTTTCACCATTGAACTTAAAAAGCTGACCATAAATCTTCAAGAAAAAAAAAAAAACCTACACATACACATAGAATAGTTAAGATTCCAGAACCCAACAGAAGAACAAAATTCTACAAGCAGTTAGAGAAAAGAAACAAATCACATACAAAGAAAAGCCCATCAGAATCAGAGCAGACTTCTCAATGCAAACCCTCAAGGAAAGAAGAGCTTGGAGTAATGTATTTCAAACCCTAAAGGAAAACAGCCTCCAACCCAGATTGATATACCCTGCAAAACTATCTTTCAAAATTGATGGAGAAATAAGATACTTTCATGACAAAGAGCACCTTAGGAACTTCATGAATACCAAACCAGCACTCCAAAAACTTTTAGACAGTATCCTAGGAAAAGACGATGAGGATCACAACCCCAGAAAGCTCAGCAGAATGAATCCATCGGGCACAACAAGAAATTAAATGCAAAGGGGGAGAATCCAACACAAAGAAAAAGTCATGGCAATGATAAGTCAACGCATATCAGTTATAACCATCAATGTTAGTGGTCTCAATTCACCAGTCAAAAGAAATAGACTGGCAGAATGGGTCAAGAAGCAAGATCCAACAATATGCTGTGTACAATAAACACACTTAATTCAAAAACAAACTCATAGACTGAAAGTTGGTTAGAAAACAATACCCTATGGGACAAGAACACCCAAAAAAGCAGGAGTAGCTATCCTCTTTGCAAATCAAGTGGATTTCAAACCAACACTGATTGAGAGAAACAAAGAAGGACACGACATCCTTGTAAAGGGAAGAATCCAAGAGGAAGAGATGACAATCATAAATATATATGCACCAAACACTAATGCACCCAACTAAATAAAACAAATACTAACAGACATGAAAAATCATGTAAGCACTAATACAATAGTAGTTGGGGACCTCAATAAAATAGATAGATCAACTAGACAAAAAATAAGAAACAAAATACTAGAACTCAATCAAACTCTTCAACAAATGAACTTAACAGATGTTTACAAAGTCTTCCACCCCACAAAATCAGAATACACATTCTTTTCAGCTGCACATGGGTCATTCTCCAAAATAGACCACATACTCGCTCAGAGAACATGTTTAAGTAAGTGCAAAGGAATTGAAATTATCCCCTGTATATTATCAGACCATAGTGTGATGAAATTGGAGATCAATAGCAAAAGAAACTACAAAAATTACATAAACACATGGAAATTGAACAACACACTTCTGAATAACCAAAGGATCACAGAGGAAATTAAAGAAGAAACCAGACAGTTCCTAGAATTCAGTGATAATGACAATACAACATATCAAAATCTATGGGACACAATGAAAGCAGACTTATGAGGGAAATTCATAGCAGTGAATACTCATATTAGGAAAACAGACCGAGCCCAATTAAACAACCTGATGCTGAAATTCAAGCTTCTAGGAAAAGAAGAGCAGGACAAACCCAAAACTCATACGAGGAAGGAAATTATAAACATCAGAGCAGAAATCAATTCAATGGAGACTAAGAGAACAATACAAAAAATCAATGAAGCCAAGAGTTAAGTCTTCGAAAGAATAAACAAAATTGACAAACTCTTAGCCAACTTTATTAGAAAAAGTAAAGGCCATCGCTTCTCGGCCTTTTGGCTAAGATCAAGTGAAAAAGTAAAGGCCAAACCCTTGCAATTAGGAATGAAAAGGATAAAATTATAAAAGACCCAGCAGAAATCCAGAGGATCATCAATACCTACTTCAAGAAACTATATGCCAATAAGATGGAAAACACAGAAGAAATGGACAGATTCCTAGATACGTAAGAATTGCCAGAGTTGAACTAAGAAGACCTGAAAATTCTAAATGACCCAATATCAATCAATGGAATTGAAAACATAATTTAAAACTTAACAACTAAGAAAAGCCTGGGCCGTGATGGCTTCACTGCTGAATTCTACAAGACATTTAGAGATGAACTACTACCACTACTGTTTAAACTCATCAGTGAAATTGAAAGGGAACCAATACTCCTGAATTCATTCCTGGAAGCAAACATCACCTTGATCCCCAAAGCAGAGAAAGACCCAACTGAAAAGGAGAACTATAGGCCAATCTCACTAATGAACATAGATGCAAAAAATCCTTAATAGGATACTGGCAAATAGAATTCAGAAGATCATCAAGAAGATCATACACCCTGACCAAGTGGGATTCATCCCAAGGATGCAGAGATGGTTCAACATATGCAAATCAATCAATGTAATACATTATATCCATAGAGCCAAGGACAAAAACCATATGATCATCTCCATAGACACAGAAAAAGCATTTGACAAAATCCAACATGCATTTATGATAAAAACCCTACAAAAAATTGGAATAGATGGTCTCTACCTCAATCTGATAAAAGCCATCTATGAAAAACCAACACCCAGTATCATACTAAATGGTCAAAAACTGAAATCCTTCACACTAAAATCAGGAACAAGACAAGGATGTCCACTATCACCACTCTTGTTCAAGATAGTTTTAGAAACATTAGCCACAGCAATTAGACAAGCGAAAGAAATAAAAGGAATAAAGACAGGAAAGGAAGAAGTCAAATTGTCATTATTTGCAGATGACATGATACTCTGTATAGAAGACTCCAAGAATGCCACCAAAAGTCTTCTAGACTTAATAACCAAATTCAGTAAAGTAGCTGGATACAACAAGGTCAACACACAAAAATCAATAGCTTTCCTCTACACAAACAACAGACTCATTGAGAGCGAAATAGGAGAAACAATTCCTTTCAAAACAGCATCAAAAAAGCTGAAATACCTAGGAATCAACCTAACAAAAGTAATCAAAGACCACTTCTTTGAAAACTATAGCACTCTGAAAAAAGACTGAAGATGATATCAGAAAATGGAAAGACATCCCTTGCTCCTAGATAGGAAGAATCAACAGGAAGAATCAACATAGTGAAAATGGCCATACTTCCAAAATTGCTATATAGATTCAATGCAATCCCAATTGAAATCCCAGCAGCATACTTCATAGACCCTGAGAAAACAATCCAAAAATTCATTTGGAACAAGAAGAGACCTAGAATACCAAAAGCAATTCTAGGCAGCAGAGACATAGCAGGGAGTATCACAATTCCCAACTTGAAACTATACTACAAAGCTACTGTGATAAAAACAGCATGGGACTGGCAAAGAAACAGATCAGAGGACAGTGGAACAGATGAGAAGGTGTAGAAACAACTTCAGACACACTCAGCCACCTCATCTTCAACAAGGGAGCCAAACACCCTCACTGGAGGAAAGATAGCCTCTTTAATAAATGGTGCTGGAAAAATTGGGTTTCAACTTGCCAAAGATTAAAACTAGACCTATATCTCTAGCCATGCACTAAACTAAAATCAAAATGGATTAAAGATCTAAATATTAAAACAGAAACACTGAACCAGCTGGAACAGAGGTTAGGTACAACTGTTGAAGATATTGGTGTAGGAAAAGATTTTATCAACAAAACCTCAGTTGCCCGTGAACTAGCAGAAACAATCAACAAGTGGGATCTCTTCTTATTAAAAAGCTTCTGCACAGAAAGAGAAACCACCAACAGTGTGAAGAGACAATCCACAATGTGGGAAAAAAATCTTCATGGGCTGTTCCTTAGACAAAGTTCTATTATCTCGAATCTATAAAGAACTTAAAAAAAATCATGCCTCCCAAATTTAAAGATCCAATCCAAAAATGGGCATCTGAAATGAACAGGTATTTCTCACACAAAGAAATAGAAATAGCAAATAAATACATGAAAAAATGTTCAACATCACTGGTCGTTCAAGAGATGCAAATGAAAACAATGCTGAGATTCCACTTCACCCCTGCTATCAAAAAATCAACCAATAACAAATGCTGGTGGACTGTGGGGAAAGAGGAACACTGCTCCACTGCTGGTGGAAGTGTGGACTGGTACAACCACTGTGGAAATCAGTATGAAGATACCTCAAAGAACTAGGACTGGAAGTCCCATTTGACCCAGCTATTCCCCTGCTGGGTATCTTCCCCAAAGAATTAAAAGAATCATACCACAGTGATAGATGTGCACCCATGTTCATAGCAGCACAATTTGTAATAGCTAAAACTTAGAAACAGCCCAAATGCCCATCAACTGGAGACTGGATAAAGAAAATGTGTTTTTTTTAAATAAAATGGAGTACTACTCAGCCATAAAAAACAAGAAATTAAAGACATTTATAGCTAAATGGATGCACATTGAGGAGATACTCTTAAGTGAAATAAATAGGACACACATGTGTACATAACGAATAGTTTCTCTAGTGTGAGAAACTGAAAGTGTAAATAAAAGGTATAATAGATAATGTGAAATAGGAAGAAAAGGGGCAAAGGGAAAGGGGAAGTGGGAGGGGTGGGAAAAGGAAAGAAGGGAATGGAATTAATATGAGAAAATGAAAAAATGGAAACAAAGTCTTTGTAAATAGCGAGGGATAGAGGGGTTGAAGGGAGGGCAGGGGAAGGGGGAAAATATAAGAACCAAGAGAGATTATGTAAAGGTGCAAATTTCCAATGATGAATGTCATTATGTTGTATACCTAAAATGTACCAATAAAATTAATTTTTTTAAAAAGAAACTGAGTTATCAAGGTAATGTTTTAAATGTCGAGTTGGCTGAAAGATCTGTCATTTGGGGAGAGAAAATGTCCTTCCACGTAGAAAGAGTGTAACAGGCAATCTTGGTGGCCGGGTCTTGGTGGTTTGGGAGCAATGGCGTCATGACAAGAACCAATTGGCAGCAGCAACCTCTAGTGATAGGGACGGAGGGAGGCTAAAGCAGGGGGAAACTGGGTGAAAACATTGCAGAAGCATTAACCACAGGAAAACTATGGACAAGAAGAAATCAGAGAGAAATGTAGCCCTTCCTATCTACACAGGTGTGCAGGTTGCAAAAGCCAAAAAGGCTAGGGAATAGTAGTGACTTAGGGCACAATTTCCAGTCAGGATTAAAAAAAAACAAAAACCTCTGCATGACTGGATCCCATATATGACTATGGCTGATATGAACTGAACAAATAAAAAGTTTCTAAATCACTTTTCTGCCAATAAAACTTACTCCACTGCAAGCTACCTTCATCAAAGGTAAATAAGGATCCTTTTCTCCTCTCCAATTTAAATCCTAACAAACCACTTGGAACATTTGTCATCCCCACTGCCTGTTCATTGTGACTTTCAGCAGAAGCTCACTTCCATACCCAGTTGGAAGTGTGAAGTTGAACACCAGCTCTGAAATTCGATGGAATGTGCATATCCAGCAATAACTCAAAGAATTTTTGAGAGAGAGAAAGGGGAGATTCTCCAAAGTGGGACTGTTATCTTCATGGTTTTTATATATCATTTATTAAACTAATAAGCACTGACACAAACAAAATAACCCATCCCACTCTCAGGATATATGACTCTTTATTTTATGAAAATTAAAATAAAATTTCATGACAAAATAAGAGAATAACAATAGTTAGTAAGTTGCATATCATTGTCTTCAAAGTAATTACCTAGCATACAAGGAAGGTATAGACAAAAAAAATTCTCTCTTAC